>NC_141534.1:189747500-190060000 GCF_021556685.1 Rattus norvegicus
GTGACTGAGACAAACATGGAGAGAGAGATGGAGGAGGGGAGAAGGAGGGAGGGAAAAAGAAAGGGGGAAGGGAGGGAGAAATCTAATTAACATTTTCTATTGTCTAGATCTTGGGGCAGGCAGCTGTTGGGTCGCTGTTGGCTTCATGAGACACCTCTGTAATTCCTACAGTGATTTCCTCCTTCATTTGTTTGAATTACCCTAATGAGCTTCTGTCACTCACACTAAGTATTTTAAACACTATTTTTATGAAGGGATGATCAGCCTCATTCATAATAAGATAAATGAAAATGAAATTACACAGAAACACCATTTATCGCTTATCAGGTGGTGCGATTTTGATAGGTGACTATGAAAGGTTGTAGCCCTTGGTGATGGCACGTTGGCAACATGGATCACCTTTGAACATGTGCTTACCCTCTGACCTAGCATCCGTAGATCTGGGAATTTATTTTGTACAGGTGTTGCACAGGGGAGAAATAGTGTATGTGCAAAGTCACTGGGTGGAGCATCATTTGTGGTATCAAAAGTTAGGAAAGAACTCAAGTATTTACCCAGAAAGACTGCTTAGGGGCTATGGAAATGGCTCAGTTGATTAAGTGCTTACCATAGAAGCACAAGTTTCTGAGTTCAATCCCCATTTCTAACGAACAGGATATTTTGTAATCTCAGTGCTGGAGAGGTGGAGATAGAAGAATCCCCTGGGCTGATTGGCCAGGCAGTCTGACTGACAGGTGAGCTTCAGGTTCACTGAGTGTGAGCTAGTTCAGTTTTAACCGTCAACCTGACCCAATCTAGAATCGCCTGGGAAGAGTGATTGCTAGGTGAGTGGTTCCTAGATAGCTTGCCTATGGAATGTCTATGGAGGTGTCTGGATTCCGTTGGTTGGTGTGGGAGAATCTTAGTCCACTGTGAGCAGTACTGTTACCTGGGTTTGAGTTCTGAATTTTAAGAGACGGGGGAGCTGAGTCAAGCAGCCAGCGCATGTGCGCATGTGCGTTCATTTCCCTTTCCTTGACTGTGGATGTGATGTAACAAACTTTTTTTAGTTCTGCCGCCTTGACTTTCCTGCTGTGATGGGCTGTCATGTGGTATTGTGGGAACAATAAACCCTTTCTCCCCTAAGTTGCCTTTTGTCATGTATTTTATCACAGCAACAGAAGTGAAGGTAGGATAGTGAGAAACCCACATCCAAAAACAGTGTGGGAGCGAAGCTGTACCCATGAAATCTCTCATACAGGATTGCTTAAATAAAACCGGTAAAATGACGACACCAACTGAATCCCAGTGTGGTTAGGGGGACCTCACAAGGCCCCACCTCCGAGTGAATAACTAAAGGCAACTAAAGGCTGCTGAGGGACAGAACCAGGCTGCTTAGAACTAGCATTTCCTTTTATGGATGGAGCAGGACACCGCAGCGCCCCGATGGAAACCTCAGTGTTTTAAGGTGGAAGGAGCTCCAGAAAGAGCAAGTGAGGAAATGAAGTGCAGAGTAGTGTTCATGCTGTGGTGTCCCCTGCGTGATGAAGGGAGAGACGAGGAGCGTATATTCCCGTGATCTCTTCTGATGAGTAAACTTAATCAGTGGATACTGAGAGGTGGATAAGAAACCAAGGAGCGAAGAAGCAGGCTTTCTCTGTGGAGCCCTGGCTGTTCTGGAACTCTCTGTAGACCAGGCTGGCCTTGAACTCATAGATCCACCTGCCTCCTTCTCTCAAGTGCTGGGAGTAAGGGTGCTCACCACCACTGCCCAGACACATGTTTACCTATAAGGCGGTAGTGAGAAGGGCTTCGCTGGAAGTTACACTTCCTAATGATGATCTTTTAATTTCGTTTTGACTTTTGAAGCCGTGAACCCATTAACTGTTCTAAAAATGAAACTGGAATGAAAAGCTATTACTTCCACAAGAATATTGCGTTCTGTTCTGCCCCATTGTCTCAGAACCCAGGGCAGTGGGAAGGACAGATGCTATATTAATGCCTTGACACCTATTTCTTTTTTCTTTTTTCTTTTTTTTTTTTTTTGGAGCTGGGGACCGAACCCAGGGCCTTGCACTTCCTAGGTAAGCGCTCTACCACTGAGCTAGATCCCCAGCCCCACCTATTTCTTAAAAAAAACATTTTAAACCCACCTGAGCCCGAAACGTACTGATACAGTTTCTGTGCGGCAAATACTCCTCTGAGTAGCTGCTTCCCTGCCTACACTTGGCACTACCATTGCTTGTTAACACCCTCTCCCCTGCCAGCCACATGATGATGATGATCTGGAAGCACAGTTTTAAGGATGGACACTGGGCTGGGCCAGCTAAAGATTAAACTGACTAGCCAAGAATAATAATAGTAAAACAGTCCCAGGACAAAAAGAGATGCCGTGTTAAAGATTTCCTTTTTAACCTGAAGGGATTGGATGGCCTCTTAGAGAAATGAGCAAAATTGATTTTCTGTTCTCCAAATGTTCTCACTATTGCTACTCCTTCCTTAAGAGCAAGAGTACACGCAGATTGCTTGGAGTGTGTGTGGGGTTGGGGGTGCTAGGGCAGGTGTCTCACGGGAGGGAGGGCGGTCTGGCATCCCTTGCAAATGTGAATGACGGGGTAGCCTGGGAACCCCAGGCTCATTCAATGCTCAGCGGCATAGACTTGAGACAGACTGAAGGCTTAGGCTTAATGCTTCTACTTTAGCAGTTGGGTGACCCTGTGGTTGGGTGACCCTGTGAACCCCCTATCTCCTCTGTGCCTCACTTTTCTAATTTATACAAAAGCATAGTGCTAGTACTTATTATCGGATTAATAGGAATGCCAAACGAACTAATGCATGGACGTTTATAATAATAGTAGCTCTTACTGTATTTTTAATTTGATTAATTTAGTTTTATGTGTATGGGTGTTTTGCCTGTTTGTATGTCTGTGTGCCTCATTCATGGTTGGTGCCCCTGGGGACCAGATGAAGGTGTTGGATTCCCTAAGACTGGAGTTAAAGACAGTTGTCTTGAGCCACCTTATAGGTCCTGGGAATGGAACCAGGGTCCTCTGGAAGAGCAACCATTGCTCTCAACCACCAAGCCATCTCCCCAGATCCATAATAACAGTTACATGATTTCAGACTAAATGGCGAGTTGATGGGTATGGAAAAGGTTGCCCCCTCTCTCTTCCCGCAAACCAACATAGTGCAATTCTGTGAGAGGAGGGGAGAGTTCTGTATGCAAATTTGTACCAATCTAAGTCAATGGACACAATTCCAGTGGTCAGACTGGGCAGAGCAGGGGCATAAACCAGCAAGCAAGGCAGAACCACTTTGACCTTGCAGAAATACTGGGCTGCCTAGAGAGATGGAGGGTGTGGGCTTGAATGTGTCTCCTTGAAGTTCAACCTCCAATGTTATAATGGTCAGAGCTGAAGCACTTGATAGGCAATTAGGTTAAGATGAAGTTGACAGTGTGCTTCCTTCTCATCCCCACGCCATGGATTAGTGTCCCTAGACAAGGAGAAAGAAGGAAATCAGAGCTTTCCTCTCAGTGATGAGCTGGTGGGAAGGCAGCAACGTGCCAGTGTGGAGGCAGCCCCCCCGACTGTGATCTATGGTGCTCTGATCTTAGGCTTTACAGCCTCCAGAGCTCTGAGATGCAAGTTTCTGTTACTTTAAGCCAGGAATTCTACAATATTTTGTTACAGCATATCTTAAGACAATTCATAAGTGACCACAAAATGTGGAACAGTGTGGGTATGTCATAACAGTTCAGGGTGACTGGGAGTGAAAGGTAAGCAGCTCTGGACTTGGACTCTAGGAATCAGGAATGACTTAGAGGCAGAAAAAGAAACTGGAGATCCCAAGTCTACCAGTGATAAAACAGCTCCCGATCTCTGTCTGTCTGTCTCTGTGTGTCTGTGTGTTTGTGTGTCTCTGTCTCTGTCTCTGTCTCTGTCTCTGTCTCTCTCTCTCTCTCTCTCTCAGCTGGCTATAGATCATGCTGACCTTGAACTCAAGGCTTGGCTTGCTTCTGCCTCCCAATCACTGTCCACTATGCCCAACCTGTCTCTTCTTACAGCAAAACCAGCAGTAGCAGTAGAAACAGTAATAAGAATGGTACTAAGACTGTTCCCAGGGATGGTACTAGAAAAATAATGGTAACGGTGATGTAGCGATGACGACAGAGGTGATGGAAGTGATGCTGGCGGTAGTGGTGGTGCTGCTGACAGTACTGGTGATGATGATGGTGGTAGTCGTGATGGGGATAGTTGGTAATGATGGAGTTAGGGGCGACAGTGTTGGTGATAGTGGTGCTGACGACATATTCTAAGTACACCGCACACATTTGCTCACGTAGTCAGAACAGTATCTCTGAGGGCCCACTCTACACTTACATGACCTGAACTTACCTCAACCTAACCTAATCTCATCTAAGCCATCAGATCCTATCATTACTTAAAAAGTCGCTGTTTTCCTCCATGGATTTTTCATTTTTTGGCAATGGTTCTGCTTTTTAAAAATATTGCATTGAAACATTATTTATCTTGCTTATTGATTTCTTGGCACCCTGATAATTTTTCACTCAGGGCCAGTGCCTCCTTCTCCCTGAGGAATGCCAAGTGTGGAAGGTTATGGCAGTGCCGTCTGGCCCTCAAGTCTCGCTGTCTGTGCAGAAGGCATTTCTAAGTCTTTGCCGTTGGCTCTGAGGGAGGAAAGGGCAGTGGAGAGCGCTCCCCAGTCAAGCCTAGTCAGCCCTAGTCCCCAAGTTTCTGTGATGACTTTGGTATTGCTTCGACATGGTACCAAATCCCTCTGGGTCTCAAGAGACCTTTTCAAGTAACTTGCTTGGCTCAGGTGATTCTAAAAACCCGAAGGGAAAGTTCTCAGGTGGGTGCGAATGTGTTCTCTGTTGTTTTAAAATCTTCTACTGAGCTACGGTCACAGCCCAAGCTAGTAAATTTAATGTTCTCCACATTATATCACAATTTCTAAAAGTCACTGAAAATCTACTCTGCAGTGACGAGAGTCAGAGAGGCTCGGTGTGGGGGTGGGAAAGGTCATAGGGGTGTTTTCTTGGCAGCTAGACTTTTCCTGTGTGATGACACAGTGGAAGCTGCATGGTTTCATACTTATGCTAAAAACATAGTCTGCTTTATGTTCAAAATTAACCTCACCATATTGCATGTGTGCTATATGACAACAAAAAGATTTAAAAAATTTATTCCTCATCGATTTCATACAGGCATGAATACATTCTGGTTCCACCCGTGCCTCCACTTTCCTTACCCTCCCTACCTTCATCAGCACCGCCCATGTCTTCTCTCCATCAGATCCCAGCACACTTCTAGGCCTTTTTGTTTTGCTTTTGATTTGTGACCTTGTGAAGCTATCCATGGGAGCAGGATTAACTCACCAGAGGCTGCACCATGGGAGCTGCCTGTGGCTTCTTCTATCTCAGCAGCTCATCTAGCTCATCATTAGCTCCCCTGGGTAAGACGAGGCTCCATGATCATCTCTCCAGTCTGTGAATGTTTATCCAGTCCTCTGTGTGTGTGTGTGTGTGTGTGTGTGTGTGTGTCAGTGTGTGTGTCAGTGTGTGTGTGTGTCTGTGTGTGTGCGTGTGTGCACAAGTGCACGCTATGTAGGCAACCACAGCAATAGTGAGTTCACGAGTGTCACACCTTGTCATGTGGATAAAACTGCATTTCCCAGCCCTTTTCCTTTCATTTGCCTTGTCTGCCCTCCTTCTGCTCTGTTCCCTGAGCCCTCCATAGTCGGTGGTTGCCAGTTCCTTGACCAGCTATGAATCTCTGTATCTGCTGCTGCTTGATGCAGGGAGGAGCTTCTTTGACTGGGGATAACGCTCTTTTAGGTAGCTGGCTATCCTTTGTGGTACCTCGGAGAGCATCTTTGAATGGCTAAGCGCATTGGCTATGGAGTGGTGAGACTAAGGCGGACCTTGGAAAGGTTCCTGAAGGTCTTCCCGCCTCAGTTTCCTCATTCTGTATCCAACTCAGGAATCACGAGTAATATGATAGAGGAATGCACACAAAGTGTATAGCACGGAATCTGGCGTATCGCAGACCGCCAGTTTATATTCATCTAATATAATATAAATATAATAACGTGTATGCATAAAATCCCCCGTAGAAGCCATTTTAAGTGTGCCGCCCAGTGGTCTTTTTGTGTTTGTGTTGTGCGGCCACACTAGCCGTCCTCAGGACCCTTCATCTTGCAAATGGAAACTTTATACCTATGAAATACCGTCCTACGTCGTGACCTCCAGGGCTCAGAAAGCTCCGCCCTACTTTCTGTTCCTACGACTCTGACTGCTCTGAGTACCTCAAGTAAGCGAAGTAAGGGCTTCTCTGCCTATGACTGGCTTATTTCACTCTCCCACAACTTCCCAACAGTTTTCATCCTCAGCGTACAGCACATGTTAGAGTCAGTCTTCATTCCTTTTACAGGCCGAGTAGTACTCTAGGGCACGAACACACCTCACTTTGCTCATCCGCTCACTGGCCAGCGGATACTTGACCTGCCTTCACACCCCAGCTTCCGTGAAGTATACTGTTCTGGACACTTCTAATTGGTTTGCATTTTGCATGTAAAATGAGTATTGCGTACAGGAGGTACTTGGATCACATATATTCTTCAAACCCCGTTCGCCAGTGTTTTGATCTGAGGTGTTCACCTGAGAAGTGAACGCTGGCCTGGAGGGACGTGCTTTTGTCCTTTTGCGGCTAGATATCTATTGCATCAGCTTCTCCTGCTCCTTCCTTCCTTTTCGCCGTCTTTCACATTAGCTGACTTATTCCTCTTGATAGTGAAGCATCTTAATCTTTTCTCATTTTCTTTTGTTATATTCTATAATTATTTTCTTTGTGGTTACCATGGAGATTACATTTAGTGTTTTGGAGTTAGAATATTCTAACTTGAATTTATACCCGTGTAACTTCAGTAACACATAAAAACTCCACTCCTACACATGCATTCTCACATCTTTTAGACATGGATGTCAGAAAATTACATCTTTATACATGGTGTGTCCCCAAACGTAAACTAATAATTTTTACAGTGTGTTAGTCTTTTACATAATGTGGACAAGAGAAAGCGGAGTTACAAATCACCAAGGACACTAGCTTTTATAGTTGCCCACAGCCTTACACTTGCTGATACCTCATGCCTTCCTGAGGCCTCCCTCTGGGCTCCCTGTGATGCTTCTTATCAGAGCCAGTCTTAGAGTCTTCTTTACTTTTGAAGGACTCTTTTTTTTTTAAAAATAGGTATAGGATTTCTGGCTGCCATTATATTATTATTATTATTATTATTATTATTATTATTATTATTATTAACACTTTGACTATAGCAGTCGGCTATTTTTTCCTATTCATCATCTCTAAGGAGAAATTTTCACACCATCCCCTAGAAGGTCTCTCATGTGTGATGAAGTGCTTCTGTCTAGCTTCCTGCTTTCAGGAGCTTCTCTTTACTTGTGTGTGTGTGTGTGTGTGTGTGTGTGTGTGTGTGTGTGTGTGTGCATGTGTGCATGCGCACACTCGCGACTGCAAGCAGACACACACACATATGTATTTTTGAAGAACTAGAGATTGAGCCTAAGGCCTAACACACAACAGGCAAGTGTTCTACGACCAGTTACACCCTAACCTTTTTGTCTTTGAACAGTTTGGTTATAATCTATCTTGGTGTGATAAGTTAAAAAAGTTTGTTGAGCTTATTGAATATTTTAAAAGATATATTTATTTTTATCTTATGTGTATGAGTATTTTGCCTGCATTTACATGAATGCACTATGTGTGTAAGGCCAGAAGAAAGTATTGAATATTATGGAACTGTAGTTCCTGACAATTTGTTAGTTGCCATGCTTGTGCTGGGAACAGAACCCAGGTCCTCTGCAAGAGCAGTAAGCAGTTCTAACTCCCGAGTCATCTCTGAAGCCCCATTCTCCAGTGTTTATACTTACATCTTTCCTCAAACTGGGGAAGTTTCTGGTCATTATGCTTAATGAGTTTCTTAAATATTTTCTTTCTCTCCTTCATAGACTCCCACACGTGTCCTGTTAGCTTGCTTGATGGTGTCACATGGGGCCCATGGATTCTGTTTTGTGTAATAATTTCTCTCTTTCTCTCTGAGATGCAATAGTTTCAAACATCATGTATGAAATTTACAGATCTTTCTTTCTTTCTTTCTTTTTTCCTTCTAAGTAAATCTTTGAGCCTTTAAGTGAATGTTCTATTTTAGTTGAAACTTTCTGCTCTAGAACTTCTCCTCGTTCTTGGTTTTAGGTTTCCTGCTTCTTTATTAACACACCAATTTTATTCATGTGTGGTTTCTTGGCTGTTTCCACATATTTCTTTTATTCTTTGAGCATTTTAAAAGCTGTTGTCTTGTGGTAACTGTTGCATATGTCTAATTAGCTAGCTTGCTAACTAACTACGTGTACTATAGTTAGTGTCTCATGAGACCACCGTCTGGCCACTGTGGACTCCGTTCTTCCTTCCTTCTTCTTCTTTCCCCTCTTCCTCCTTCTAAAGGAGAGATGCTTTCTTTTCAAAGAGGTCTTTCCTTTTTATTTACATACCTGTGAGTGTAATGCAGCACAAGTGCATTTTCCCCAGAGTCCGGAAAAGGGCAACAGATGCTCTGGAGCCAGAGTTAAAAATCAAATGTGAGCGACCAGGGTTCTGGGAACCAGATTTCGGTCCCTTGGAAGAGTAGCAAGATCTCATAAGCACAGAGCCATTGTCTCTCCAGCCCTGGCATGGCTTTTTCTGATGTATTTCTCCTCTTTGAATTACTGTATTAATATCAGTTTCCAATGTAGTTGGTAGTTTTATGGTGACCTTGAAAAGATACCTAACATTTGCTAGCTTCTGTTTCCAGAGTTTTCCAATGAGGGTTTGAGATGTATTAATTCTCTAAAACTCTGACAAATCTCCCTATGTTGCCTCTTAAAATCTTTGAGTCTCTTCCACTGAGAAATGGTCTTTCTTTGAATGGTGGGTTCTGTGGCTGTTTGACCAACAACTTGCATCAAGAATGCTGCTGTTCTGGATTCCAGGGTAGATGTCAGGAAAATGTAACCTTCTACTTCTGGTCCTCGGGAGGACTGACTCTTGGAGTTGGCCACCATGCTGTGAAGAAGACCAAGCAACCAGTGGAGAGGCACAAGTGAAGGGAAGCCAACCTCCCCGCTAAAGCCCTGGGCGAGCTCGCAGTTGACAGCCAGCAGCAACTTACTGCCAAGTAAGTGGAGAGTTTGAAGTTGGTTACCTCAGCTTCCTGTCAGGCAACCACTGCCGGCGCCATATGGAATGGAGGTGCTTCCAGTTATCCATTTTAAAATTAACTTAATCCATTCTTTAGAACAGAGCTGGGCAAAGAAATATGGTGTGATCCACGTACACCGTTTTACATTTTCTAGTAACCACCCTGCAAAAAATAAAAGCAATCAGACAGAATTACTTCTGGGGAGAAATTTGATTATATAAAAGTGCTGGAACTCATCAATCTATGAAAATGTAAAATTTCAGCATGCAATGAAAACGAACGTTAGGAGCTATTTTAGGCTCATTTCCATTATGCATGCCTGAAATTTAGGGTGCGGACTCACCTAATCACGGTGGTTACTTGGGTGACTGTTCTTGACAATCAGCTCAGACCAACCAAGTTTCAAATGCTCAACAGCCACAGCCACGTGTGTCCAGTGTTGCCCACACTGGACAGTACAGCTCTAGGATGGAACACAAAATTCTCACACACCTTAACAGAGAAGGACACCAGGACACACTGAGGGCAGCTGGCCTGGCTGGGGTAGGCAATCCAGTGGTTTGAATGGTGCCACTTCCACACGCTCGTGTGTCACAGTTCCTACAACCTATAAATGCTATTTTTGTCTTGTTGGTGAAGCCTGCCTTTGATGCCTGGGGAGTCGCTCTAGAATAACCCATAAATAGTATTTTATTTAGAAAAAGTCTTCCTAGATGTGATTGACGTAGGGATATTGGCATAAAGAGATCGTTCGGATTAATAGGGTGGGCCTGAAGTCCAATGAGCAGTGAGTGTCCTTATAAGACACAAGACGGAAGTCAGACAGAAGAGAAGAGAAGCACACTAGGGAATAGGAACACAAAGGCAGAGAAAGATGTGACACGAACAGCCAGCTGAAGCAGGGACAGAGAGGGAGGGTTTCCTATCTGAGTCCTCCACAGGGAAGATGGCCCTGAGATACATTGGTTTAGAATTTTTAAAAACTTATTTAAAGATTGATTTCTTTTTATTTTATGTGTCTGAGGGTTGTGCCTGCCTGCATGTATGTGTACCCATGTGTGTGCCTGGGGCCTGATCAAAGAGGTTGTAGGAACTCTGACACTGGAGTTACAGCATTGTGAGCCACCATGTGGGTGCTGGGACCTGAACCCAGGTCCTCTAAAGCAAGTGTGCTTAACTATTAAGCCATCTGTCCAGTCTCTGATTTAGAGTTTTTACCCTCTGTTAAATGTAAGGAGCAATGTACTCCTATCTGTGGTCACTCCAGTTTGTGATAGTTTTTGGGTGCTGTAGAATTCATGGGCTCAGCATTATGAATGAACTCTGGTTTGAAGAGACCTTGGCTCCATTACAATCCAGGACAACCTGTTTCCCTATCATGTCTGAAATCTACCAAATGCCCAGCACTTACTCTTTAATGGGTACAGGTGACCTGAGTAGGGGCCCTGGTGACCTGGACACACGCATTAATCTTCTACTCTTCAGGCTTGAGGAAGGTCATGTCATGTTGTTCTCCCTGGCTTCATCTTTTCAAAGGACCTCCCCACTGCTCTCTCTGCCCCCATCCTCCTTGTTTAAAGCCCATTTCCTATGTGGTACCCAGGGCGATCTTTAAGAGGAACCTGTGTTGTATCAGGCGACGTCTCATTGTTTAACAGTTGCTGTCTCTTTTCTATCCCAGACACAGAGACCACCTTACTTCTGTCCAGCACGAAGGCTGGCTCCTGCCCCGGGGCCTTTGAGTTCGTTCTTTTGTCTCCTTAGACAATTGTAGCCTCAGACAGGACCATGTCTGCTCACCACCACTTCACGCAAGCTTTCTCTCAGATGGACCTAAATGCAAAGGGCTTCCTTGGACACCGCTATTTTTTTCTTTATAATTTGTAAGATTATATGATTTCATTACAGGACAGATGTTCACACCACTTGGTAGAGATTTGCTAATTGATAGATTATCATTCCTCAGTCTCATCTATTGGTTTATAAGCGCCATGAAGGCAGAGCCCTTTATCTGGCTTATTTTAGCGTCTGGAATAGCATGTGCAAGTGTGCGATGAATTCTTGTTGAGTGAACGAGCAAACAAATGGATGAACTCAGAAATGCAATCTCTATTGAACAATGTCTTCCCCCCACCCCTGCGGAGAACTTATAAATTGGGTATTTAGGTAAAATGCTATAGTGTGAACAATAAAAAGAAAGGAAGAGTACTGGGCTGACAAAACAAAACAAAACAAAAAACGGTATTCAAAGGCCACAGTTTGACCTTTAACCTATAGAGATCTGGGTCCAATGGGAACCTGATTCCCCAACCTCCCTTCACACCACTCTTCCAGGAATGGAATGGCTTTTAGGACAGCAGCCCTTGCAGCTCCAGGCCTAGACACCATGAGGTAGTTTGTTGTTACAGACCAAAGTCATTCAGAGCACTTGGTTCAAAAGACAGGATGTGGGCTGTGAGCCTCCAGTGCATCTTTCAAAGGAAATCTCCTTCAGCAGCAATGTCTCCTGGGATGTTTTCCCAAGTCTCCCTGGGAGGTGCTGGGGCCTCTCAAAAGACTAAGAATAGCCAGGGACATCCAGTTTCCCAAACATGCCAACCTTAAAAGTGAACGCTATTTTTCCTTGCTACCTTTGCATTACTATGAAGGAGAAGGGCAGCACTGTATTATTATAGGTAGGGCTCACCATGCAGTTGTTAGATACCTGACTGTGACTTCCCACTTGGTAGCCCCCGATCGTAATTGTCAGTGTGGTATCCAAGCTCTCCCACCACAGAGGTCCACCCCTTTGTCACCAGTGTGCTTTGTAGTCAGGGCAGCCACCATTCCACAACCCTGAGACTGTGTACCCCTTAGTCACTCCCATCTAACTACTCTCATTCACAGAGCATATCCGGTCGTATGGGTTGTTGTTGTGACTGAATGAGGTAGTGCACACGCCTCACTGACACCCAGCACTAATGTTTTATGTTTATTTTTAATTTTTTCCCATTTGCAGGTAACCTTCATTCACTCTGTTACTTACTCACGCAGCACTCACTGGGCTTGTAGGAGGTGTCAGATGCTGAACTCGACACCAGGAGACATGAAGGTGTCATTGACAATGCCAGGGACATGTGGAAGAGTGCAGTCAGATGCTATCTTCCATCCCCAGGGTGTACAGCATCACAGCAGAAGGAAATTTAGGTGCAGTGCCTTATATAACAGCCAATGTCGTATCATTGGTTATCTTCCCATCCTTCAGGTTGCATCAAGGGGAGTGTGGCGTTGGATATTAATGTTCCCTGAACATTTGAAATCTCTCCCAACAAATACAAGAAGGCCCTCGGTGTGAGGAAAGCATCTGGGGAGATCTTAACCACATAAACCTAGGTACTTACAACTACATAGACTTTTGTTTTAAAAGACCGCACAAGTATGACCAGAAGGGAGCAAAGTGAATGAAATTTTGGGAAACAGTCAATGAATTTGTCTCCCTTTATCTTTAGCCCAGTCACATTTTGCCATTGGGGAAACTTGAGTCATTTTGTGGAGAGAGTTCTCTTCTAAGGGTTCGTTGGAGCAAGCAGAGACAAGTCTTTGAGGTGGATATGTATATATAATATACAATATGTATATTATATATTATATATGCGTGCTCCTCCCCTACCTCCGCAGACTCTCTCTCTCTCTCTCTCTCTCTCTCTCTCTCTCTCTCTCTCTCTCTCTCTCTCTGTGTGTGTGTGTGTGTGTGTGTGTCCACAGGCCTTTCCGGATGAGTGACAATTTTGAAAGCCCATCCCTCCAGGAGACGCATGCAGAATGACCAATGGGATGATGGATGGAGGGTGCTGGGTAGCAGTCTCTGCAGAGGCCAGGGTGAAACTGGCTGCATCTAGCCTGTTCAACCCTCATCTCCTTGAACCCTTCGGATACTTAGGCGTTCAATCCTTTCTTGGGCACCCGAGGTGCTCATCTTAACGCACCCCAGGGCCTAGGACAGGGTGCCAGGGGCGCGGCTCAGATCTGTCCAGCGCAGTCTGCGGTCCTCGCGCCGCAGCGCTGCGGCTAAGAACACTTGGCTGGGGGGCCTGCGGGTTGCGGTGTGTGTGTATATGTGTGTGTGTCTGAGTCTGTGTGTGCGTTTGCTGGTGGTGCCGATATGTAAAGCAGCTGGCGGCTCTGGGCGGGGCCTGGGTTCCATGCAAATGAAGGAGGAGGGGCTACCCTGGGGCTCCGCCTCCCTCCCCCGCAGCTGGGGCCAGCGGTGCCAAGCACAGCTGGACCAGCGGCAGCAGCTGGGCGAGTGACAGCCCAGCAACGCGCGCGCGGCCGCCGCCAGAGCCGGCGCGAAGGGGCAGCGCGGCCCTGCGGTCCCCGGGCGGCAGCAGCGGCCGCCTAGTCCCGCGCCTCTCCGGGCTTACAGCCCCGCGGTCCCGCCGCCCCGGGGCCGCCACCTCTCGGGGCTCCCCCCAGTCCCCGCGCGCGCAAGATGGCTGACCCGGCTGCGGGGCCGCCGCCGAGCGAGGGCGAGGAGAGCACGGTGCGCTTCGCCCGCAAAGGCGCCCTCCGGCAGAAGAACGTGCACGAGGTGAAGAACCACAAATTCACCGCCCGCTTCTTCAAGCAGCCCACCTTCTGCAGCCACTGCACCGACTTCATTTGGTGAGAGTGCGCCGCGCGGGCCACCTGCCTGCGGCCCCAGGGGACAGCGACACGCATGGGGACCCCTGTTTCTGCCCCCCGGGGGAGGAGCCGCGTGATTATCC
The DNA here is from genome assembly GCF_021556685.1 of Rattus norvegicus. Classification (NCBI taxonomy): domain Eukaryota; kingdom Metazoa; phylum Chordata; class Mammalia; order Rodentia; family Muridae; genus Rattus; species Rattus norvegicus. The sequence continues at coordinate 189,761,507 of NC_141534.1, forward strand.
CCATCCCGCTGGACCTTTTTGCCCTGCGCTCCCAAATGGCCAATCCCTCAGGTGCTGGGTCCTCCGGTCCCAGACAGCTGGTCGCCAGGCGCCTCCTGCCCTCTTGCACTCTGTCGCCCGAGCGCCTAGGGACAGCGCTGCAGGCGCCTTTTCGACACCTGGCTCAGGGCGCAGTGTGGCTGTCCCTCCTCGGCAGGGCAGCTCAGCGGGTGTCTTTCTCGCCTGGGGTTCCCGATCTTTCTGCCTTCTTCCGGGCTCGAGACACTCTCACCCTCACCCCTCCTTTCCGGGGCAGCTCCCTGGGGTGTCCTCCACTTCCCCGGGGCGTGGAGCATCCTTCCCTCTGCGTCCCTAGAGCAGCGCCCTGGGTTATCTCTTACTGTGCCTCCAGAGTCCTGAGCCCCCCTTTTATTCCTCATTCCTCACCCTCACGTCGCTGCCGGGCACCTTTCTTCCTCCTTTCCCTCCAGGAATGGGGCGACCTTCCCCCCCCACCCTAGTCCCTCAGGGGACATCACCTCTCATCCTCCCTCTAGACAGGTCCTTTTCTCTTTCCTTGAGGGTACTCCCGGCATCTCCTTGGGCAGATATCCAGCCCGCCTTCCGCCCCCACCCGGACGGAAATGCACCCTCGCATCCCGCCACCTGGTGGTCGTGGTCTCCTCTGTACTGCAGGGGAGTTGTGGGGTGGGGGTTACTGTCAAGCTCCCGTAGTGTACCTCCCACCCAATCCCATTCAAGGTGGAAGGCACCTTGGAGACCGCGCTGAAGCTAGGAGGTTGCCCCCGGGGTAGAGGGACAGTGGGAAGGGAGGAAGTGACTGTGTGACATTAGCTGGTAACTGGACCCCTCCGACTGATAATCCTCCTTGTGCTTTTACAGGGGCTTCGGGAAGCAGGGATTCCAGTGTCAAGGTAGGCTCTGTGGCTCTGTGGATGTCACTTGTGGGAAGAGAGAGTGAAACAGACTTCACAGACGTGGCTGAGTTAGGCAGAGTGAAGTAATCCTGCCTGTCAGAGTGACCTCCCAGGCTAGGAATCCTTCACCACCAAAGGGTCCTTTTAAGGGGTTTGTGTTTGGGCCAATGATGCACCATCCAGGAAAGGCCAGTGAGCTGGAAGGCCCTAAAAGTCAAAAAGTGCATCCATCCATCCATCTCGCTGCCGTCTGAGCATTCTCTTGGGATCACCAGCTCTGCTTAAGAAATGAAATGTCTTCAAGGACTCTTGTGTGGAGGGAGCCTCTTTCTTCCTGACTCCAGTCCTTTCTTGCTCATCGTTCTTCCTTACTTCAGGAGGAGGTTCTACCTCTTCCCCTGCTTTGCAGAGATCCCAGCAGGTGGTTGTCTCCTCTGCAGATGGTGCACCCCCCCTGGAAAAGCAACTGCGGTTTCCCCTGGGCCTCCTCCCTCTTTGAAAGGGATGGTTCCAGATGGGGTGCCTCGGGGATCCTGCCTCAGGTTGCCCTTTTTTAACATCTGAGGAGGTGCAGGAAGGGCTCCAAGAGACTGCTTACCTGGGTTCTTGGTTCTGGCTCTAAAGCTATGATTTGAACCATGGGTGCCTAATCAAATATCAGAGACTCGGTGGCCTCTCTTATCTCTAGGGTTCATGCCTACAAGATGGGCTGTGGGCTGAGGAATGTAGCTCTGGAGAGTACTTGCTTTGTGCCAGAGAGGTTCTGACACAAAATGGGAGAGGGGGAAAGATAGGTTTTAAATTGACTCTCTAAAGAGGTAGCCTTGTTTAACCCTTAGAATGCCATAAAATAGTTTGTAAATTTCACACACACACACACACACACACACACACACACACACACACACACACACACCACAGCTTCAACTTGTTGAATACGGACCCTACTTTCCTGCTGGAGCAATCATTTGGAACTGAGGGCATCCGTTTACCAGGGCATACATTTGTGGCTTTGCCACTATTCAACACTGGCCTTCTACTTCTGATCCCTTTTGCCCCTTAAATTTACTGGTTTGTACCTCCTTCCCCCTTTAGACCAGATGTGGTTGGGTTTAGTTAGAAGTGGTTCTGTATTCTTCTCCTCCCCAACTTTCCTTCCCCTTCATCTCCCCCTCCCCCTCCTACCTTTTTCTTCCCCTTCCTCTCTCCCCCTTCCCTGTTCTCTCTCAGATTCACTTTGTGCCCAGACTGACCTTGACCTGCATATTTTTCAGTCTTCTTGTATTAGTCTCCCAGATGCTGGTAATACAGGTATCCCCAGGGTCCAAATGACTTCTCCACCCTATGAACTTGCCTTAAATCTGGAGAAGAAAGCATATGGGTGTGGAAAAGCCTGGTGTGACTTAGTACCCATGGGTAACTTTACCTTGCACCATTATTCTGCCGACAAACTTAAAAAGAGCCCAGCAACCAGAGGTGGCTTTGGGATGTGCACAAAATGCTGACCTCTAGCGTATGTGCCTGGCTACCCTAGGCTGAAGGCTCTTACTGAGTTCTGGAGTGAGACAGGACAAGTTTCAGTCTCCTCTGCAAAGACCTGAAGCTTCTGTTTTATGTAGCACATGGAAGGACTGCCACGTCCCTGCCAGTGGCACAGCCTGGATGGTTTTTCTAGAACTTGATCTCACTCTCTCAAACAAGCCACTGATGGTGGCTCGGTGCTGGGACTGTGGAATCTCTAGGTGCTTGCCTTTTACTTGCGTGAATTGGTTTCTGTTTTTGTCTCTTGCCGAGGTCAGGGATTTTTTAAATACTGCTTCTGTGGCTCTCCTGTGCCACCTGCTCTGCTGTTATTGATGGCTGGGAAAGTCAGCTTTGGAATGTGCGGGGGACGGCACATATGGAGCAGGAGATCCTTTTATTCAAAGCCTAGGGTTTTTTTTTTTTTTTTGGGCACAATGAGAAAAAAAAAATCAGAATGAAAACTTTCAAGAAGTATGATCAACTTCTTTAGGGGCAACACTTCCAGAAGCTGGGCAGAGCATTGGCCTAGTGTGCTGGACTCCCTGGGTTCCAGGGGACAAAAGGAAGTGTGGGGAGATAGGTATTTGAAAAATCATTTCTCCACCCCTTAGCTCTCTGAACATCTGGCCCTCTGTTACTGCATTGACGGCCTACTCCATCTGACTTGGAGCGGGTAGGAGGAAGAGGGGGTGGGGCAGATTGATGGGTCCTGAACTGAGCTGCTTAGAATGGGGTACATCCCAGAAGGGGACAGGGTTTACCACTGGTACACAGTGTTGCTTGGGACTAATTCTGGAACCACAGACAAGCTTTTTTTTTATATGATTATAAAAGATACCTGCTATTTTTTTCCTTAAAGTGGATTTACTTAAAATAGGATCAACATTATAATAGAAAACAAACAGGTTTATTCTTTTACTTAAGTCAACAGTTCAGAGGTCTGGTCTTTCAGTTTCTTATGCTGCTGACCCAGGAAGCAATAGTTATCTCATAGCTCTAGAAGACACTGGATTCCCTAGGCATCAGGCCTCATTTTAGCCAGCAGGGACAAGAAGGGGATGAAATAAGTCAAAAGACACATCACTTTCAGTGACCCTCGGGGATGCTGCCTTGAGAAACTTTGTTACATATTCTGGATAGATTGGCTAGAACCCAATGCCATGTTCACGCCTTGTTGCAAGTGAACCTGCAGAACAGTAGTGTTTAGCTCAGGTAGCGCATTCCCAGCCAACAGCTGAGGGAGGGGTGTTTCCATCTCAAAGGTGGAGGAGGCAGAGGTTGGCTAACCTCTCAGGAGGGTGTGGGAGGATCCCAGGACCCAGAAACCCTTGCTACTGCTCCCCACCCCATGCTCCAGTAGCTGTCATGGAAATCAGGTACAGGACAGAACATCCGGGAACCATAGGGAACTACAGATTTTTATAGATTAGGGAAGCTTTCTTAGGAAATGACTTCTTGCTTTGTACAGCCAAAGGACACGACTCTCAGTTAGCTGCCACTGACTTACCCACCTCTCCTCCCTCTTTCTTCGATAATGCCTCTGCTGACAGAGGATCCCTCTTGTGAAATTGCATAAATTTTTGGATTAGAAATGGGACCCATTGTACCACAGGACAGACCTTTCTTTCTCCAAGGTACTCTTTTAATAAACCTAAAACCTGCACGCTGTGCTTTAATTGTAATCAACTCACTAATCACTGGGAGGAATTCAACTTTTATCCAAAGAAAGACTTTGCAGTTTGGCAGAGAGGAAACTTTCTTTCTTTCTTTCTTTCTTTCTTTCTTTCTTTCTTTCTTTCTTTCTTTTTTTCTTTCTTTCTGTTTTTCTTTCTTTCTTTCTTAAAGGAAGTCATTTCAGTAGAAATAGAGAAGCATTAGGACGTCCAGATCTAGATTTTTAAAGCACGTGGTTAAAACCAGACAGAAGTGGACTCTGATCACTGATCTTCTATCTGCTCACCATGTGACCTTGGTGAGTCCATCCCCCACACTGTGGCCTTGCTCGCCGCCATCTTGGTGAAAGAGGACAGCAGTGTCTCCTTTGTAGAGCTATGGGGTGGAATGAGAGGTAGCTAAGGAGAAATATCCACAGTAGAGCTATGGGGTGGAATGAGAGGTAGCTAAGGAGAAATATCCACAGTGAGCGTAAACAACTCAGAGCAAGGAGACCATCGATACTTGATCAGTGGTGGGAAAATGTATCAAAGCGGGGCAGAGCTGACTGGAACTCGTGAAATGACTGTGCCTGCTTCATGTGCTCAGATGGTTGTGTTTTGCTGAAGACTGGGTAATATCAGCCGGTATGTACTTCAGAGTCTCTCGACTCAGAGTGAATGGCTTCCCTCATGAGAAAGATCTGAACTTGCCTTGGACTCTCTGAAAAAGCCCCGTGCCAATGTTTTTCTGACTGTAAAGAACTAGACAATGATTCTAACAAGGAGCTGTTTTCCCTTCCCTGGGTGAATTCGAAAACATGTTTTTAGCTTCTTGCTTGAACTATTTAATAAAGAAAGAAAGCAAACTCTAAGTATCACCTGAACCTACAACTGTTGTCTTCCCTCAATAGATACTCTATAGAATACAAGTTTAATGTAAAATATTGTTAACATATACAGATTAGAACATGCAATGAAAAGAACAATCAACAGTTATGTCAATTGAGGTTAGGGGTGTGGCTCAGTGGAAGTACACACAAGGTTTTGGGTTCCATCTCCCATCTTGAAAAACAAAAGAATATAGGGAAATATTAATTAGAAGGTAATTTCATTTTGGCCATACCTTTCTCTGTGTACTTATATTGTTACACTGAGTAGTTTGGGCTGAATTTTCTCAGTAAACTGAGAGTCAGCAAGGCACACTGAAAGTGGTAACCATGGCCTGGGTTGCTCTTACCCTCCCCCTGAAACTTTGTGACTGACCAGTGGAACACCTTCCCAAGTAAATTCGGAAGATATGACCTTTGGAAATATGGTTGGTATGATACAAAGTTTCTTCGACACTAATAAGAAAATGCATTATTTCTAATACTAGTGACCATCCAGGCTCCACCAGAACCAGAGGAAACATGTAGATAGTGCATCAGAGTCAGTGTGGGAAACCATGAGAGGGTGACTGGTCAGAGGCAGCTGAACATTTGAAGTTAATTTATATAGGGCTGGAGAGGTGGCTTGGCGGCTCAGAGAGTGCACTGCCCCTGCAGAGGACCCAGATTCAGTTCCCATCACCTGCAACAGGTGACTTACAACCACCTGTAGTTACACCTCCAAGAGGACCCTCTGCTTCCGGTCTCTCTAGGCACCAGCATTCTTCACATGTATGTGCCCCGCCCCATACACGCAATTCAAGATAATAAATAATCCTAAAAAGAAAACGATTTCCATCCATGTTGATACTGGAGTCTTTCCTTTCTCTGCCTCTCCCTGTTTCTCTTTCCTTCCCCACCCGACATGTGCACACACATATAAAAATAGATTCGTATGTCGTAATTTTGAGATTATGCGTGGCGCTTCTTTCCAGCCTCGGAGAGTCAAATCACTGAGTAGCATTTCAAATTCATGTCTGTTTTTTTGATTCTGCAGATCAGTTTGCTCCTGGTAGGCAGCAGGGTCAGCTAGAAAGTTCTCCCTCTTAGGTCGAGGCTTTCCAATGCTGGGACCCTTGCCATTTTCCACATTTTTTTGTAATATAAAATTATCGACTTCATTCACCCAATCTCACTAGTTGAAGTTGTGTGATATCCCATAGAAAGAATGTTAGGCCTTTTTAATGGAGACTAAACATCCACAGTGTTTACGTATGACATTTGGAAGTGTGATGTCTGCTTGAAAAATCCAGTAGGAAATTTGTCTTTTAGCACACCTGTTTACCCGCTTTCCCACATATCCATTCATACATGCGTACATGCATGTATCCTTTCACTCATTGATCCATCCGTCCATCCATCCATCCACTCCACCCATCCATCCATGCATCCATGCATCCTTTAAAAACATATTCCGTGGGGCTGGGGATTTAGCTCAGTGGTAGAGCGCTTACCTAGGAAGCGCAAGGCCCTGGGTTCGGTCCCCAGCTCCGAAAAAAAAGAACCAAAAAAAAAAAAAAACATATTCCGTGACTGACTTCTATGCGTACGGAATGACTTTAGGTGACAGCCACCCCACATGCTACTGTGAAGATTCCTCATGCGGTAGTGTAGGAAGGGGAGGTATGACTTACCACAAGTGATTTCTTTTAAGCCAAGATTTAATTTTACCTGGATGGAAATCTACCAGAGAGTTTCATGATATGCTAACCTATGCAATGTTTCCAGGTAGAGTTGGGGGTCCTTCCATCTAAGAATCAAGAAGCCCAAATACTCACACTACATTCTGAGTTGTCAGAGACCCAGAGCATACATGCATTGCGATGTATGTAGAGATATGTAAGAGGCACTATCTCAGAGACATTTCTTGCGGAGAGCCCCCAGCTTTCTGTTTGTTTCTCTCAAGAGAGTCCTTGGACAAGGGACCTCAATATGAAGTCTCAGCGTGACAGCCAGAGAGCTCCAGATCCTCATAGTAACTCAGATAACGAGCCGACTTCCCTTTTGTCTAGGGGTTACAGTTTGAGGTGTCTGTTCTAAAGCAGAAAACTCAGACAATTTCGGGGGGTGGTAGAGCAAGTCGAAGCTGGTGGGTGGTAACGTAAATACAAAGAAGGGGTGGGCATCGTGGGGATTTGTCAGCCGAAATGCAGTTCAGGGACTTGAGGCTGCTTTCTCGGCCCTAAATGCTCTACGGTGTCAGTCCCCTCTCTGCCTTACAGTTCCTTTCTTTTGGAAGTGATGTTTTTGAAGTAGCTTCATGGTTAACAGCACTGAATCAAGCATACACTGAGGGAGATGCTATGTTGACTTTCTCTCCCCATCTTTCTGATTTCAGTTGAGAGAGTGTTTTGCGTTGGTGCTAACGTGTCTTTAATGACTACACAGACCTGCAACCCAGTAAATCTCCATCCGGTGTTCTCAGTGAGAGCGGGAGGGCATTTTCGTTTGTTCCTGCAGAGCACCTTGCTTCTTTGATGATTCATTTGTTTTCCACAGCTACCCACCATTGAGTCAGTCCTGTTCTACCCTTGCCTTTGGTTTTGTACTAGCTGCACCTTCTTATGACCAGGCAAGGGGCGCTTCAGTGATTTTCTTGGAAGTTCTCAGAAGTGCTGGAGGACACTCAGGGATCCAGACGTCCCAGCCTTCTGCCTCCTGAGTGGTGAGATTACAGGCACGTGTCACCAAGGATTCTGTCTCTCCATGACTCTGTTTCCTGGGGGCAGGTAAAACATGATACTAAGAAGAAAATACCCATCTGGCTGTCTGCCTAGTCCTTCCTCGATCCATCCCCCTCATATACCCATCTTTCCATTTATCCATTCATATAATAAGTATGCATTGCGTGCCTACCATGTATCAGGTGCCGTTCTAGGCGCTGGAAGCAGAGTAAGGAACAAATAGAGTATCCGCCTTCATGGAATTAGCATCGAAATAGAAGAACCAGAATGTAGAGAGCATAGAATGAACACATAGTACATGGTTCCGTTGCAGTAGGGGTTTTGAAGAGAAAGAAGACACAGTTCTTGCGAAGGAAGTATGTCACATGGCCGGTTAGTTCAGATATGTAATCAAAAGTACTCTACAAAGGGTGTAAAAACCCTTAGTGTGGCGTTGCTATTCCTTGGAGAGAGGTAGAGAAGATTGCAGAGATAAGGTGACATTTGAGAACAGTTTTACCATAAGAGTAGGAGTTCCTAGAGTGACAAGGGGGTGGGGACAGAAGAGAGTACATGTGGAGATATGGAGGAGAGAGAACAGGGTGCCTGCAGGGAACAGGAAGAAGGGTGTGTGAGGGAGGAGCTGGTGGGAGATGAAGGTCACATAGTCATGCCCTAATGTTTGGCTCTGATACAGGCAGTCTGGCCTGGAAGTGCTTCTTGTCATTGTCTTAAGGTGGAGTGTGTGTGTGTGTGTGTGTGTGTGTGTGTGTGTGTGTGTGTGTGTGTGGTGAAGTGGCCAAATGCTTTGGACCAACGTGAGATGCCTTTTGAAACAATCAGCTGTGACTCAGATCCTGAATTTCCAGGCTTTAGAGGTCAGCTGGGATGGAGGACACAGCTACTGAGGGGCGGTAGGGACATAGCAGCTGAGTGCACAGGGATCACTGCTATGTTTTAAATCCTAAAGAGACATTTGGAATTTCATGTCCACCATATTGTTGACTCTTCTATTTTGGGGGGTGGTTACTCGGTTATTTTTGTGGTTCTAACAATAGGGATGCCTCTCTTCATTGCGTCCTTTGGCGCAGAGGACCATAGAAATGATTCTTCCTCTGAAAGGAGTCCTCCCACTCTTCCTCGCTGTGCTGCTGCCAATCACCAGACAGCACAGACGTGGGGCAATGGTGACAGGTATGGGGGACGTAAAAGGCTTTGGTTTAGGGCTGGGAGCTGCTGTGCAAGCATGAGGGACTGAGTTTGAATGCTTGTAACCTTGATGTTGTACAGGGCAGAGACGAGGATCTCTGGGAATTGCTCAAAACCAGCCTAGCTCCAGGTTCAGTGAGAGACTGTCTCAGAGGAGTAAGGTGGAGACTGATATAGAACAGGGCACTGGGCATCCTCCTTTGCCTTCTACGTGCATATGGACGAACACTCCTGCATGCATTATATGTACATGTACCCACACCCAAAGAGAGGGGGCTTTGGTTTAAACCTTGGTGTCTTACAATGGACCCTGACTTAGCCTCTTGGGGCTTCTGTTTCCTCATGGGTACAAGGAAGTGGGAACAGGATCTGGTTTCCAGGGCTCTTGTCAAGTGCTCCATGGGACAGAAAGCAGCTCATGCATGGTGGGTGTTGCTGTTCTCGGTTGGGTCCTATCCTTGTCCTCTTGGGTTACAGTCTTGTTGGGGCGGCGAGATGAATCCTCCCTATCAGAGGTGATTGGGGAATGGATATGCTGACCCTGTCCCAGTTGGCAGCTGACGATGGAGCTGAGAGAGCGCAGCTCAGCAGGGACGAGAGAGGTGATGTGCAGGGTGGTGTGCAGCCTGTCGGGGTTTCTGAGAAAGCCCTTCCTGCCTAGTGATGCTTTAATTAGGTGAATTGAGAGACCCGTGATTGCCCATCTGCCCACTTTTGAAAATGTGTTGATAGCATTTCAACATCAAACAGATTTCCAATTCTTTACATTTTCTTTCTTTCTCACTTTTCTTTTGGTGGTTTGCACCAGTCTCACGTAGTCTAGACCAGCCTCCAGCTCTTTAAGTTGCCTGGACTGTGTTTGAACACCCAGTCTTTTTGCCTCCACCTTCTAAGTACTGGGCTTTATCTCTCTTTCTCAGGGTGGGTTCTTTTACCTTTCAAAGGAACCTTTTTGGTCTCTTCGGTGCTGAAAATACTTGCAAAGAGCATGTGTGAGCTGGAAGTTGCAATCTGAAAGACTTTGTTTGGTTTATGACTTTTATGACTAGTTCTTTTTTTTTCTTTTTTCTTTTTCTTTTCTTTTCTTTTTTTTTTTTTTTTCTGAGCTGGGGACCGAACCCAGGGCCTTGCGTTTGCTAGCCAAGCGCTCTACCACTGAGCTAAATCCCCAACCCCCTTATGACTAGTTCTTATGTTGGAAATCATCCTGTCCTTTGTATTGGTGGGAACCACTCATTAGAATGTACGTATATACAGTCTCTCTCCCTTCCTCTCCCGTGTGTGTGTGTGTGTGTGTGTGTGTGTGTGTGTGTGTGTGTGTGTGTGTGTCTCACTGAATAGCCCAGGCTGGTCCTGAACAGCCCAGAATGGCCCTGAACTCACCATCATCATGCTCTTCATTGCCCAAATTTCCTGAAGCAAGTCTGATTTTTTTTTTTCTCCTCAGGGCTGTCTCCCCTGATTGTCTCCCATTCTCAGGCAGTGGCAGGATGGAATCCAGTATCTCTGTCTTGTGATTGTTTTTAAGTCACTCCCCCACCTTCATAGCTCAATGTTAAGCAAGAGGATCCCTTTCAATATGGCAACTGATGGCTGCCCTTTGAGGCACACACCAGGAGTAGGAAATGTGTCTCCTCTCCGCTGCTGACCTGCTACACCAGAGAGGTCACTGTCACATTGAAACTGCTGGCTTGGGTTTGAGGATCATGAGGATGGGGGTTGGTCCATGGGTCAGACTGTTGGCCTCTATTGACCAGGGCTACCTTACCTTTCCTACAAGGCCTTTGATTCTCCTTCTACAGCTGGAGAGGGGCAGCCAAGGCCTTGCTTCTTAAGCCTTTGCATGGCTAAAGCTTCGCTTTCCAGAATCTTCTCTTCTTCTGTGTGATTGCTTTCCAGTGCTCTCCCCCATCTGTCTTTCTCTCTTCAGGAGGAGACTCTTCTTTGTGACCCCCCCCCATGTTTCTCATTCACCACACCACAGGAGGTACCTGCTGATTGGCCATTTTACCCAGGAAGTGCTTATTTTACTTCTTGAAGATGAGGTCTTGCAAGCCTAGTTTGGCCTCAGACTTGCAATCCTCCTGCCTCAGGCACATACCAAAGATGCTTTGTCAGTTTGGCCTCAGGCTTGCAATCCTCCTGCTTCAGGCACATACCAATGATACTTGGCCAAAAGACTCAGGCTTCTAAGACTCTGAGGCTGGTCCTGAGAAATGTTAGCTGGGGCTTTTCAGCTTTGCACACGGAAGTGACATCTTTCTAGGAGACAGGCACCTTCTGGCATCACCATTGAAGGCTGGTGCTGTTTGTCTCCTTAAGGGTGACATCTGCTTCTTGTTTCAATGTTGCCTATCTGCTGCAAACGATGATAAAGAAGCCAGGGCATTCTGACAATTTTCCCACCCAATAATTTAGTTCTGTTAATGCTCAGAGAACTGGCGTTCACAAACTATATTTAGAACTTAAAAATGTAAAACTCTCTATTAGTCAAGGTATTAGTAGGAATCTCTTAAAGCTACTGTAATAGATGAGCCTCAGAGTCTCTGAAGTTTAACAGAACATTTGCATCTCATTTGCATCTGAGGCACCACCCCCACCCCCATGCAGGTGATCCTGACCAGGCAGTCTTCATGTGGGGCCCCAGAGTTTTCTCTCTTTGGACCAGTGGGTGGGGGAGAAAGCATGTGAGAAAACATTCATTTCGCAACCGTTCTGGTCTTGAGGGACACCTGTTACTTCTGCTCACATCTGTGGATCAGAACTCAGGCATAGGGCAACACAGGCTGCAGGTAGGGAGGGCAGGAAAAGGGTAGGTAGAACCGTGTGACCAGCTCTGTCTCCGGGAGTAAAAGGAAACAGGCTTTGGTGAACACAATCGACCCTTCTTCAGCCTCCAAAGTCACAGTTTTCCATCTTCCCTTTGGGAGTATGCATCCTGTCTTCTCTTGCACTTGACCAAACTGTGATGTGAAACATTGTATCCCTTTACCTTGCCTGGTGCAACTCTATGGGAAAACCAAGTTCTGTCTGTTTTTCTCCCCATTAATTAATTAATTTATTCACTTTACATCTTCATCTGCCTGTTTTTAAAGAGTGAGATAAGGTAGCATTCTTACTGTTTTTAGCAGTTAGACCAATCTGGTTCTTGTTAGAATTTCCGGTTCTCTCCATAAACTGGTTCTTCAAAATAAGATTTATTTGAGCTTTAATTGTGTGGATATATGTATGTGCATACGAGTGCAGGTGTCCATGGAGGACAGACAAGGATATCAGGTTACTTAAAGCTGGTCTTTAAAGGTGGTTAAAAGCTACTTGATGTAGTGCTGGACCTTCTGTAAGAGTGTCTACTTGCTCAAAATGACTGAGCCATTTTCTAGTCCTTAAAGACTGAGATTTATGCTTGTAGGCATCCTGAACTCTATGGCTGACTCTGGGCTAGGCAAGAGTACTTTTATTTATCATTCTTCGTATGTTAGTTTTCCTCCCAGCCTCCCAAATCAATGATTCGCATAACAATTGCATAACAAAGACTGGTAGAGTAAAATAAAGTGTTTTTGCTGAACACTGTTTCCCTTAACTGGGGTCCTTAAGTTGGGCTGGGCTCAACTGGGCAGTTTGTGTGTTCTGGCTGGTCTTATCCACAGACATGAACCTCTGCTGGGATGTGTATTCTTCTTCATTATCTAGTGGGTCACTCCCAGCTTAGGCAAGAGGTGGTGGATGCATTCCTCACACGTGAGTTGAGGGTACACTCAGAGGTGGTGGAGGGGCTTCTTCTCTTAGCAGAAGCAAAGTGTAAGCTCGCTCTAGAAATAAAGGAAAAACTAGAAGAGAGAAGAGATCTTGCTTTTGATGGGGGGAAGCTGTGAACAATTTGGGACGTCTTTGGAATCTAGCACACCAATTTTAATGTGTCTCTAAAGCATGTTCCAGTTCAGTGTCGGTTTCCTGAAATGAACTTGAGCCTACAGCTGGCCACAGTGTAATGTGTACTTCTCAGACCTGGGAAGGATGGCCCTTCCAGGGAGCCAATGGAGCCCAGTGAGATGCTGGGTGTTAAGAGTACAGCCGAGGTTGGGGATTTAGCTCAGTGGTAGAGCGCTTGCCTAGGAAGCGCAAGGCCCTGGGTTCGGTCACCATCACCAGCTCCGGAAAAAAAAAAGAACCAAAAAAAAAAAAAAAGAGTACAGTCGAGGGCTTAGGACATTGAATACCTGAACCATTATAACTGGGTTCTATAATCAGTTAACCCCCAAGGACTTGGCTCTGAATCCAGAGTGTGAGAGTCAGAGCGAGGAGCTTCTGCTCCTGAGGAGACAGAGATGCAAGGGAATTCGCAATACCCTTGGCATGTGAGACTGTAGAAGCATAAAGGGGTACAGACATGGCCTTGTGCCACCCTGGTTAAGGGCATAGGTTCAGAGCTCTGCTTCTTCACTGATCATATGCAGGGCCTGGGGTGTTTTACTTACTTGCAGTCTTTTGTTTTTTTGTCTCTGAAATGAAGATTCTGCTTTCCTGGGGTGCCATTGGATTAGATAAGACAGGGGCACACATCTGACTGCTTGTTATATGTTGGTGCTGAAAAGACAGAGATGGTCTCAAAATGTCCCTGTGAAGATGTCCTAATGGGCACCAGTCTCAGCTCTCCTCCCACATCCCCTGGCTGGTATCAATGATGATGACTGCATGAGGGAGGTTTACCAGATGAATAACTCGACACCCATAAGGCACTGGGGAAGTAGGAAAGGGAGGTGGTGCAGTCGTCATAATAGGAGACAAAGTTGCTCCCATGACTGAAGCTGGGCTGTTTTGTTAGAACTAAGAAAGAGTGTGTGTGTCGGGCAGGGGCAACTTGGAAAGCAGCTGAGTGGTAGATTATTTGCTGAGAGGACACAAGATCCTGCATTTGATCTCCAGGAAAACAACATACATACACGTGCACACACATACACATGCACACTCATGTGCACTTCACACACACACACATACACAGTTACAAGTATACTCACCCACATGCACACACACATGCACATTCATGCACAAGTGCTCGCATACTCACACATACGCATACACACATGCACATACACACGCACTCACAGAGACATAGAGAGATCTACAGTTTGTGGGGGCACACGTGTATAACCTCAGACCTTGAGAAGCTGAGATGAGATCCAAAGTTGGAGCCAGCTTTTGGCTGTGTAGTGAGATTCTGCCTTAAAATGAACAAAAGCAAATGGACGAACAAACACATCCTCAAAGACTGTGTGTGGAGGACAGACACCAACCTCCTCAGGCATTTTCAACTTTGGTTTCTTTTTTTTTTTTTGGTTCTTTTTTTCGGAGCTGGGGACCGAACCCAGGGCCTTGCGCTTCTTAGGCAAGCGCTCTACCGCTGAGCTAAATCCCCAACCCCTGGTTTCTTTTTTGAGACAGGGTCTCTTTATCCCGGGACTCACTGATTAGGCTGGCCCGGTGAGCCCTGGGTCCTTCCCAGTGCCTCCCTAGCCGTGGGGTTATGAGAACACACCACCACACCCATCTTTTCTTACATGACCTGGCTCAGAGGCTTGAGCTCAGGCTCCCACGCTCGCATAACAAGCACTTTACTAGCAGAGCTGTCTCCCCAGCCCCTCTTCTATGTTTGATTTTCACTGCTGTGGTTTATCACTCACTGGAGGGCCACGGAATCAATTGAGTAAGTCAGGTACACTATGAAAAATCAGAATAGAAAATTTCAGAATGTATCAGCCTCGGGAAGGGTAAGTATGGCTTCATGAATCTTTTATTTCATGTGTTCCTATGCAGGCTCGGGTGAACTGGGTCAGACGTAAATGGTGTTTCTACCGTGGGTAGACAGCATGGTTTGAAAGTCACTCTGAAGAGCAGCAAGAAGAAGCCTTGGAGGCTCATGACGTTGGCCCATGGACTGTGGAGGCTTAATTTATTTTTAGGGATATAAACACATTGTTTTGAGTTCTTCATAATTAGAATTTCCCTCTCACTCTAACACACTACCCCAAGATTATTTTGGTCATCTTCCTTGAGCATTAACATATCACAAAGTTATTTTTTTCCAAATGGAATGTTAAGTATAGTGTATCACATCTTTACAAATGGAATGAGTGGTTTGGGTAGAACTGCCTGGCCTGACCTGCTGCTGGGGCTAAGTGTCAGATTCTGTGACAAGAGGTGTCCAGAGACGGCAGAGAGAAGAAACTGCTTATTGGGAGGAGGGGGTAATGTGGGCTTGGAAAGAAGTGTTTTATAAGCAGAACCTTCACGGAGGGAGGGGAGGTGTGTAGGGGTGCACAGAGCAGTGGGGAGAGGTGGTGCCCACAGTGTGCCAGCATCAAGGTGGGTCAGATCCCTGTGGTGGGATTCTGCAGAGGATTGCCTCCAGCTGGAGCTCGAATTTAGGGTGTGTTTATATTATCTGCTGTCCCTGGGTAGGTGGCAGCCCAAATGACAGCTGGCCTCATTCTCCTTCCCTTCTGGCTTTCTCTGATTTGGGGCCCAAGGGCCATAGGGGGCCAGAATGCTGCAGATGGGACAAAAAGTCAAGTCCAAGAAAAAAATTAAATCAGGGTTAGGGAAGGGTTGATGAAAAGAGAGTGGAGGGAGGAAGAGAGGAGGGAGAGAGGGAGAGAGAGAAGGAGGAAAAGAGGGAGCGAGGAAGGAGGGAGGGAGGAGGGAGGGAGGGAAGGAGGGAGGGGGAGAGGGAGGAAGGGACGGAGAGAGAGAGTGAGAGAGAGAGAGAGAGAGAGAGAGAGAGAGAGAGAGATTCTTCAGTCCCTAGAAGGGCTTCAATTTATTGGACAGATGAGTCAAAGGAATTTTCCATTTCCTGGACATCTTCAAGTAAGATTCCTAATGCTGCTGACTCAAGCTGACATTTACTGAGTGCTCACTATGTGCCTGGCACTGATCTAAGTACTTTACATATATTAACTCATTTAATCAGTACAACAGCCCCGTGCAGCAGCCACTGCAACTGTTCTTGGAACATGCTGAGGAAAATGGAACCACAAAGACTTGAGAGGTTTTCCAAGCTTATATACAGTTACAATCCAAATGCAGAAAGAGTTTTAGGATTGTTTAAAAGGAATGTAGTGCTCTGGAACTGAGGAGGCAACAGTGGTGGTGATAATAATTATGGTCATGCTGCTGCTGGTGTTGATGACAATGTTGATGGGGAAGATGATGATGTTGATGGTGATGATGTTGATGGTGTTGATGGAGTATTGATGGTGATGATGGTGTTGATGACAGTGTTGATGGGGAAGATGATGGTGTTGATGGTGATGATGATGGTAGTGGTGATGATGGTGGTGTTGATGACATGTTGGCAATAATAATTATGGTGATGGTGATGATGATGGTGTTGTTCAATGGTATTGATGGTACTGCTGCTGCTGCTAATGATAGTGTTGATGACAGTATTGATGGTGATGATGGTGTTTACGGTGTGATGTTGATGGTGTTGATGATGGTGATGATGGTGTGATGGTGTGATATTGATGGTGTTGATGATGGTGTGATGGTGTGATATTGATGGTGTTGATGATGGTGATGATGGTGTTGATGGTGTGATGTTGATGGTGTTGATGATGGTGATGATAGTGATGATGGTGATGATGGTGATGATGGTGTTGATGGTGTTGATGGTAGTGATGGTGGTGATGGTGGTGATGATGACAATGATGGCGAAGCTCCTAATGTTTAAATCCTTTCAATGAGCTGATCATTTCACAAATTTTATCCCTTTGACAGTTCACAGTAATATGATCCCCATTCACATGTGAGGGAACAGGCTCGGAGAAGAGAGGCATTTCTTACAGAACTGCAGAGCCCAGAATGAATTCAAGTCTTTTTGAATCAGAGTCTGAGTTGCCAGCCACCAAAGTGAAGGGCATAGGATGGCCCTGGAAGGACAAGAAAGGACAGCGCTGGCAGACTGCAGCAGCCATTGTGAGGCAAACAGGCAACATTTGACAGGAAGTGGAAAGTGTCTGGAGGAACAATATTTCCATTTCAGTTCCCCCCTCCTGAGGCAGCTTGAACTTCAGTAGTTTTTAGTCTTAGTTTATGTAAGGAATTTAGAAAGTTGCTTTCAAGTTTCTTGATGTTCTTATGACTACAGGTAGCTGGGATTTTCATGTCTAAGTTTTCTGCTAGGAGGGTATCTTGAGTGCTATGCAAGTTCTTAAGTCACTTGGAAAGAAAGGGATTGCACACAGTAGGTGCTTTAGTGGGACCTAATACTTCCCTGCAGAGCTGAGCTGAACTGGAAGCTTCACACATCTCACTGTAAGCCCATAGCACTATAGGAGGCAGGTTCATTAATAATTCTACAAGGCAGCCCGGGTTGAGAGGTGTTAAGTGGCCTGCCCAAGATCTCAAAGCTAGGAAGGACAGATGTTTATTTGACTTATGAGCAGGTTACATGTCAACAACCCCACTGTGAATTGTAAATACTTTGAAGTTGAAAGTCAATACCATTAACCCATGGAACAGCACGGCTTAGCAACCAGCACCCTGGATTGAGTGTTACCTCAGATCATATGAAGCTACAGATTCCGGACAAGGATCACAACTCAGAATTCAAAATGTGGTTTTAGCGAATACTCTATTGCCTTTGTACTAACATAAAGTAGATCAACACCCTCCATAAATGGAAACATTATAAACTGGGGCTGTCAGTGTGTGAACAGAGTGACCAACCAAGGCAGCTGTGTTCCTAGACACACAGGTTTGCCTACTCAGTTTTTGGCCAGGGTGTGGGAGGAGGCATAGGGTGTGGGATCTGATGTGGGGAGTGTGAGATCTTTCCCCTATACTACCCATAATTACAGGGGGCTGCTGGCACAGGGTGGACTATCTGGCATGTTCACCCATCTACACAATGCATGCTTCTGCCCTCAAGCAGGATGGTGGGCAGACCCTAAACCAGGAGTCTACGGTATACTCATGATAGCTAGGAGGGCAGGGGCACAGGACAGGGCACAGCTCACTTCTCAAGGCTTCAGGGAGGCTGACATGGGGCCTAAGTTGGCATCTGAGGTTTGATGAAGAGGAGTCAGGGAGAGGGAGAGAGGAGGAAGGGGAGAGAGGGAGAGGGAGAGGGAGAGGAAGGGAGGAGAAGTGTGGGCAGGGCAGGAGGAGTAGCAAGTGGGACAAGACACTAGAGGAAAGAAAGTGGTTGAAGATCCTGGGGAAAGCTGAAATGGAGAGATTTTGATGGGTAGGGAGGAAGCAAGGAGGTAATCCTGACAAAATGACTTCTAGGTTCAAAGATGAGCTCAGCTCTTCCCAAGGTTAGAGACTGTGATTTTTTTATTAATATTCATATTTGTATTATTACTACTGCTGCTACTATTACTGGGGTTTGTGTGCACACTCATATGCACACACACGCATGATAAGCATGTGGAAGTTGGAAGGGAACTTTCTGGAGATTGTTCTTTCCTTCTACCACGTGAGATCTAACTCAGGACATCAGGCTTGGCAGCAAGCACCTCTACCCACTGAGCCATATTGCTAGCCCAGACTGAGTTTTAAGTCAAGTGAGAGGGGCAACTAGAGAAATTGAGTAGGGATAGGTTTGAGGAAGGCAGAGGAGAGAGTGTAGGTGGAAGTGTGTTGGCAGGGAGAGAGGGGGTAGAGCCCAGGTGACTTTTGCCTGAGGAGCCCCTGCCCCCCTGAAGTAGGAAAAAACTGAATTTGAATGTGAATTCAAGCCTGTGGCCTTATGTAGATGTTCTGCCCTCAGTTTCTGTCTTCTCCTGTGTAATTGGCCAGGATAGGGTCAGTTAGAGAAGTTGTGATCAAAGGAGAAGGCAGCCACCCTGAGGTAGAGTGAGATTAGCCCTGAGGTAGGATTCCCTCTGCCTCAGGGCTCAGCTAGAGGAAGGACGCAAAATTTTGTACTTAGCATGTTAAGTTTGAGAGACCTGTGGTATACCCAGGTCATGTGTATCCAGAGGTGACTGGGAATACAGACAATCTGGGAGTTAAAATAAAAGCTACAGTTTCCCATGTTAGCAATGATGGACTGAAATGCTTGGAAACTGTGAGCACAAATAATTTGTTCTCTCGTGCTGTTCCTGTATGTGACCGCAGAGATGCAGGTATGAAAGTGACTAATACCAAGAAACATTTGGGGCTGGGGACTTAGCTCAGTGGTAGAGCGCTTACCTAGGAAGCGCAAGGCCCTGGGTTCGGTCCCCAGCTCCGAAAAAAAGAACCAAAAAAAAAAAAAAAGAAACATTTAAAAGTATCTAGAACATACTCCAGGATGTGCTCAGGGTTTTAATGAAGTATGACATTAAACAACATGAGATTATAGAGTATTTAATTAAGAACAAGTCTTCTAGTTAGTAGGGGGAAATCTGAGTTTGGAGTTAGCATGTTTTAAAACTCTCTCCTGCTTCTCCTTTTACCCTGCTTATTCTCCCCACCCCCCATATTTGTCTTTTTTGAGACAAGGACTCACTATGTAGCTCAGAGTACTTGGAATTCACTATCCTCCTGCCCTTGAGTGTTGGCATTAGAGTCAGGGACCACTGAACTCCCGGTGGGAATTTAGTTGTCATTTTCATTACATTTTTCATGCTTGTGTTCTATTTACACAAGATGTTACTAGTTCTCTAATTCTAGTGGTTAAAAAATTTCATTTATGGGGCTGGAGAGATGGCTCAGCAGTTAAGAGAACTGACTGCTCTTCTAAAAGTCCCGTGTTCGATACCCAGCAACCAACATGATGGTTCACAAAGAGCTATAATGGCATCTGATGCCCTCTTCTGTCATGCTGACACACATGCAAATAGAATACTCATATAAATAAATAAATACTTTAAACATTTTTTATTTATTTAAGGATTCTTTGGCTGTTAATGATGAACACATTAACAAGCGTCAGGAAGTGAGTTGTTCCTTCCAGGGTCGATGTAATTAGGTACTTGACGAGCTTGTCAAAGATTCAGGATCTTCCCCAATTTCTTTCTTCACCGTGTCTCCTTTCTTGGACCTTCAAAAGCTTATACCCACCTACCTACCCACCCACCTACCTACACACACACACACACACACACACACACACACACACACACACGCACACCAACACTATTGTCAGAGGACGATGTACAAAGGAGAAAGAGGGAGCATGGGGTCAAGGATTTGTTTTAAGAACGTTGTGTGGCACCAATGTTATGCATACAGTGGTGGCAACTAACTGTTGTCAGAGGGGAAGGTTGGCATGCTGAGCAGAAGTGAGAAAAGGTGGAGGGAAACTCTCAAATTTTGTGTTAGGTAATTAATTTTCTTTCTGCTTGAGTCATTTCAAGATAAGCTTTCTGTTACTTGCAGTGGACTGCAATCGCTCTCCCTACATCTCAGATGGCTGCCACAATACAATAGGAATATTCTGTCCTCTCTCCATGCCTCATTTGATTCACTGTCCCTTGGAGTTGAGTTACCTCTCCTTAGATATGTTTCATACGTCAAGTAATTTAAGACTCTACATTGGACATTGTGGCAACTCTGGATTTTGTCGTGTTTCAGTGAACAGTGGTTTTGTTTGTTTGGTTGGTTTTTGTTGTTTTTAAATAAACCAGGTCATGGGCTTGGCTAGAGAGTGGTTTGTTGTTTCTAGAACATCAGCTCACATGCCAACTCTGTTCTGAGTTTTCTCCTTGTCTTCCTCAAGGCTGCCTAATGTACGCACAGTTCTTGAGTTCATTAGGCTCTTGGACAGGGCTGCATGCAGAATGTAATTGTAATAGGCTCTTCTTTCGGTGGTGTCTTTGGAGTAATTACTAGCTATCTCTTAGTTATCTATTAACCATCTTTCAGCTCTCTGGTAACTATCTAGCAGCTATTGGTGATCTGAAACCTGTCTTTTTGATATGTACTCCAGAACTAAAAAGAAAAAGAGTTGTGTGTGTGTGTGTGTGTGTGTGTGTGTGTGTTATGTATGTATGTGCATGTGTGCGCCAGAGGATAACCTCAGGTTCCATTTCAGGTGATGTCTGTGAGCCCAGGAGCTGCCTCCTCAGGGCTGAGCTAACAAGTGCACACCACCAAGCCTGGCTTTTATGTGAGTGAGGAGAGATCAAGCTCAGTCCTCAGGCCTGTGTGCTACACACTTTTGTTGTTGTTGTTTTATTTTTATCTTTTAAATTTGGAGCTTTAACTGCTGACTGCAGTCTGTTTTCAGGGTAAAAATGTAAAACTGTCACTCTCTCCTTTCAAGTTTCTATGTCCCCTTCAGAATTTGCTTTCACTTAAAAAAAAAAAAAGCCCACAGTTTATGTTTGTTCTCCACAGAGAAATCTGGCTGAATCTTGCTTGACCATACAAAAAACAAGCTCTTTCTTGGGGGGAATTGATGCCCAGATGATTGAGTCATTCCCATGCTGCGAAGCTAGCAAATGGGGCCTCTGCTTAGGGTCTGTGACAGCAGACACATGTTTGAGACCTGAGGGTTGGTTGGGTTCAGTGTCATTTGGAGAGTGCCCGCTCAGTGAACAGTAGCAGCTCGAGGCCCAGGTGGGTGGCTTCACGGTGGCCTTGAGCCAAGTTTTACTTCTTTCCAGTGAGAACTGCTGGACAGGCTCCTTTACTGAATAAAGGTCGCAAGCAGTAAGCAATACTCCAGAAAGAAATCGTGCATAGAAACCTGCAGGAGACTGGTTATTATTTATCTGACAGTGTTTTCACCAAAGTAAAAGTCAGTAGTAAGCTGTGGTTAGCAGGAGGAAGTTCAGAGTTCAGTTTCCGGCCCCCATACACACCTTTTTTAAATAAAAGAGGAAGTTAGAGGACTTATTTCTGTACCAGCCAGTTACTAATAGAGAGTATCTTCACAGCTAAGGTCAAGTACATGGTAAAAGGGTCCTTTCCCACTGAAGGACCGCAGGCACGGGAATTATAACTTGAAAGGAATCCACAAAGTCACAGCAAAGAATCCTGGTAAACTCTTAGGCTTGTATGCTCACTGGGAACAGGAGCGGCTCCCAGCGTGGTCATTCCTCATCCCGCTCTTAGTCACCATCTCTGTTAGTAAGCTGTACCTCCTGCCAGGCGCTCTGTCAGGCTTCTTTCACTATTTCAGGAGGTGTTCTCATTTTCCAGGTTATACAGTATTCATGGAGCAGCACTAGAAAAGCACCTACTGTGGGCCAGATCCCAGAGCCACTTCAGAGAGCAAGTCCAGGTTTTTCATGGAACTTCTAGTGGAGACTAGATAGTGAATGCACAAGCAACCACCAGTGTAACTCACAAAGCCATCACTGTAGATCATGAGAAGTTCAGGGGGGAAGAAAAGGCTCTTTGAGCCAACCCCGTATTTCTGGAGACGAAGGCAGAGTCCTCGCTGGTCCTCCATCACTAAGTAGGGGATGGGGCATGCCTTATGACTTGTGTCTCTGAGATTTCTTAGTGTAAGAGACAGCATATGGCTTAGAATAGCCTTGGGATGGGGTGGAGTTTTGCCATACAGCACAGGCTGGTTTTGAACCCCCACCCACCTGGAGGTGTGCTCTACCACACTCAGCCCAGCTCAGAATGAGCGCTTGGTGGCGTGCTTATTTCTTTGTCTGGTGCCCGTCAGTGGCCAGTTGCTCCCCTCTATGGCCATAGGTAGGTCTGATTCTACACACATGGACACAGATTCTGCCCTTGAGGTTAGATGGAGCTCAGTGAAGGTCCTAGAAGGGTGGCTTAAGCTCCCAGTAAAGAAGAAACTGTCTTGTCATGCTGGCATCTGTTTGAAACATTGTATCATCTCACCCCTCCCCACGCACCCCCTGTTCTGAGTTCAGAACCTCTTCCTGGTTCTTGAGTTTATGCTAGAGCCGGGAGCTCCCTCTTTCTCCATCGCTAAGGCCTTTGCTTCTGTTCACACTGTACTGAAAGTGTGTAAGAACAGCAGTTAATGTCATGGCTGTAAATTACCTACACTAAAAATGTTAATTATCACCACCTGGAAGGGCCTTAACCCTCTAGGCCATTAGGACAGCCCCCAAGCCAGATGTGGCACACAGTTTTCTTGGAGAGAGAAATCACCTAAGGGTTTGTAGGGGAGGTGAGGAGTGGGACCTGCCTCAGGCCTATGTCTGTAATCATGGTCACATTTATTTCTGACATTAGAGTTAGTGCTTTGTGACCAGACATAGGTGAATTGTCTCGATGTAGTTAAAAAAAGTCTGTGAAAGATACAAAGGTATAAGTCAATTAAAATAAATTATACACCACGGCTAAGAAGAAAGACCTTTTAACTGGCTCTTCTGATGCCCCAGTCTAGGCCCCCTCTACTGCCAGAAGCCATGTGTAGGTAAACTCTGTCTCTGTGGAGTTCTGCAGAGTGGGTCTCTCCAGCATAGGGCCCCTCTTGGTGCAGGCACATTTATGGTCCTTTCTGGAATTACACACGTCTCACACATATGTAAGTGTTTTTCTGGTTCCTGAAAATGTTTTGGCCATGGGCTATCGTGATTCAGCTTTTAATAGATTTTTGCCAAATGTTCTTCATAGTGGTTGAGCTGCTGTCCCCTCACACCAACAGCACGTGCACGCTCCTGTGTCACTGTGCCTTTCCAAGATTCTGACATTATCAGACTTCCATAGTTCTGTCAATACAGGGGATGTGGGGGGGGAGGGCATGGCATTTTATGTCAGAGAGCAGTTGCCTTGACTGGCGGTGAGGTTGAGCCTCTGCCTCTCCCAGCATCTTCTTGCTCCCCCAGCATCTTCTTGCTCCCCCAGCATCTTCTTGCTCCCCCAGCATCTTCTTGCTCCCCCAGCATCTTCTTGCTCCCCCAGCATCTTCTTGCTCTCCCAGCATCTTCTTGCTCTCCCAGCATCTTCTTGCTCTCCCAGCATCTTCTTGCTCTCCCAGCATCTTCTTGCTCTCCCAGCATCTTCTTGCTCTCCCAGCATCTTCTTGCTCCCCCAGCCTCTTCTTGCTCCTCCAGCCTCTTCTTGCTCTCCCAGCATCTTCTTGCTCTCCCAGCATCTTCTTGCTCCCCCAGCCTCTTCTTGCTCCTCCAGCCTCTTCTTGCTCTCCCAGCCTCTTCTTGCTCTCCCAGCCTCTTCTTGCTCTCCCAGCCTCTTCTTGCTCTCCCAGCATCTTCTTGCTCCCCCAGCCTCTTCTTGCTCTCCCAGCAGGTTTTGTTATCTATTTTGCCGCTTTTGCCTTCAGTGTTGGGAATGGGGCCCAGGGCCTTGTGCATGAAAGGCAAGCTCTCTGCTGATGGGCTACACCTCCAGCCCTCCCTGTTGGTTATTTGTGTTTGTCCTGGTTTATTTTCACCAGCCTCTCGCCACTCCACGAGGAGACATAGCCACATAGCAAACTGCTCCAAAACACAGGTCAACAGTCACTGTTAGCCTTTCTCTGGGAGCCACACACTCAGCTCTCCAGAGAGCAGTCTGTTTAATTATTCATTCCATTTCCGAGTAATTGATGACATGCCCTCCAGCAGGAGGGTGGGCTGAACTTGATTGCTAAAAAATTCCCTCCATACATAAAATGGGGATGCATCTTGCAAAGGTGCCTACCCTCTGGGCTTGCCTTCTGAGGCTCTCCCTGTATGTGGACAGAGCCTTTTGCTGGAATATCCTGTGGTCCACCTACATTTATCATTTTTAGAAATTGCTATATAAGTAGCTACACGTCCTGGGCTTTCAGAGTCAGCCCTTGGCTGCACAAGGTGGGATGCTTAACTCTACTGAGCCTCTGTTTTCCCACTTTGAAAGTGGGACTCATAGACCAACACTCTGAACCTTCCAAAGCTAAACCAATAGGCAGGGACTGTTGCTCCAGACCCTGGAGTGGCACTAGGCTGATGAAAACGAACCAGGACAAACACAAATATTCAGTGTGGAGGAATGGGGATGGAGATCAGTGGTACAGGGCCTGCCTCTTCACCCTGCATTTCTATGGGTCTTAGAAGAGAATTGCAAATTCTTCACAGACAGAGCCAGGAGAGATGAACTCTACAGCTTCCCCAGAGTAAAACCCTACATAGAAACCAAAAATGAAATGCAAGACTTCCACAGGAGGCACGAGTTACCACCTCTGGAATCGGGGCAAATGTTGCTTTGAAACGCAAGAGCTTTTGTTCTGGCATTAGTAAGAGTTTCTAATTACTGAGCATTTATTTGGGTCCAGGGTTAGACTGAGCAAGTGCACCATCTCACCTAATTTTACCTCATAGGTGCATTGTTTATTGCCTCGGATCGGTAGATGGATAATGCCAGGATCAGAAATTCAACTTGCTTGTGGTGGTGCCGTGTTTTAAACTCAAGAATGTGTGTCCTCAGTGGCTGTGTCACTGTAGTGTGCTGACTCGTAGAACCTTCCTCCAGGCTTCTCTCTTTAGTGCCAGAACTAAGAAGCCCCTGTGCCGTACCATTTCATTAAGTGGTGACAGGTGGCGCAGGTCCTGAGGATGCTCACCTTAACGTCTACCTGGGTTTGCTTTTTGGCTGTGTGTGAGGCAATCGTCATAACTCAGGGTAAGAGGCAACTAAATGGTAGGATAAGGCTAATGCAGTTGTGGCTAGTGGAAGGCAGTGTGCACCGCGCACACAGGGGAAACCAAGGCTTGGCCACAGTGGTCAAGGGCCAGCATGGCCGACAGAGTGGGTTGTGATTGCCCTTCGCTTCAGTCTAATAGTACCTCTGTAGAACCCACTGTCCTTGTCATGGATCTGGCACCATAGCAGCCCAAGTTCTCACGTAAGGACTGAGAAGGGAGTAAACATTTCCCCATTACCTCCCACCCCGACTCATTTGGAAATTCCCCCACTTTCCCCCTGCCTGGGTTTTGAATGATTCTCCCCCTCACTAAGCTTGACCACGAGTGCTGCACGAATCTGAAGAAGCAAGTCATTCTGAAAACACCCGTGATCTCTCCTTTAGCGTGGACTTTTCTTTTTGTAAGACAGCGTCTCTCCTTATGCCTTATTGCTCCAACTCTGAGCTCTCTCTCTGATGCGCATGGCCTGGGAACACTGTGTATCGTGCTGGGCTCTATCTCTCTTCTAGTCTCCTCTTCGTAACTCTCACCCCCAAACTTCTGAGCACAGTTGGTCTCCTGTGGTCTTTCTAAGTCTGGTTTTAGATAACAATGGATCTCAGTGGGTGAGATAGGGCAGAGAACTCCTATTTGTTGGACTTGACTCTGAAGTAGCTGTGCCCATTTCAGAGACGGAGAAACAAAGGTGAAGTGGTTTGTCCAGTGTCATTGTGGCGAATTGTCTATCGTTTCAGCTGCTTGCTTCCCCTCATACCCATTGCTCTGTGACTTACAGTGTCCACTTGCAAGAGGAATGTGGTTTTCTGTTCTGCTGATGTGGAGGTTGGCCATGGGAAATGCTTTAGACAGTGGTCTAATGGGGCATATTCTACATCGACTTGGAAACGTTAAGAGCCATTGCTTGGCATGGGTATTGTTCTTTCTTTGTTCTTTGCCATACGACTAAGAAAAGGCCATTTCCTGGGATGGAAAAGGCATATGGATCAGCACCACAGGAAATTACTATGACATGTAGTGTTAGCAAGAACTAAGTGTTGAAGATGCTTGGGGCTGCTTGTTATTGCAGCTTTACATAGAAAAATCTGACTAACACATAATAATGCTAGCTATTATGACTAATTATTAGTCATAATAAACTAATAAGTAGCTTGGCTAGTCTGGAATTCGCCCATTTCTTCCACAGATTTCAGTCTTCCCTAATATTCTGCTGTTCAGTGATGATCTTGTCATGGACTATTTGTCTGTGGTGGTTAGTTTTCTGTTGCTATGGTAACATCACGACCAAGGCAACTTTCTGAAGAAAGCATTTGTTTGGGCTTTACAGTTCTAGAAGATTATTAGATCTATGATGGTAAAGTAAAGACACCAGGAGCAAAAAGATGGGGGCTCACATCTTGGACCACAAACAAGAAGCAGAGAGGTCAAACTAGAAACGGTTCTAGTTTTAAACTCCCAAAGCTGGCCTCCAAGTGACATACTTCCTTCATTAATGCCATCCCCTGCCCCCTGAACCTCCACAAACAGCGCCATTAACTGGGGACCAAGACTTCAAATGCTGGGACTACGGGGGACCTTCCATCCAAGCTGCCATACTGTCTTCTCTCAAAAGAGAAATCTTTTTGAAAAATGGTTTCAGGCTTTACTGTTCTAAAACATTTCTGAAGAAAAATTTTATTACCCTATGGAAAGAAAAACAGTATCATCATGAATAATTAGTCACGACAGAATGTCTATAGCCATGTTATGAAATAATTACAGCTACATTAAGAAATTCTAGTTAGGTGATTTTAGTACAAGGATCTGAGTTTGCTCCTCCCTCCCTTCTTCCCTCCCTCCTTCCGACCTTCCTTCTCCTCCTTCCCACCTTCTTTCTTTCCTTCCTCCCTGTTGTTGGTTGCTTTTTTTTTGTTTTTTTTTGTTTTTTGTTTTTTTGTTTGTTTTTTTTTTTGTTTTTTTGTTTTTTGGTTTTTGTTTTTTGTTTTTGAGACAGTTTTACCATGTAGCCTTGGCTGATCTGATACTCATAGGGATCCACCTGCCTCTGCCTCCCCAGGGCTGGGGCAGAGTTTGCAAAAGCCATTTTTGTAACCTGACATACTGCTCCCTTACCTAGCCTCCGAGGCCCTTGGGGTAGAGGGCTAACTTGTGTCTGTCTTTCTGTCCATGTGCCTGCCACACAAAGGTATTCAAGTAGATAGAGGATCTGTATTGCAGCCTCTCTGCCTGGTATCTAGTGCTTGAGTTCACCAGGATCGGTTTGCTGCTCAGTGTCCTCACGAATGCCAGAGGACACACAGTGAGTTGTGTGTTCTCCCCTCCGTGGTGCTACTCACTGGTTCCTTCTTATCATTTCTTTCAGTGGAAGGTGTCGCTTCCCCAAGCCTTCCCCTTCTACCCTTCTAGAGCTTCTTAGTTTCCTCACTTTCTCATGCGATACCTGCACCTGGGTGGTCAGAGCATCTTCCTCTTCTAGCTTGTAGCTCTATCATGTTCTCTATTTTCCTCTTCTGAGATGGTGGCTGCCACTCAGTGGGTGTTCAACACTTGCAGTTATTCAAGAGATACTGAAAAAGGACCATCATGGTTCTTATTGTCACAGGCCCTGGAACAATAGCTACCCCTGTTCCAAGAAATGGTCCGCTGACTAGATTAGCAGGAATTGGCAATGTCCCCATGATAGCATCTTCAGGGCAGCTGCCTTCCCCTGAGTCCACTAGGCCTTTTGCATCTCAAAGGAGACATTCACATAAGTGATAGAAACTCACTTTGGCCAGGTTAACTTCTGGGAAATGGCTACTTCCTTGTGCTTCAGCTTCCTATCCTGCAAAAAAAAAAAAAAAAAAGAGGAGGTAGTATAATGAGTATTAACTGCCTCCTGGGGTTTTCAGGAAAAGTAGATGATTTCATGCATGTGTAACACTTATTACTGAGCAGATAGGAAACATCTCTGAGATGTTATTGCTCCTATTGTTATTGGTGGTCAGGATACGTTACTGAAGAACAGGGGGGTCCTCTGGGTTCATGGATAGAACCAACCAACCATCAAGGAGAGCCTCTGTTAGTTTTCTTTCTGGGCTCGTTCTGTAAACACTGCTCTTTCTGGCTACATCCTTCACCCACTTCCCAAGTGGCGTACATAGCTGCTCTTGGATTTAATTCCAAGGTTCTGGAATAAATCAATGAGCCTTCCCTGGCCTGGGGACAGCCAGTTATGGCTGGGGCCTCTTGTCATGGAAGGCACTCTAGATGAGATTCCTTCTTGTAGGCAAGGGGGGAATTCTGCCAGGAGTGGACAGAGATGCAAAGCATGCCAACTTGAGGTGGCTGCAGTCCTTCTGCTCCGAGGGCTTTCATTCCTGTTCCCTCCCATCTCTTTCTTTCTTCTTATCTTTCCTCTCCCCATTCCCTTCCCTTCCTCTTTGCTTTTTCATTCTGTTCTTCCTCCCCTTCCTCCTCTTTCTCTTCTTGTCTCATTATATCTCCTAGGCTGACCACGTAGTCCTCTATCTCAGTTTGCTATCCCACACTGTCCTGCCTGGCTCACTTTGCCTGCTTTTTAATTCTGTCCAACGCACACTCCCACACAGTCTCACCACTATTATTGTTTTTAAATACTCCCCAGTTTGTTTACCCCTAATTCCTCTAGCTTCTTGCTTTCTGCTTCGGTAAACCACTTGGCTGTTTCCTGGTCTTATATTTGGCTGTCATGAATGTGGAAACTTCACAGAACCCTAGACTTTCCAAGTTGGAAGAGAAAACTGCTATTCTATGCTTGTAACAAACAAACAAACACCTACAGCCATCCCCTCCTGTAGCTACTGAAATCACAGTAGGCTCAACATTCCATTCCACAGCTTTCTGATATCAACAGTGTCTGACTTCCATGTTGGAACATATAAACATTTCAAGAAATGACTACATAGAGTCCCATCCCATGATGTACCAAGAGTTCTTCAAGTGACTCAGTGTTCCATCCTGTCTCTTCTGAGTTGAGTGTGAATGTTCCTCAAACTCACAAGCTTGAATAATTAGTCTGGGACTGGTGGTACTATTTTGGGAGGTTGTGGTACTTTTTGGAGGTGGAACCTCATTAGGGGAAGTGGGTCTCAGGGGGTGGGATTTGTGGTTGACAGCCATGGCCCACTTCCTGTCCTGGCTTTGCTGTCTAACCTGTCCAGATGTGAGTAAGCTTGCACTGCCACAACCACCACCCACTGCTACTGCTCTGCCTTCTCCGCCAGGATGGGCTGAGCCCCTTAAACTGTGAATGAATGCCCACCCTGAGTTGCTTCTTGTCAAGTATTTGGTCACAGCAAGGAAAAAAGTCACTATTCGTGGTTGTAAACAACAGGTTCTGAAACCCCATGTAGTACTTCAGCTAGATCCTGCCTCTGATAGAGACTGCCCATCGTCTAGATTAGGTGTTCAAATCCTTGTTTCTCCAGGAGCCAGACAGCTATCTTAAACAGGTATAAGAAAGACCTGAAAACAAACCTTAAGAATGTTATCCACTTAAATGAAAAAAAAATAGAGAATTTGCTGATTCATGTCCATGTAGAATACAGCCTTTACGTCTTTCGTTGAGATGTGGTCTATTTTCTTTTAACTGTACCATGGGGGCAACACCAGTGCTAATATGATGCGGTTTGTCGATGATAAATCAGTCTTGTTAATACAGAGGCATCAGGGAGTGATGGGGACTGTGGCAAAGCCCAGGGTCTGTACCTGACTTGATAGAATGACCACTACGAGTTCAGGCCAGTGGTTGCCAGTATAGTAATACAGACCCAGTACATGTCTTCCTTCCCTCCCTTCCTTTCTTTTCCAGGAGAAACAAATTAAAATGTTGATGGGAAATTTAAAAGCAACAATGTGTTGGGTTGGCCAACTATAATGTGGGCAGTAATTTCTTATCACTGATGTAGATACAAAGTTTCAGTTGAACCGAAATCATCTACTGTCCTTTAGCCTCTTCCTCTGCTAACTCAGTGAGCTTTGGCCTAAAGAAAGCCTCCAGTGACCCAGAGTAACCTGAAAGGTCCTTAGTTCTATGGTGCCCTGAGCTGGGCATGTGCTCCTAGGCCTCAGGCTTGCTTTGGTTAGAAGCATTCTGTTACTTGAAGGGCTCAACAGTTTCTTCTGCCATCCATGCTGCCCTGACACCCTCTATCCTCCTGCCTCAGATCCTAAAGGCTGGATTCTAAGCGTGCTCCACCAGACCTGTCTGGGTGCTCTTTTGAAACCTGACTCATTTGCTGGTTTTCTCCAAGTACTCTGTCAGAAATGTTCCAGGTAAGACAGGCTAGGGGAGCAGTGGCCCAGCAGCATCTTTAAGCGGAGTTCAGTAGTGATTGTTCAAGGATCCAATCTTTCTAAGATGAAACTGAAGGAAGTTAAGATAGATCTCAAAACTCGCATTTAATAATGAGAGATTGTCACAATAAAACCCTGAATTTAGGTACCTTTCCTTTCACTTGTTTATTTATGTCTATTTGTGGATGCTATGGGTATGTGTATTTTGTGTTCACATTGTATGGGGGTGCACAAGTGTGTGCATGGACACCTGGGTGTGAGGATGGACAGGCACGCGGGATGTATGTTCAGGTCAGGACTGGGTATCAGGCATTGTCTTCTTTGCCTCTTCACTTTGAACGTCTGTTTCTGGCCTCAGCGCTCTGCCCACCAAGTTGAGCCCAGGAGCCTTTGCGCTCCCACTGCCTGAGCTCTCCCATGCCCTTCTTGACATGATAACGAAATCCGTCAAAATCAAGAGCCAAATCGAATCTTATCCTCCTTATCCTACACCATGGGAAAAGTAGCCAAGACGCTTGGTATGACATTATACACAAACTAATTTAAGAACCGGGTATTTCACAGCTGTGTTTCCTCTTCTACGTCCCCTCTGAGACCACCCATGAGCACAGCGTTCTGCTGGGGAAAGTGGTTACTGTTGCAGTTCTCTCTCCCCCCCACCGAGTCTTAAAGTGGCAGGATGGGTGGTGAAAAAAAACCACATTCCTCTAAAAATTACGATCCTGATTCGCTTGAACAGGAGGGACTGTAGTAGTAGAGAGCTGTGGGAGAAACGGGAGCCGTGAGGCGAGAGACGAACACAAAGGCTGTCCAAAGCAGTGGAGCCAAAGAAGGTCCAGTTCATTCCTTCAAGGCACCATTGGCAGGATGGCTAACAGATTAAGATATGAGCTCTAGGAAGAGAGCTTGTGATTGGCTATCTTGAGTCATGTGACCAGCACAGCCCTACTGACGTCATCAAGAACCCATGTGATGCTTTCGAAGGAAAACTAAGAAAGGCAAGGGAAGATGGATAGATCCTGGGGGAGTCAACCCTGCGGATGTTCCCTGAAGTCTCCCTCAGCCTAGTCCAGTATTAAACCTGGGCTTGTCAGAGATGTCATTCATGCCTCAGTGCTGTTTCTGCAGACATTTCAATTGCCCTGCTCCCCTCGAGAAAGCGGCTCTATATGGGGCCTGAGTTCTCTGTGACAGCTCCTCAGCTTTCCAGCTAAGAATCAGTGTAAATGCTGATGAGAAATGCCCACACCGTGCCCAGTGTGCATCAAAGCACCATCTCCGTGCCTTCACGGTATCGGTTACTGTGACACTCCTAGCAGCTTGAGCTATGATCAGTTCTCACTACCAGCAGGAGTTATGAGCTATAAAGTCATTGCAAACTGCAAGTGGTTCTGAATACAGAGCCACTGTGCCCGGGGAACAGACAGCTGGGTTCCAGGAACTCTCTGGTCACATTTTCTTCATTGGATAAGCCGGCTCATAACCTTGTTTAACTTGTATTTCTTTAGAGACACTTCATTTAACGTACATCATTGACACCAAGCTCTCAGACCTCATGTCTTATCTAACACATTTCAACACGCCACCCCTGCCTTCTTGCTCTCCGAACACTAGACAATACTTTAATACTACCCCTGGGGGCATTTTGCAGAAAAATCATCAGTAAAGCAAATGAAAGTGTGAAAGACACGGCTGTGGCATACATACATAGTACAAGAAGAGGAACCTTTCTTTAAAGCATGGGAGAAGCCCAACGAGAAGTCAGAATGTGGCTCCTTAGCAGGGGACAGGCAGGGTGGGTGATCCTAACAGTTCTCTCCTCTGCACAGGCCTGCAAGTGACCGTGGAAGCAAGGTGAGTTCTGCTTGGGGTTTACAACGAACAATAGCAAGGGAGTGAATTGGGAGAGGGGATCTCTGAGAAACGGTTGCTGACTGTAAATGCTATTATCGGCCTTATGTTAT
Organism: Rattus norvegicus; assembly: GCF_021556685.1. Taxonomy (NCBI): domain Eukaryota; kingdom Metazoa; phylum Chordata; class Mammalia; order Rodentia; family Muridae; genus Rattus; species Rattus norvegicus. Next base: position 189,794,225 of record NC_141534.1, read on the forward strand.
AGACGGGCGTATGGAGAGATTGTTGGCGTTGTAATGGGTCAAGTGGTCAGCCAATGCGGGGCAGTGAGGCCCATCCTTTTGGCTTTAGAGTTTATTAACTTATGAGGCAGGGTAGTGGATTGGTTGTAGTGGTTGGATGAAGTATGGTTCCTGTGATGGCCCATTTCCATATATTGGGAGTTTTATGAAACAGCAGACCGAGCACCACAGGCCGCAGACACACAGTATGGGTCTGGAGAGTAGTCTGTCTGGTTTTCATGGCATGTGATGAGGGGAAGCCCCAAGCTCTCCTGCAGCTTCTTGAGATGTGTCTCTTTTAAAGAGATGTCGAGCTGATCTGGAGAACAGCCTTGTGGGTAAGCTGTTAGATTTTTCAAGAGAGCATGTAGTGATCCAGATAACAGACTCTGGAGGCCCCGCCTCTTGACGTCAAATCTTGGCTCTGCCATTGATGACTCTAGACAACCTGCTTCTCAGATGGAAAATAATTTAAAAATTAATCGTGTGGTGGTTTTGCCTGCATGTGTACCATGCACCTGTAGTGCTCAAAAGAGGCCAGAAGAGGGCAGTGGATCCCCTGGGACTGGAGTTACAGACATTTATTAGGGTCTTATTGGTGCTGGGAATTGAGCATGGGTCCTCTGCAAGAGCAGCCAGTGCTTTTTAACAACTGAGCCACATCTCTCTAGCCCCTAACCTCTCAGATGTCTTTTAATATGTAAACCAGAGGTGGTGATGATGACGATGACGATGACGATGACGATGACAATGACGATGATGATGATGATGATGGCGGTGACAACGACGATGAATTCCTTCCTTATTGAATGGTCATAATGATTAGATTGGTATGTGTGTGTATGCCTATCACACACAAGCACAAGCACATGCACACACACACACACACACGCACACACACACACACACACACACCTTTATGTTATATGTGTTTAGATGTTTTTATTGTGGCCTTAGCTACCTGTAGTGAGCTCCGAGGTATCGTCTGAAAGTGGTATAAACAAGCGTTCACAGGTTTTAAATAGTGTGCTGTTCTTAGTGGACTGATGGAAAAAATCATGCCATCCTGCTCCATCCTGTATAGGACACAACTGAATCTCTTTCTCTAGGGTATCCATGCTGCATATGTGACTTGCCTAGGGGAGGCCTTGCTCTCTGTCTTGGATATTGGATTGATAGTCTCAGTATCTCACCCCTTAAGCTGGGATTAGGTGCAGCGACGGTTTCAAGTGACCGCTGGGGGAGGGGAAGTCTTAGAGCACATCCCTGATAGAGTGGGTAGAGACAGAGGTAAGGCATTAAGAACAGTGTCTGACATCCAGGACAAGCCACTGGTTACTATTAGTGTCATTCGTCCCTAGTCTTGATGGAGTCACATGGTACACAAGTATGTGTCTCCCACCCCAGTTCAGGCTTCACTATGGCAGCAGGTCAGGCGACAGGCCCCTGGGTCTTTACGTCTCTCTGCTAAAGGAACTGCCTGACTCACCTCTTAGGCTCCCAGAGTTGACAGCTAAATATAAGAGCTCCTTCCTTTTGGTATTAGCTTAATTATAGGGGCTCCCTAACAGGAGGGGTGGGGAATGAGCCTTGAGAGCTTTCCCCCCAACACCCCCACCCCCACTGCAAGGCCTGTGCTGGTATTAGAGAGGCAGAACATTCTCTCCTGCCTGCTGTCTTGAATGCTTTTTGTCTCTGGGATTCTGCATCCTTAATCTTTCATCTTCCAGTGAGTCCCATTACGTACGTGTGTGTGTGTGTGTGTGTGTGTGTGTGTGTGTGTGTGTGTGTGTGTGTGCTTTCTCTGCCCTGGTTTGAGTTCCAAAAGATCTGTTTGGGTCTCTGTGGGTGGCTGGCAGCCTCAGCAGGTCATTCTGAGTTACATAACTGAAGTTCTGTATTTTCTGTTCCTTACTGGGGGTTCTGCCTGTGCTATAATTTTTACTCTTAGTCAAAGAAGCAGGGTACTAGAATTTTCTCTGGAATCCCTTAGGGTTTCCTTATAAACATTTTTCCTGGTGTATTTTCTTCTTTACGATTTCCTTTTTCATTGTAGAAACAAAATGTACGATCACAGAACACCATCAGATTTCCCCACCAAGACACAAAGCCACGGTGTGCACCCTTGCTGTCTCTCTTCATTACACGGATGGGGTTATTGTGACGTTAGAAGTCTCTGGGTCTTCAGTTTAGCTATCATTGTCTTCTGCTCTGTGCGATGGCATCTCTACCTCTTGTCTTAGCAGCCTTTACTTAAGCACTCCCCTGTGGGTGGCCATCAAGAGGAGCTTTCTGTTTCTCGTGATAAGCAGTGCTCCGATTGCTGTAATTTGGGTCTCAGATGTCCTTGAATGGCTCAGGAGTGAAAGGTTTGGTCCCCAGTACAGGACTACTGGAAAGCCGTGGAAGCCTTGAGAGGTGGGGCTATTAGGATGTCTTTCTGTCTTTGAGAACATGCTTGCGGGGGATTTGGGGTCTGACCACACCCTCTCTTTTTGTGCTCTTGCTTTGCCATTGCTTCCCTGTGATAAGATGTCTTACCACGGACCCACAACTACAGCCCAATCAGACTGAAAGCTCCAAAACTCTAATCTGAGATAAGCGTTTAGTTCTTATCAGTTAATTATCTCAAGTGTTTCCTTATAGTAACAGAAAGCTGATCAGCGCATGGATAGCATCCTTTGTCTAAATGCCAAGGTGTATTCTCAGGACAGATCTATAGAAAGTTTGAGCAGGACTGTGGCTGGCAATGTTTGTCTTCTTTCCTGACTGCTCTGTAACATTCATGGGGTTCAGGCCCACAAATCTGTGTCCATATTTCCAAAGCGAAGCTCTAAGAAGGAATGCTATCAGCACAGCCCTCCATCGACTCCTTGGCTCTTTTCAACAATTCTAAATGTCCAAATTTTCTTTTAACTGGTTTAACTGTTGCTTTTTCACTGTGCTCTTTGGCGGTAGGTAGAAATTTTATTTTATTTTATTTTAAAAATATTGAAATTAGCATGGACTGAAGAAGGGCTCACAAGGCGCCATCTCTAGTTAAGACGCTACAGGCAGTCGATGGCTGTTGGAGGAGAGACATAAGTTTTCTTTGGAACTGCTCCCTGATGGCTTGTTTATGCCTAAGTTGTCAGTCCCACAGCCATATCCACACAGGCAACACTGTCTGGACTTGGTGGGCTCTATACATTAAAAAGTAACAATTATAGAAGGCTTGAATTTGAGAGGGGACATGTGGGACATGGAGAGAAGAGTAGAGATGATAAAAAATGATTAATACTTATATGTGAGATTCTCAAAAATATAAAGTTAAAAATTATTTAAAAACAGTGTGAGATTCGTTGTGTAAGTCAGTATAAGTGGACAGCGTAGTGATTTAAAGTATAGTTAATGGTTGCTTGGCAGATCTTTCAAAGTCCATGAACTGTTTATTGGTAATTATTTCCCATTCCCCTCATTAGAGTTCCCACTAACCATTGCTGACTTTTCCGAGAGTTTGACCATATTAGACTTGCCATAGAAGGGGGATGGTAGAAGTTTGTCACTTTACAACTGGCTTCTTAGCACCACATTCCTGAGATTCATCCATGTTGGATAAAGGGTGTGTCAAAACCATGTTCCTTTTAAAGACCGGATTGTATTCTGTTGTATGATCAACCCACATCTTCTTGACAGACATCTGTGTTACATCCAGTTCCTGGCCACCGCGATGATCCTCCTGTGAACAGGGATGCACAAACACCTTTTTATGATTCCAGTTTCAACTCTATTTTTGTTATTGTTGCTTTATTGATTTTTTAATTTTCTTTAAAAAATTTGAGATTATAATATAATTACATAACCCCCCTTTTCTTTCTTAAAGTTCCCCTTGATCTCCTTCAATTTATGACCTCTTTTTCATTAATTGTTGTTATGCACATATATGTCTGTGCATCCCCATATATAGACTTAAATACAACCTTCTCAGTGCACATAAAGCATGCATGTTTTCAGGGCTGACCATATGGTTTTGGATAATCAATTGGTATATTCTATCCTGGAGAACGTATCTCTCCCACTCACAGCATTCCTTAGTTGTCTGTAGTTCTTTGTGGGTCTGAAACCTTATGGTCTTACCTCTGTCCACTTTAGCATGTCTGTTGCTGTTGTCCTTGTTCAGTTCAGGTTTGGGTAGGTACATTCTGAGACTTTATGGCTGTGGCTTCTATCAACTCCCAGCCAATCTTTTCTGCCCCCTCTTCTACAATGTTCCCCAAACCTTAGGTGTGTTAGTTGTTTGGTGCTTCATAACTGCATATTGATTGGTTGTGGATTCTGTAATGGTCTCTGTTTGTTGCAAAGGGAGGTTTCCTTGATGGTAGTGAGAACCTCACTTCTCTGCAGGTTTAAGGACAAATATTCCCAGTGTGGTTAGAGATCACACTGATTTAGTAAACTGGTGGTTGTAGGTTCTCCTCCAAGGTCCCTGAGTTCACTAGTCCTGGCTGGTTGGCTAGGTTTCAGTTCTTTTGGCTATTTATCTAGACGCAGGACTTGGGTAGGGACCACTTCACAGTTGCAGCTGATCTACACACTCATTACAGTGGAATTCACAGGGTACTGGCCATGCAGTCCTCAAGCTAGGCTTACAGGGAGCGATTGCTTGGAAAGCTCCCTATACTACAGAGCTGATCTTCTTCAAGAAGACAGACAGCACATCAGTTTAAAAACTACCGATGAGTTCAATTTGTGATAAATGTCATGGAGAAATTAAATGAAAAAAAATCAGCAACAAGGTAGTGTGGATGACTTCATATAAGAAAGGCTTTGCCAACAACATGGTATGTGATTCGAGAACACAAGATGAGAACAAGCCAGCTATGAAGAATTTTGGGAAATACCCTTCTGGGCTCTGGGATAAGTGATACGAAGGTACTAAGGAGATGCACTAATGCGACACAATCAGTATGGTTAAGGGTCAGAGTGGGTGTGGAAGAGGGAAACAGGTGAGAAGTAGTCAGGGGCTAAGTGATCTATCTAGGCAACCATATTGGTTTAGGCAGCCATGTTGTTGTGATAATATGTGTGTAGGTTCTCTATTAGTGAGATACAGTCTTACTGTGGGCTTTTCAGTCCTCTGCCTCTCACAGCTTCCACAATGTTCCACAGTAGCTGCAGGAGTTATGTTGTAGAGATGCAGATGTTGAGCCTTGCCACCCCACTATTTGATGGTCTCTGTATTTTGGACAGCTGTAGTTTTCTTTGATGCCCTGAACCTCCTATAAATAGAAGGTTCTTGGATGAGGGAAGAAGCTATACTTATTGGCGGGTATAAGGATAAGCATTTAAAGTACAGTTAAGAATTAGGGTGATCTAGTAAATTGGAGGTAGTTAATTTTCCTGTAAGACGCACGATTTCACTCATCCTGTGTAGTTGGGTAGGTTTCCAGTACAAGGAACACAACCAGGGTTTTTTGTTTGTTTGTATTTGTTTGTTTTTTGTTTTTTGTTATTTTAAATATGGGTTCTGGGAGTCAACCTCAGGTCCTCATACTTTAAGCATTTGACTTACTAAGCCATCTGTAATTTATAAGTTCTAACTAATCATGTTTAGCAAGTCAAAAAAATAAATGAAATTAATTGTGATGCTATGTTTAACTCAGTAGATGGCAAATAATTTTCTATCCAAAATCATGTAGCTATCCTAAAATTATTATTATTTTAGGAGCTTAAATATTTATTGACCATTTGTAATTTTACCTTTGAAAACAGTCTAGTCAATTCACCTGCCAATTTATTGATTAGATGACTTAGTACTTTTAGAGAAACGTTTTAAAAATTAATTAATTCATTCATTTACTTTACATTCCCATCTCCGTTTTCCCTCTCTCCTCTCCTCTCAGTCCTTACTCCCCACCCTCACCTCATCTACTGCTCTTCCCTTTCTCTTCAGAAAAACGGAGGCCTCCCGTGGATATCAGCCAATCTTGGAATATCAAGTTGCAGGAAGACTAGGTACATCTTCTCCTATTGAGGCTAGATGAGGCAGACCAGGAGGGGGGAAGGATTCCCCGAGCTCTGCCGAATGTTGGTTGTGGACTTCAGCATCTGTTTCCATCAGTTGCTGGGTGAGGTCCCTTTGACGATAGTTACATTAAGCTTCTGCCTGCAAGTACAGCAGGATATTAACAGTGTCAGGAGTGGGTTCCTCTATGGCATAGATCTTAGGTTGGACCCGTCACTGGTTGGCTGTTCCCCAATCTCTGCTCCATCTTTATACCTGTACATCTTGTAGGCAGGACACATTTTAGGTCAAAGGTTGCGTGGCTGGGTTGGTGTCCCAGTCCCTCCATTGGAAGTCTTGCCTGGTTTCATGGACAGAAGGCTGCTAGGACACCTCACAAGAACAAGAGACAGACAAGTGCCCAGGCTCCTCCAGATAAAGCGACAGCACAGGAAGATGGCTGATTCAGGCTCCATGTCCCCAACTAGCTAGGGTCATCCTCATAGATTCCTGGGAGTTTCCACTGCCTTAGGTTTCGAACTAGTCCCAGAAATGCTCTCCAATTGCAGTTGTTTCTCCCAGCACTCTCTCCTTCTGTCCCACCCCCACCTGATCCCTTCTGTTCTCATCCCTGGTGTTTGCCTACATATGCGTATGTATATGTATATGTATATGTATATGTATATGTATATGTATATGTATATGTATATGTATATGTATATGTATACATGTGTGTGTGTGTGTGTGTGTGTGTGTGTGTGTGTACTATGTATGTGCCTGGTGTTTGTAGCGGGCAGAAGAGGGCACTGGGTCTCTTGGATTGGAAATTACAGACAGTTGTGAGTTGCCGTGTGGGTGCTAAGAATGAAATCTAGGTTCTCTGCCAGAGCAGCAAGTGTTTTTAAACCGCCGAGCCATCTTTTTAGTCTTCATTTTAAAATAATTAAGCATTTTCCAGCACCAAGCCTTCACAAGTTTCTGTCTACTTCATATTTACAGCTCATCTCAAGTCCAGCTAGACAAATTCCATATACTTGGTGGCTACACATGGCTGTTAGCCACTTTTTTGGCAGAACTGCTGCAGATGAGAAGACAGAGACCCAGAGTGTGTAAGTTACTGACACAAGGTTCCAGAAGGGATTTGACTCAGATATTAGGCCTTTCTCAAGACTCAGCATTCATGTTCCCTACTAGGTCACTTCTGTATAAGCAAATCTCATGGGAAATCCCGTGGATTCCCCACAACATGGACATGTGAATATTCAAGTAGGATTTTCATAGATTTACATTTTTGTTTCTAAAGCAGATCAGCCTGGAGTTCCTCCCTGTTGCTCTTTTTTTTAATTCCCCTTTGTGAACATTAGTACTTCATTTTATAGAAAGCAAATGTCCTTTGTTTTCCCTCTCAGGATTCCTGTGCAGTCGCTTTATCTGGAGGAGCCTGTCTGTCTCTTGTTCTTGTGAGGGATCCTAGCAGCCCTCTGTCCATGGCGCCATTCACTTCTTCAGCAAATATTAATAACTGTCCGTAATGGAGTAAGGATGAAGTCCAAGGGCCTTTGGAGGTGGACAGGCTTGGGTTTGAATTTCAGGTCCACTAGATAGATGACCTTGGATAAGTCATTCAATTTCTCTAGACTTAAGCAGCAAATCAAAGAGAACGTCCCCTTTCAGGACTCATTGTGAAGATCATGTGATACAGTACATGTGAAGTATGACTCCATAGAGCCAATAATAAAAATAAAAACAAAACAAGTGATTCTTCCACTAGTCCTACTGTGTGCCAGGCAGTAATCAAATGATGTCACATTTCCTTCTCCCTTTCTCACTAATTTTCTTCTTTCTTCTCTTTTCTCTTCCCTCTGTTCCTCCCTCCAGCCCTCTCTTCTTTCTTTTGTAGTGGCCGAGTCTCAGATTCCCCATTGTCCTGCCTCAGCCTCCCGGGCACTGCATGATAGACTCTCATTTCTTTGGGAATGGAATTCACTGATTATTATCACATTACTAACTTATCCCATTTTGCATTTCTTATGCAGTTGGGAGATGGTCTTCTTGTCCCCTCTGCAACCCTCCTGGCCCACAGTTCCCATCCAACCCAGGGGAAAGAATTTCTTTCTGCTGAGACTCGAATTGAGTCTCAACAATCATACAGGAACCTGGGTGTCCATCTAGGGCCCCATGTGTCCACCCAAGGTCCAGCTTTCTCAAGAGTGTCTCTGGGTTCTACACTTGACTGCAGTCGTCTGGCTTACTCCACTCTCTTCTCTTTTTCCCTTTAGGCTCTTTTTTTTTCCTGCCTTTATGTCCCAACCTGACCATGGCAAAGCATAGCTAGAGAAGCCCGTGTGTCCTTATCAATGAATTAATACTTCTTCTGGGTTGAGCTAGCCTTGCGGGACAGGTCCTGTGTCTGGGTGGCTTTTTAGGTGAGGAGTCGTGGGGGTGCTTGATGAAGCAGTGTGTACCGTCTGGCCTTGACTGAAGGAAGGTCTATGAACCCTCTTCCAGTGTCTCTGTGAGTTGGGAGATGGTGGGTTCCTGTGAGCCAGAGCAGTAGAGGCTGTGGGGATGGGCTGCATGGGGGTAGAACACACAGGGTCTCTTCCCTTGCTTTCTCTCTGTGTTCTCTTTATCCAGGAAGCTGAATCCGTTGATAGTCAGATAATGGCCCTGTGACCATTTCCCACGTAAAACATGAGCTGGTGCCGAGGAAGAGGAAACCCTCAAAGCCAACTGCCTCTGACTCAGACACCATTAGTTTTTGCCATAATCACCACATGGCTGCCTTCTTTCAGCTATAGTCTGATTTTTCTCTACCACTACCTGTCTGTACTGTCCTGAGCTGGCTTTGGGTTTAATTTTTTTTTTGTCAATATGGAGTTGCTTTTTGCCATATCAAGAAGGAATTTCTTTGGGGAAGGAGAAATTGAGATTATTAGGTGTCTGGGAGGGTCTTATTGGAAAGCTCATTTCATGTCTGATGAAGGACTCTGGCCTTGTGCTCAGAACCTTGTGACAGCTTTTCTGTACCAGGGGCTGTAGAGACTCTCAAAGGCTGTGGGGCGAATGTGATCTCTGTAAGCATGTGAGCCCTACTACCAGCAGAGCATGCATCTAACTCTGGTTTCCCTCTCTGCCCACTCAAGATGGCTGCCCATGCACCCATCCTCCTTCCCTCCCTCCCTCCCTCCCTCCTTCCTTCCTTCCTTCCTTCCTTCCACCCACCACATTTAACACAGTATAATGATAAGGAACATAGACTCTTGCATCGGTGTGAATCCTGCATCGGTGTGAATCCTGCCTCAGTGTGAATCCCAGCTCTACCTCTCACCACTGTATGTAATCTTAGTTAAGTTTATAACCCTTTTCTTGCCTCAGCTATGAAACAAGATGTTGGGAAATAGTAACAGAGCATGCTTTATAGAATTCTGTGTTCTCCAGTTATTTTCCTGTTGAGCATGTGTTAATAAATTGAATTAATTAGAAATAATAAAATGTATAAAGAAAAGAGAGAGAGGGGGGCCTTCCTGGGCATTTTCCAAAGAACTCTACCCACTTACCTATGTTGAGCAAATCTGAAAGTGGTGTCAGTCTTTGTCAGGGGTCATTGTGTTTATGATGGTGATTTTTGAGACATAGTCAAACTACATAGCCCAGGGTGACCTTGAATTTGAGGTCTTCCTGTCATGGTCTTCTAAGTATTACAAGTTCACACGTGTCTCACCACATCCAGCTGTGATAATTAAAACAATCTCTGTGGACTGGAGAGAGAGTTCAGTGTTTAAGAGCACTCACTGCCTTTCCAGAGGATCTGGGCTCAATCCCCAGCAACCACATGTGGCTTATGTCTGTTAACTCCAGCTCCAAAAAAACCCCAACACCTTCTTCTGGCTTCTGTGGACACCAGACACATGCGTGGTATCCATATATACACAGAAGCAAATACTCATGTACATAATTAAATTTTTGCTAGTTAAACAAAGACAGACAAAACAAGAACACGTAATGAAGAGACTCAGTCAGGGGCTGGAGAGATGGCTCAGTGGTTAAGAGCACTGGCTGCTCTTCCAGAGGACTTGGGTTCAATTCCCAGCACCCATGTGGTGACTTACAGTTGTCTGTAATTCCAGTTTCTGGAGGATCTGATGCTTTCTTCCAGTTTTCATGGGCATGAGGCACACAAGTGATACAAAGATGTAGTGTTGGCTAAATATCCATACACGTAAAATAAAATGTAAAAGGTATGGAGACATGGAGAGGGGGAGAGAGAGAGAGAGAGAGAGAGAGAGAGAGAGACAGAGAGACAGAGAGACAGAGAGAGACAGAGAGACAGAGAGACAGAGACACACAGAGAGAGACACACACACACAAGAAGACAGACAGACAGACAGACAGTCAGACACAGAGTCAGCTTTAGTGATTTCAGCACTATAGCCCATGCCTAGTTTTCTAAGAGCTATATTGCTAAGCATTTCATGAGGCTATTGGTAGAAGATGCCATGTGTCTGTCTATTACAGTGACCAGGGGTGGCGGGGGCTTCCCAGAGTTTGCAGGCTTGGGCCAGAAGGAAATTTGTTAGTGTTTAGCTTGGCTGGCAGCCCACAAACCACCTTCTCATGTACTCAGAAGTCTTCCCAGTGTGATGTGTGAAAACCCATAGCCCCCTGCCCACGGCCTCCCAGAGCTGTATTCACCAACAGCTCAGAAGTGTGTACAAATTGGGAGATGGCTGCATCCCACATCTCCCCATGACATTTGCTGAAACAAATGCCTGTTAATAAATGGCATGAGTCCCTTGGTCTCAGTGATAAAGATGTACCTGTTACTGGGAGCCCTTGAGAGGAGACCTTTGTTGAAGGCCCTAGCACTCATTTTAATTAGTGCTAGACAGATGTGTTGGGAAAGCTCACCTCCCTACACACACACCATGCGTCTCAATAAGTGTATCATGAAATAACACCCCTTGCCCTTGTGTGCCTGGACTTTAAGGACTGATGACACGGTTGGCGGAAAGCTCTGTTGCTTCAGGATGCGATGTCAGCTGACGTGGATTAAATCTTTTTAAGGTCATGAGCTTTAACTCCTGCTTCAGTGATTCTTAAACCTCCCTGTGCAAAAGCCCCAGAGCTCCTATCTCCAGGGATTGAGCATGTTATTTCCAAGATGACATTGTTTCTGCTTCATATTAATCAGAAGTTAGAATGCACAGTGGCCTTGTGAAAAGTTGAATGACTTGCTTTCCCACTTGTCTGGTCTTCATGTGAAGTGAGGAGGCAGTCACTGTTACTGCTTGGTTCCACATGTATTTACTGGATGCCTGAGGGTCTTGAGCAGAAGAGATAAAGGTTAGTTCTTACAGGTGCTTAACACAGTCTAGAGGGGAGTGTGGGACACATTTTGTTAAGGAAGAAAGGGTGCTTGAGAGAGATGGAGCTGATCCTGTAGTTGGACATCATGTTACCTCCAGCAGTAGACTCAAACATGTGCTCTGATCTTAGCCAAATGTGTTGTCTATCTCAGGCCTAATCTCTATGTTGTGGCTGACTGGAGTCAGCTTGATAGCTCAAGGATGGATCAGTCAGAATCCTTTCAGCAGGGTTTTGAGTCTGCATTCTCTGCTCACTCAGCCTAGAGGTAAGCTTGGAGAGGTTTCTTGTTTATTTTTGCAACACCGGGATGGTCTGGTGATGTGTGATACACTGGGCATTGAATACTGTTTATCTTTGGGTACCAAATTCTCTCTCCAACCTGAATCCTTCCTCTTCTTCGTAAAGGGATTTAGACAATATCCAAAGCATGAGAAAATAAAGGGGCAAGCCAGAAAGACGCACAGAAGGAGAGAGACCAGAGGGGCTGAAAGAGAATGGAGAGGAGGATGGAGAAGCCAGGAAAGCTTGCTGTACTTGTGACTCCTGAGTCAGCTGTGGCATGGGGGCTTTCTTGGAGGTGGTGACCTACAGCCCTTGGCTCTTCCCCATAATGCTGACATGAACCAAATACATCTTGTTTTCACAGTGATGATTCTAGGAGAATTTTCTAACATCTGTGCCTGAATCATCCTTTCAATTTCTGATCAGTGGTCTCTAGACCATTGATTGGAATGTTCCAGGCTCCACTTCCTATGCAATTCCGTAACTGTGAGCTCTGACCCCTGATTAATGCAGAAAGGAGGAAAAGCATAGACATGAAAGAAAAGGAAAACAAGTTACACTGTAGCCTCATAATAATGCTTTATAGTCTTTTTATAGCAAGTACCACAACATAAACATTGTTTCTCATAGCAAAACCCTTTCAAGATTCTACGTATCTGTGTGAGTAGTGTATGCATGTATGAGAACACATGTGTACAGGTTTACTTGATCTGTGTACACATGTACGGAGGGCAGAAACACTTTGGGTATCTTTCTCTATTGTTTTCTTTCTTCATTTTTCAGTGAAGGTTTCTCACTGAACATCGATCTGGCCAGCTTAGTCCCTGGAATCTGTCTGTCTCTGCTCCCAGCTCTGGGATTATAGGTATAAGCCAGCATGCTTAACTTTATGTGAGTGCTGGGAATCTTGTGTAGCAAACATTTTTTCCCACTAAACCATCTCCCCAAACCTCTTTTAGTCATTCAATAGCTGCGTAGGCTTTTACCAGATGCATATACCAAAACTCACTCAAGCAACTCCTCTTGTTAGATGCGAGTTAGCTCTTTGTCTGTATATTGTGGGCACCTGTTTTGAATATCGCTTAAGGATTCCTTCAGATATTAGCTTTTGCTGCATAGGAAACACCTACGACTCAATTCTGCCCATGGCAGCTCTTCTTTCGGCTCTGCAGGTCTGCATTGCGGGCGAGGCTGTCTTCCGGGCAGGCCTGCTTATGCATTTGCAGTCAGCTGGTGGATTGCCCGTGGGGTGTCAAAGCACACAGACAGACAAGCCCTGAGGCATGAGCTTTGCCTATTTTGACTCACATTAGATTTGCTGCTTGTCTGTACTCCATAGCAACTGATTGCATCAGGCACACAGCCCGGTTGAGAGGATATCACTATAGAGCCTAGTTATTGAGGACGTGACTAGAATGGACCTTTATTGGAGTGAACACACTAACGTTGCTTATATTGGAATTGGGTCAGAGGGTATGCCTCTTGCTAAGTTCTGACGCCTAGGGAAACTGTTCACTAGAGAGGTTGGGACTCATTTCTATGCTTAGCTAGAGTATAACACCACCCCCTTTCAGGTTCTTGCTATGCAACCCAGTCTGGAACTCACTGAGCTGCTCAAATGGGACTCAAACTTGCTAGAATTGCAAGTGTGTTCCTCCATACCTGGTTCTAAAGTCTTTCTATTATTGGGTAAAACAATTGCCTTAATTCCCTCCCAGAAAAAAAAAACCCATTACTTTTGAAAAAAAATACATCCATTTTGTGAGGAAAAGCCGGGTTGGATGCTCCAGTCTTGGGTGAAAGCACCCGCAGACGTGAGCCTGTTCACAAGAAGAGCAGAAGAGTCATTCGGCTCCGCTCAGCCAACTCACAACGACGGAGAAAAAAATGTGATCGTTAAAAAAACAAACAGAAAACAAATTGGGGCCAGGGGACATGGGCATCAGCAAAACTCCTGCTACACAATCATACAGACCTGAATTTATATCCCAGTCCTTGCTGGGAAGAGAAGGCAGGGCTGTGCAGCCTGCAGTACAGGGTTGGTGGTGGAGATTGGAGATATGCAGGTCCCCATACTCGTTGGGTGGCTTTTCTACCCAATCAATGAGGGCTGGGTCCAGTGAGAGACCCTGTCTCAAATGTATGGTGACAAGCGATTGAGTAAGACACCAAATGTTAATCTCTGACTTCTACCTGCATGTATGCATGCACACAAACACACACCTATACCCTACACACACACACACACACACACACACACACACACACACACACACACACACCCCTTTGCTCCACCCAGGTAAAACCAAATAAACAATATGTTCGTTATAAGAACCAGAAAAGTAAATGCCTTTCTCCTCAATGTCTCCCTTAGTTCATGGTAGCATTGTTTACATAGTCATTGAGCCACACACACTAAACATATATTCTCCCACTGAATGACAGCCACCCCAGCCACCAGCATGTTGTATATTTTGGGGTTAAATTTACTTATATCATATTTAGAATCTTTAAGTTATAATTATTCGTGAAGTTTGCCTCTAGTTTCCCTTCTTGTTTGTTATTGTGCTTTCTCTGACAAGTCTTGCTATTTTCATCAACACATCTGGGGACACAGCTATCTTTTCCTGGTTCTTAGTGCTTAGGAAGTCTAAATAGCAAACGATGTAGAAAGTATTTTTAAAGTTGGAGTATGTCTTAGTTTTGGTTTTACTGATGTGAGGAGACACCATGACCAAGGCAACTCATATAAGGACAGCATTTAATTGGGGCTGGCTTACAGGTTCAGTGGTTCAGTCCATCATCGTCAAGATGTGAGCATGGCAATGTCAAGACATGCATGGTACAGGAGGAGCTGAGACTTTTGCATCTTCATCTGAAGGCTGCTAGGAGAAACTGGCTTCTTCTGGGCAGCTAGGATGAGGGTCTTGAAGCCCACACCCACAGTGACACACCTACTCCAGCAAGGCCACACCTCCAAATAGTGCTACTCCCTGGGCTAAGCATATTCAAACCACCACAGAGTAAATTTCCCACAACCCCCAAATAAGCCAAGTATTTGGACCCGGGCCTCACATGAGGTCTCTTCAAGGATTAGTTATTTGACACATTTCCAATGTAGCCCATGACCATTGTTGGGATGTCCCCCCAAGACTACTTACTTAGCTCTTAGTTTATTAGCACAGGATTGTACACGATTCTGCGGAGATTGGAAAGCCGCTTCGCCATCTGTGGGTCTGTCTCTTTTCTCATTCTTAGTGAGAAGTTTCTATTTTTATTTTTGAATTTGTCCTTGATCGGCTTTGCCAGAGTGTTGCTGTTTAAACCACCACCCCAAATAATGCACCCTCCTGTTGTTCTTCCTTGTGGATGGTTTACTCTGCACCCTAGTGTCTTGGGCCAAATGCCCTTGGATACTTTTTATTATCTCCACTGATTGGTCAAAGATTTAGACAAGTCACTGGCCTCCTCCAATGGTCGCAATTTTTAAAAATATCTTTGTATTTTAATAAACAAACCTTGCTCTATGTATTATGAATGCATTTTAAATTTGTATTATTTATTTATTTGTTCGTGTGTGTGTGTGTGTGTGTGTGTGGGTGGGTGTACACGTGAATGTGCGTGTTCCAGTGCCATGGTGCACATGTGGAAGTCAGAGGACAACTTTTAGGAATCAGTTCTTCCTTCCACTCTGTGAGTCCTAGGGATTGAACTCAGCTCATCAGACTTGGATGCAAGCGCCTTTGTCTGCTAAACCATGTTGCCAGCCCTGAATTTTTAGTGTCTTCTTATGCCATAGGGGTTTAAGTTTCATGGTTCGTCAGTCTTCATTGTGGAACCAGACAGCCATGGGCTCTGCTCCCTGCTGCTTAGCAAACTATGAACCAGTTTTAGCTTCTCCTACATGTGTTCCTAAATGCTCCTTTTTTGATATTTAAAGCAAATGATATAATCAATGTGGAGTGCTCACAAAAGGCCAGACATGTGCATTGCAAGTCCTAACTGGCTTTGCTGCAGTGTTACTGGTGTGCCTTCTGTGAATACGAAAGGCCTGTTTTGTCCTGTGTGATATGTTTATGTATTAAGTGTAGTGTTACACTGATAACTCTATGCACAGCAGCCTTCCTCGTTTCTTCATTTTTATTTTCTGTCATTTTATTCTCAGTAAGGCTCTGTAAGCACTACATATTTGAATTTTGATTTTTCCCCCCAAATTATGAATCACTGTCTTTTAATGGGATAATCTGATCCATTTACATTATTTTGCAAGGCATGACATTTGGCAAGGTTCTCCTTCTCTTCTCCCAAACAATTCTTCCAATTTTCTTCCATAAATTTTGGGGCCAAAAATTAATGGAAAAAATTAACTTGTTTGTTTATCAATTGCTATTGTACATGCATGTTTTCCTTGTCTTCAAAACATTTTGAGGTGTGACTCTCGAGGCTTACTGATTTTATTATTCTCCTGTCTTCTGACCCATTTTCAGAAATGAACACATATTGTATGAGGGTGCTGTTCTATGTGCCATCACTGACCCTACATTGAGAGAATGAGAGAAATATACAAGATTAAGATGAGTATAAGGTAAAACAAATAAATAAGGAAAACAAGAAGGGTCTCAGAGAAAGAATAACAAGAGTATGTCCACTTGACTTTAAATGGCGGCCTCCCATGAAGGTGACATTTCTGCTCCTACCTTAAAAACAGGAAGGCATTAGCTGTGAAGAGAAGACAGCCATTCCAGGCAGGCAGACCAGCATGTGCAATGTTCTGGGGGAGGAAAGAGTAATTTGCTTTGCTGTATTCAGCATTAGTTTTGAATTAAGAGAATGCATGGAAATACAGTATGTCTCTTGAAGTGAAATAAAATGAAACATTGAAAAATGCCTGTGAAGGCATCTGGGAAACTCTTTATACCTCCATTTATCTACCCACAGACCTAGCTATCCATTAACCATCCCTCCTTCCTTCCTTCCATTCACTCCACTATCCATCTATTCATCTATCCTTCTTTCTTTCCCCTCTTCCATCCATCTACTCCCCACCTACCCACTCATTAATCCTTCCATCTTGTATATTTTTCATTCTCTCAATGTAGGTTCAGTGATGACACAAGTTAACCTCTCTCCCAGACTTTACCCAACACATAGTATAGCACCCTCATACAATTTACCCATCCATCCATCCATCCATCCATCCATCCATCCATCCATCCATCCTTCTGTCCTTCCTTCCGTCCTCCCTTCCTCCCTCCCTCCCTTCCTTCCTTCCACCCATCCATCTGCCCACTCCTGTACTCATTCATCATTCATTTATCCATCCATCCCATGAACATTTTTGAATCCCTACTATGTGACAGCCCCTGCACCAAGTGGTGATGACAAAATAGTACAGCATGCTGGGAGTGTAGAACCTAGTGTCTAGAGGCTGAAGGGCCCTTAAGGGTAAAGCTAGTTGCCTGCCATGGAGTGGGATGGACCAGGGAGTGGAGGAGGCACGTGTGATGGACTCTGCTGAGCCCTGAGCAGGGAAGGGTGGCGGGAAAGAGCTGAGAGCAACTCCTGCCAGATGGCTTCATTCTTCCCCCTGAAGGAAGTGGGGAGTTCATGCTGTGATGTGCTACACAAGAACAGTGTTTCCTGAGGGCTCACAAGGGCATTTGGAATCTAAAGACTACAACTCGTTGATGTGTGTTGGGGAAAAAAAAACCTTTTTTTTTTCCTTTCCTTTTTTAGATGTTGTGAAGAGATAATCAGACCAGTTTTATAGGCCCAGAAAGTACAATTGACAGTGGCTGGAGCCCTAACCAGGTGCTAAACAGACACTGATGGCTTATGCAGCTGTCACCTGGAAGCCAGAGTCCTTCTGTTTTTGGACTAACTGAGCTTTTGAAGCTAATTAGGTTCTGATAACGAACCTTGTCTGATTTGCCTCTAATCTTTAGGAACCTTACTGTATTCAGAATGAGAAGAGGACAATCTTTAAAATGTGATTGTTTGCAGAGAGGCCCCCCTTTCTCCCTCCTTTTCATTCATATGCATGCATGTGGCCAACCATCTACGCATTCAATATTTGAAAGTCTGTTGTGTATTTACCTAATGACCAGCAAATCAGAAGCAGTCTCTACCACATAGAGTTCTCCCAGTAGGGAAGAAAAACAAGCAAATGATTATGAAGATGATTATATAATTACAGTTGTGTCAAAGGCTATACCTGAAAAGAATGTAGTATGTACGAATGTATATTAAAGGGCCAGAGAAATGACTCAGCAGTTAAGAGAGCCAGTTGCTTTTCCAGAGGGACTGGGTTTGATTCCCAATACCCACATGGTGACACAACCAGCTGTGCTGCCAGTCCTAAGGGATCTGGCCCCCTTGGAGCCTTCACTGGTACTAGGTATACATGTGGTTCAGGGGTGGACATTCAAACAAAATACCCATACACATAAAGTTTAAAAAAGGAAGACATATTAAGGCAATCTGTCTTAGATTGAAGATGAGATAAATCAGTCCTGACAAGCTGAGATTTAAGCAAAATAGGAGATTAATAAAAAGCATTTCAGACAGAGACCCGGGAACATAAAGGAGCTTGGCATCGTCAAGATGGGATAATGCACAATAAAAGAATATTACGCACATTTAGCGAGGACCTGCTGTCGATTAGGCACTGTGCAGCCCTAAGCTGTGTGGTCTTGACAGAATCATTTAACTGCTGTGCACCTTAATCTGCACACCTGTCATGTCAGATGACGATGGTTTGATTGACTTCATTGGTTTCTTTAAGAATCTCTTTCATTCATCGAATGCTGCTCAGGGCCTAGTGAGTGTTCAGAAGGTGGAAACGTGGCGTTTCTGTGAACGGCATTGGGTGAGGAGGAGCTCTTTTGAGGGTTCATTGCTGGTCTTTGATTGTGTTGCTGACTTCTTTGTGGGGTCACTTAGAGTGTCTGCTGCAATGGAAGTCTGCCACTGAGTGTGGCCAACCTTTTGAAACAACTGTTTCTCCATCTGCTTCCATGGGCACAGGGAGTGGAGGTGCCAGCAACAGCATGGCCTTCAAGCAGCAGGAGGCCTGGGCATTGGCTCTTGGTCTTTGTAACACTGGTTGGCATGGAAGGACAAGGGTATTAATTACCAAAGGACAGATTAGGGGAAATAGTACATCCCACTTCTTATGTTTTAGTAAGACTAATATGTCCTCTGTTCTTTGGCTATTAGGAAGGCATTTCTCCAAACTATACTAAGAATGGAACAATTTTCCTGCTACAGATCCCGAATGGCAACTTACTCAAGTAGACAAAATTATGAATATGAAAGTCACTCTTTTTCAACGCCCCTGACAAAGCACCTGAGAGAACTCAGGGGAGAAAGGTTTATTTCAGCTCATGGTTCAGCCTGTGATGGCTGGGCTCTATTGCTTCTGGGCTTCAATGAGGCTGAATATCATGGTGAGCCGCATGATACAGAGGCTGGCTGCTCACCTCACTGCACTCAGGAAGCTGAAGGAGAGATACAGAGGAAGAAGATGAAGATGGGCTAGACCTTTCAGAGAGTTGCTGCCCAATGACACACTTTGCTCAACCAGGCTCCACCCTCTGCACTTTCCATCACCCCCCAATATCCAATTATGAATCCACCAATGGATTCATGATCATTCACTTCTGAAGAGGCCATCAGCTAATAAACCAGATCTTTCCCTTGTTAGCATTTTGGGGACACTCTACCTAAACCATAAAGATGGACATGCCTTGTCAATATCCAAAAAGCCATCATTTGTAATAAGACATTTCCATATTATTAAGTGTGGAGAGAAAGGAAATAACGAAGGCATGGTTATTACTGTTCAGGACTCATAATCTGACTCAGAGACTTTGTGCTTCTATCATACTGCAATACCAGAGACGCTTGGTGATCACTTGAGGGGGTAGGGATTGCTATCGGAGTCTAGAGGATAGAGGAACTGCCAAACATGGACAAGTATATAGGGCATCTTTACAACAAGGAATTGTTCAGTCCTAGTGCTGTGGGTGAAAAGTCCCTGTGAGTAGAACTATCCATTTTTAGGGTGTGTGTATGTGTGTGTGTGTGAGTGTGTGTGTGTGTGTGTGAGTGTGTGTGTGTGTGTGTGTGTGTGTGTGTGTGTGTGTGAGTGTATTGCTACAGATGTCTCTCATTCTGGTCCTAGGTTCTCAGCAGTACCTCATCCATCCCTTCCCTTACTTGATGAGATGTCTTAGAGGTATTTTCAGTGCATGTCTTACAGAGACACCTCCTCGGTTTTAATGGTAGCCCCATGCTCCTTCGTGTGGATGTCTTGTTGATAAGCATCGAGTTATCTCCTGTCTTGGGATACAACAAATGATAATGCTGTGACTCTCCTTGTCGGTAACCTAGGCCTGGGGTGAAGCCCAGTGAGTAAGCTTGCCTTGTTAGTATGAGAACCTGAGTTTGGTCCCCAGAATCCACATAAAAGAAAAAACAAACCAATCAACCAACAACAGAAACCTGAGCATGGTAGTGAATGCTTGTGACCTCAGGGCTGCGAAGTTAGACAGTGGATCCTTGCTGTTCCCTGGGAAGCCAGCCTAGCCTTATTAGTGAGTTCCAGGCCAGCGAGAGACCCTGTCTCAAAAGCCAGCTGTAAGGTACCAATGAACGACTCCAGGAAGATCATCTCTTCCCCACAAGTGTGCATGCACACAGATGGTCACACATGGTACACAGATGTGTACACAGCCAGTTACACACACACACACACACACACACACACACACACACACGTAGCATGTGCACAAGTACACCAAACTGCACTGGATCTACTCCCTGCATTCCTCACCTGCCCCATTTTTAGTCCTTGTGGACTCCCCTCCTTTCCCCATGCACTGAAAGAGTCACCCATTTCTTCCCCATCTTGCAGCTGCTTCCTTCAATCTACAGGATTAATTTCTTTCCTAATCAACACATAATTCCGAAGGGTAGTATGAAAATATTAATTACGTCTCTCATCCCAAGGCTCTGAGGGTTTGCAGTATCATCTTCCCAAATTGCTCATGTTTCCCAGAGCCTAGCAAGGGCCCCTCTCTCTGCTACCAGTCTTTCATGATGGGTCGCACCCACCATCTTTCCCAGTGGGCTTTCCCCTGAGGCTAAGTAGAAGGCCTGAGTTCTCTTGCCAGGAAAAATTCATTAACTCAACGGGGTGCCTGCTGCTTGATTGGGAGAGTATCAGCATTTGGAGCCTGCCGGCTGCAGTCACTATGCAGACTGGAAGTTGTGGGGTGTTTTTGTCTGCAGGAAGCAGCTCTGAGAGCGGAAGAGGATGGAGAGAAGGGGGAATTAGAAGAGGAGGAAGCCGTGGGAGAGGATTTGTTTGAATTCAGTTATTTGTTCAGTGGCTGTCCATAGGAGAGACAGGTCTACGTGGAGAGACAGGGTGTGTGGCCTGGCTTCCCTGGGTTCTGCCCCATTTGGGCAATAATCTGCATGTTCTCAAATTTTGATTGGGGGCAGTGAGAAATTGTCCACTCTTTCCTTGAAAAGTTAATCTTTTAATCTGGACCTGCCCAGCTGCCGCTAACCACAGCGTCTTACACAGCCCGGGCACATTTGCCCCGGACATTTTATCACATTCTTCTAAATCCTTTGAGAGCGCTCCAGTCACTTCGGTTTGCACCAGGGCGTTAGTGACCTTTCTTGTTGCCATGACAAAATGCCTGACTGAACAGCCTGAGGGAGAGGAAGTTTATCTTGATGTGCAGGGTTGGAGGGCTTGGTCCCTCCTAGTGCAGAGGTCAGAGCAGGGCGGCTGCCAGCATGGCGGTGGGGAAGCAGAGGAAGGGATGCCCGGGAAAGGGGGAAGGCAGGATATGGCCTCAGACCCACTTCCTTCCACCTCTCGCCAGCTCCCAGTAATGCCATCAAGGTCTGATCCATTGATTAGGTCAGAGCCTTGTGAGACCCTCCTACAGGTGCAACCAGACGTGTGCTTTCCAGGTCTCCTAGCCACTTCTTACTCATTTCCAGTTGACAATAAAAGTTAATCACCACATAACCTCTTACCACCCCCATTGCCGCCATTACTGCCATGCCTGTCACCCCTCCCACCACCACCACCACCACCACCACCATCATCGCAATGACAAAATGGTTCAAAGCATCAGACAGAGATCGAGCCCAACCTTAGGCTAGCACTTTCTCTTCGTCAAGTTCAGTCTTAGGTTCTTTTTCTTTTTTTCTTTTTTTCTTTTTTCTTTTTCTTTTCTTTTTCTTTTTTTTTTTTTTTTTGGTTCTTTTTTTTTCGGAGCTGGGGACCGAACCCAGGGCCTTGCGCTTCCTAGGTAAGCGCTCTACCACTGAGCTAAATCCCCAGCCCCTTAGGTTCTTTTTCTACCATAACCCATTTGGCCCCTTCAGTGCCCTGTGAATTCCAGATACTGTTTTAAACAATTCCCATTTTACAGATGAGCAAGGTGAGGTAAAGAGGTTACACAGTTCACTACTAGCTAGCATTCAAAACCTGAACTGTTTGGTTCCAGATTCTCCTCCTCCTCCTCCTCCTCCTCCTCCTCCTCCTCCTCCTCCTCCTCCTCCTCCTCCTCCTTCTGATTCTTCTTCTTCTTCTTTCTTCTTTCTTCTTCTTTCTTCTTTCTTCTTCTTCTTCCTCTTCCTCTTCCTCTTCTTCTCCTTCTCCTCCTCCTCCTCCTCCTCCTCCTTCTTCTTCTTCTTCTTCTTCTTCTTATTATTATTATTATTTAAAAAGATCATACTGTCAACTCTTGCTGACTGTGTATACAAGATATAGTTTTATGAATATTATCTCCAAACATCTCTTGACTCTGAATTGTGGCTTGGTAGTTAAGAACATTGGCTGTTCTTGCAGAGGACTAGGGTTTGATACCCAACACCACATGGTGGCTCACAACCATCTAGCTACCAAGGGCACCAGGCACACATGTGGTGCATAGACATACATAAAGGCTAAACACCGGTACATATATTTTTCTAAAATCATCGATTTTGTTGCCCTCCCCAGTGTGTATGAGTTGTAGACTGTCCTATGTGTTTTTTTCCTGTGTGTATTTGGACAGGCGTGCTGTGCACATCCTGGTGTCAGTATCACCACCCACTTCTCTCTTGACATCAAAGATTCTTGGGGTAAGTTCAGACCACGAACAATCAGGAGTGCTTTAATATCGGGGATCCTAAAAGGTAATACTTCAGTTGGGCAACTTGCATGTGCCTGGGGACGAGAGGAGACTATATTTTCTACCCTGGATCCTGCAGAGAGCTGGGAGAAAAGGTCATATCAGAGACACATTTTCAGCTCTGAGTTTGGGATCTGGAA
Organism: Rattus norvegicus; assembly: GCF_021556685.1. Classification (NCBI taxonomy): domain Eukaryota; kingdom Metazoa; phylum Chordata; class Mammalia; order Rodentia; family Muridae; genus Rattus; species Rattus norvegicus. Next base: position 189,817,222 of record NC_141534.1, read on the forward strand.
GGGAGAATGTTGGACCAATCCAGCACTGGAAGGGACCTGGGGGATGGGAAAATTTCCCACCTGGGGCCTTTGCAGTTCTCCCTTTCTCTCCATGCTGAGTCCCTGTAGGGACTTCAGCTGCGTCCTCCTAAACTCTTTGCTGGGTGTTCATAGCACTGCAGTGCCCTGAGGTTGGTTCTCCCTTTGCAGTTGGCTGAGCCCTCTGATGCCCGGATGCTACTAGCCCCTTATTCAGCATTTGTTAGGTAAATGACTGATGTTCTATTTTACTCTTTATTCCTGCTTGTCCCCTACATAAGCACCCCTGCTACCATCCGGCCATTTTCCTCAAGAGTTCCTTTTAAACTACAATCCCCATAAGGGTGGATGGTGTGTCTGTCTCATTCTCCGCCTGGTGCCCAGAGCAGACTTAGCATGTGATGAGGAGTGCAGGCTCAAGAGATCCCAGGTCCTCTAACTTGCTGGCTCCTTGCTGAGCTACCCCATGCCTTGGTTTCCATGTGTACACAAAGAAGAGAGGAGCATCTATCTCACGAGGTCATTAACACTGGAGCCAACCCCGGTTATGATGTTTAAAAGAGTACCTCACATGTAATAAGCACCTCATAAATGTCAGTTAGTGTTAGCGCTCCAAAATATTTGGAAGTTAAAGGTTTGAGGATCTTTTTGTAAAATGTGCCTTTCCTGTTTGTGTGGTAAAATCTCCCCTGAGTGAGAGACGGGGCAGACAATTGGAAGGATAGAAGGGATCCTGAGATCCAGGCTTCTCTAATCTCCCCATCTTTCCCCCCTTTTGGAAAAGACTGGCTCCCGGTATGCCCCGTGTTTCTTCTCTTCCCAGCCTTTTACCTTTCTCTCCACTTTAGCCCTGATTTTAAAAACAAAACAAAACAAAACAAAACAAAACAAAGCAAAAAGCCACACCACAGCGGTGAACCTTGCTCGCTGATGGAGTGTGGGATCCACTGCTTCCATTTAGAGAAGCAGCCACCCCTGGTATGCAGCCTCGGGGCTGCCAGCTGACGCCAAAGCTGAGGTGGCCAAGAATGCAGTGTGCAGCTTCCTCTGAGTTGGCCCGCAGGTCTGTGGAATGAACGCCTTCTCTCCCTTCCTCACCCATGTGAGTTCAAAACAGAGAACAAGCCATGTGCACTCCTGATTCAAGTTCTATGCAGAGCAATGGACACGGTTCATTGCTGGACAGTGGCTGGCAGAAACCTCATTTCTATGGTAAGCCTGAATCCTCCCAGTCCAGACGAGCTCTGTACCCACTGTAGCTGATAAGCTAAGAGGAGGAATTTTGCATAAACAAGGAAAGCTCTCAAATCTGACTCAAGTATCATGTGAAACAGGCTTCTGCTAAGCTATAACTTGTTATTTCTGTGAAATTTAGATTCAACTAAGGTATCTTGTTTCCTTTGAAAATCTGACAACCCTAGAACCACTTCCAGACCAATTTGTCTTATTCTAATAATTTTCCAAAAGTGTGTAACGCACAGATTTCCTGATTGATCTACTCTTGGTAGATTCCTTAACACCTGGAGAAGTGTGCCAGACACACTGTAGATACTTAGTAAATGTTGGTGGAGTGAGCCGTTGTCTATGAGTGAATCCCATTTTCCTTCAAACACTTGGATAGTCTGTCTTTCTGTAAAACTGGTTCTACCTGCTGACATCTTATGAAGACTGATACGGAGAAATGCCGATTTGTTTTTAAAGGTTTTGCAGTATTTCTTTTTGTGAATCCTTGGCACTATATTTAAGTAGTCCTCTCATGATAGATATTGGGAATGTAAAGAACCTTTTGCTACTTCAAACAACACTAAGGCGAACATTCTCGTGTTCATTTTACTTGTATACATGGGTTTGGACAGACGAACAAGCATTAGAATCACTGGGCAAGTGTTCGCCGTGAAGTACAAGTCCATATTGCCAAGTTGCTCTCCACAGAGCCTTACCAACATACATTTTAGCTTTTAAGTTGACCAATGTCATCAGTGAAAACATCATATTCGGGGGCTGGAGAAATGGTTAAGAGCACTGATTGCTCTTCCAGAGGTCCTGAGTTCAATTTCCAGCAACCACATGGTGGCTCACAACCATCTCTAATGGGATCTGATGCCTTCTTCTGGTGTGTCTGAAGACGGCTACAGTGTACTTACATACATAAATAAATAAATCTTTTTTTAAAAAAAAGAAGAAAACATCATATTCTTACTGTCTTCTTATTTTGCATTGCTTTTTAGCTTTTTTCCCCCTGCTGTGAGCTATACAATAATTTTCCCTACTTCTTTTAGACTTCAATGGTTTTTTATTTAAATTTAAGGGTGTGGTAGTACATACCCAAATCTTGGGAGGCTGAGACAGGAGGATCCTGAGTTGGAGGTCAGTCTGAGCTCTACATCAAGTCCCCGACTCAGAAAACCATAAAGAAAAACATCAGCTGAGCATACATTTGTTTTAATGACTTTTTTTTATTTTTATATAGAACGGGGTATGATGTTGGTTTAGATTAGGACAATATTGGTTTATTAGGAACTGACTGTACAGACACTTAACAACTCTCAAACCACCAGACTGAGTCTTTCATGTGTTTTTCTCCCCGTGTCTTGCTGGAGGCTTCCTCCTCAGAGAGGCAATGTAGCAACTCTCCAGTCTTCTGCTGCTTTAACTTTCCTCCTTCTGCATTTGAGTCTCTAATCCATCTGGAATTTATTTTGATTTTCAGAGGGAGGTGACGCTCTAGCTTTGCTTTCTAGCAGATGGCCAGCCAGTTGTCCCAATACCATTTATTGAATAATCCATCGCTTCCCATGGAATTGAAACACTGCCTTCATCATATATTAAAATGTGGAGGAGGATTTCGTACTCATTTCCTGGGAGTCTCCAGCACCTGCTATCAGCACAGGGTCTCTGCTGATGGAAGACAGAAGTTCCGGCCTGGAGGGCAGGCACAGTCATACAGCTAGAAAAGCTGTGCAGGACCAATGGGCTTTCTGGGAATGTTACAGAGGGGTGGGATCAGTGGAAGACTTTACAGCCTTGGCAGCAGTGACATGTTGGGGTGGCTGAGCCTTCCCTAGACTGCCCTGTGTGTTGCAGGGTGGTTAGGAATTCCTTGGCCTCTGCCTAGTAGATTTGAACATCACCCATACTCCTTGTGATAATAATATGTTTCTAGCGATTTCACAGTGTCTCCAGAGGGGCACAGTTATTCTCTGCTGACAACCATTGCCTTATCTGGCTTGGGCTGCTAGATTGGAAGCACACTAGACCCTTTGTTGTCCTGAGATTCTGCTGTTGGCAGTATCAGGGGATCCAGCTATCTGGGAGCCAGAAAGGAAGATACTTCTCTGTCTCAGAGAAAGGACTTCCCAGGTTTGAAAGGAGTGTGGTATTTGTGGAAGGAAGCGTGATTCCCAAATGGAAGGCATTCCCTTAGGCCCCACAGGAAAAAAATCTAAAAGCCACTGGGGTCCCAGGGTGAACCGTCCTCTATCACCCACATAGCCAGTGACAGGAGGCTTCCTTGGTTATGGATTACTGGAACAATGACTCGGAGAATGTGCTATAGCAGAAGTTTTGCTGTCTGACAGTAAGCAGCTTTATTACTCTTTGGTAAAAGCAGCTTCCAGTTTATCTTTCTGAGCAGCAGGAAGTGCATATATTCTAGACATTGGAGGTGGTGGGTGGAGAGCTTCCATATAGAATAGGTGGGTGTGGGGGTAAGGTGGAAGAGAAAAGAGAGGTAGGAGAATCCCTGGGGTCCTCCGGAAGGAGAAGGCACAGCAGAGAGCAGGCCGAGGGTTGAGCATGGCTCTGGAGACTAACTGCTGAGAGCTGGGGCCTGGGATTCTTCATGACAACCACAGAGGGAGGGAGCTTGTTCTGTATGCTGGTGGGAGAGTGATTTGAAGAAGCCAATTGAGAAGGTGCCTTGATGGGTACATTACAATCTTATAGAGTAATCAGGGTTTGTGTGTGTGTGTGTGTGTGTGTGTGTGTGTGTGCGTGTGTGTGTGTGTGTGTATGGTATGTGATGTATATGTGTGTTGTGCATGTTTGTGCATATGTGTTTATATGTGTGTGTATTGTATATGTATGTGTTTGCGTGTGTGGTATATATGTGTGCTGTGCATATGTGGTATATATGTGTGTATGTATGTGTGTGTGGCATGTGTATATGTGTGGTGTATATGTGCATATATGTGTATGTGTGTGTATGTGTGTGTGGTATGTGTATGTGTTTGTTGTGTGTATGTGTCCACTGGCCACCTCCCATAGTAACTTTCCACTTTGTCAGTAGAGTCTTCGAGTTCTTCTGTCTTCCCTGTCAGGACCTATAGCCCTGAAGGTGGGGTTTGCTTTGCTTTGTTCCCAGCAGCAGGCACACAACACCACTTAAGAAGTAGTGTGGGATGGGGAAAGGCATTCTGCAAGCTTGTCACTGACTTGCTCTGGGTCCAGATCCCTGACAGGTGAATTGGCTTTCACAATATGGCTCCACATTGCTGCTTCTTCTTTGCTCCTGTTTGTGCATGCTGCACTGCACACGTGGAGGTTGGAGAGCAGTTTGTAGGAGTTGGTTCTCTCTTTCCACCTTTCGAGTTCTGGGGATCGAACTCAGATCATCAGGCTTAGTAGCAAGTGCTCTTACCTACTAAGCCATCTCTCTTACCCTTTACGGTATGCCTTACAACTGGAAACCATTACACCATAGACAGGTTGACATGTATGAGGTAATACATGACATTGGCTTCTTAGAGCAAAGTTCCCCGGTGTGCCAGGTGGGCCTAGGTGGACTTAGTGGTGGTAGGGGCCAAAGGCACTGCTTAGCTTTTGCACAGTGTGGGGAACATCTGATGGGTCCCAGGAGAAAACCTCAGCTTGGTGTTGGTGTAGCTTTAGTACTCTGGCATGCCCGAGTCCCATGTTATCAGACAGAACAGTGAACTGCCTCATTTTCTCTCTGCTGTTTCCCTCCATGGTAAACTTCTAGCTATGCCCAGAGATACTGATTCTCCTCTTCCTCCTCTTCCTCCTCCTTTCATTCTCTTCTACCTCGTCTTTCTCTTCCTCCTCTTCTTCCTCTTCCTCTACTTCTTTAGCTTTGGGTAGGACAGAAACCACCATTTAACCTTTTAAAACAGGTAATTTGAAGGTCTTTAATATATTTTACAATATTGTGCAACTATGACCACTTTCTAATTCCAGAACATTCTCATTGCCGCCTTTCCCCCCCAAATAACAGAAGCCTTTAGCAGTCACTACTCTTCCCCTCAGTCACTGTTAACTGCAGTCACTCCCTGTCTCTATCTATATTCATTGTCCTGTTCGGCACACTTAGTGAAAATGGAGTGTAATAGCATGTGGCCCCTTGTGACCAGCTCTTTTTCCTTCACAGCATTTGCAAAGGCTTATATGTATGGCAAGGTATACTGGTTTTTGAGATTGAATAACATTCCATGTATGGAATTGCCATATTGTTTATTCACTCATCAACTGGCACTGTGCTCTTCCAACCCCTTGGCTGTTGTAACTAGCCATGAATGCACATGCAATGAAAACACACGATTCTTGTTATTTCTTACCAGTTCACACCTTGCATTTTGACCCCCACTCACCTTCTACTTCCCTCCCAACCTCCTCCAAAAACCTCTCTTGTGTCCATGCCTATTTGTTTTGTGACCTGTTGAGATACCCCAGGGCCACCTATGTTACTGTGGGTTTGGAACTACCCTTTGGAACCTGATAGGCTCTGCAGTGGGACCATAAACCAAACATAGTGACTCCTCCTCTTGCAGAATCTATCAGGAGCTAGCGGTTCACTGGTAAAGAGTAGGTAGGCCCCTTAGACCTTCCCCTTCCTAGACCGTTTGTTGATAAAGCTGGTCTTGTGTGGGCCTAGAACAAAAAGCCACAATTGTTGTGAGTTCATTCCGGCAATGGCTATGTTGAGAGTGGCCCTCCCTTCTGACTCTTCTGTGAAGAAGGGAATTCATTGTGAGGTCAGTTCTGTTCATTATAAGGAGAGCACTTCCCATACGAGCGAGCACACTTCTCCTCTAGTCAGGCTGACAGAACCAGGCCTTGAGTCCCTTTCCCTCACAGAATGTATCTTGGATGCATCCATGCAGCTGGTTATCTTGGCTCCTGACTGTCAAGCTTCTCTTACATGTGTCACTTTTGTACGAACATTCATTTTCAGTGCTCTGGGGCACCTTCCTACAAGTAGAATTTCTGGGTCACATGGTATCTCTGTGTTTAACATTTTAAAAGGCCACTTCCTTTTTGAAGAACACCTTAAATTAAAAAGAACTTCAGTTTAAGGGAAACCATGAGTAGTGTTGGAGATGGTGTGAGGACAGGAAAGACAGGCAGTGTGAGGACAGGACAGGCAGTGTCATTTGTAAAGACAGATGAATGGAGTGCTGCTTGAACACGTCCCATCCCCCACCCCATCTACAGTTCCCACCTGTCTCTTCAGCCTGGTGCCCTTCTGGTCCCTGGAGCCACCATGCATCTAAAGTGGCTTCTTCAGTCTACTCCAGACCTGCCCCTTTTCAAAGATGCTGTCCTTTTGCTACAGCCTGGGATCTTTTGTACCCCACGCATACCCCGCCCATCCGGGAACTCTTCTCCGGATACAACTTTGCACAGAATCACAATTCCACACAAATCACTTTTTTTATGTCCCTCACTAAGGTCTGATTGCTAAGTCTCTTCCTTTCCGCATGACAGGAGGGACTGTCATTGAGGGGTCCATCGCTCTCTTCCCAGCACAGGCTCGAGGGACAGATGGTTGAAGGCACTTGCTGAATCAACCTTCTTTGAAAGCTGCCCTCCCTCGGTTTGGAGCCGGCCCAGTGTCCTGCTTCTTGCCTGATTTGCCATTACTTTTGGGCCTATAGTTTTTTTAAAGTTATTTCTAGTTGCTTGGATGTATTAGTCAGAGGTCTTCATGTCCTCAGGATGAGAGTGGGTATGTGTTAGTAAAGCTTTTTTGATTGCAAGTAACAGAACCTGATTTGAGTCAGCTGAAGCTGGAAGGAGGAAACAGTGTTAGCAGGCAGACATTTCTTGTTCCCAATCAGAAGGCCAGGCTGGCAGAAGAGGGAAAAAGACGGAACTGGGAGCCTGCCCATCTCCTCTCCTCTCAGCTCTGCTTCCCTTCGTCCACATTGATTCCTCTCACTGCTGGCCCACCTGCCCCCTTAGTTTCTTAGTCTATACTACAGAAGGTGGTCTCCCATCATTGCCTGGCAGATGTCTTGAACCTCCTTGTTTAGCTCCAGCTTACTTCTAATGACGAATGAACTGGAATGAGGGGCAGGATTATGTTGTGCAAACACTGAATGGAAGGGTGCATTGACCTGGTTTAGTCTGATGAACGGAAGCAAGGGGTGGGTTCACTAAGACACATACTGTGGGTGATGGATGCAGTCACTATAGAGATGGTTGGAAGCTGTGCCTTTCGGTGATGTCCAAAACTGGATGGTGAGGCAGATCCTGAGCTGAGAATTTCATCTTTCTCTCTTTCTCAAGGCCATCACAGAGGAGACAAGCCGGGGAGCTGTGAGATGTGACAGAAGCAGTTCACATCGGACGTGCTAACCTTGAAAGTGCTAAATAGTGATATGTCCAGAAAGACGCGGGCATAGGCATGAGGCTGCTCCATTTCTGGGAAGGAAGCTCTTTGGAGGACTTTCCTGGTTTGGTTGGGGAAGGCTTAGAGCATCTCTCCACCTTCTTTCCCTTTGCTTCTCATCTCAGAATTCCTGCTCAGATAACACTTGGTTCCGTGCCTTGTGAAAGGGAAAAAAGATTTCTTTTCCTCACTGATTCTGGTGCTGTGGCTATTGTCTTAGGTTTTCTTAGTTTCAGATGTGGCCAGACACCTGTTTGGGGAAACAGGAAAGCCTCTCTCCATTTCTGTCACAGGGTGAGAATCCTCTCAAGTGTGTGAAGTTTTTAAGCTTCCGTTACTTAAGTGTGTGTTGGGGGGTGGGGAAGGTCTGTGTAAGTGTGCACAATGTGTATGGAGGACAGAGGTCAACTGCAGATGTCGGTCCTCAGGTACCTTCCACATTTTTTTTTTTTTTTTTTTTTTGGAAACACCATCTTTCATTAGCCTGAAATTTCACCATGGTCCATGAGCTTCGGATCTTCGTGTCCCCTTCAACTGGCTGTCTTTGGGTACATAACAGCATGTCTGGATTTTTTTTTTAAGATTTGTTTATTTATTTATTATGTAGTGTTCTGCCTGTTCGCCAGAATGTGCCTGCTGGGAATTGAACTCAGGACCCCTGGAAGAGCAGTCAGTGATCTTAACCACTGAGCCATCTCTCCGCCTCTGCATGTCTGGATTTTTATGTGGGTTCTGGGGGTTTGAACTCAGGACCTCATGCTTGCCAGACTAGCACTTTACCAGCGGAGCCATCTTCTCGGACCCCAGTTACTTAATGTGAAGAATGGTGCTGACATAGCTCACCACTGACATGTGTGAATTTGACAGTTTTGACTACTGCTTTTGTCAGTGGCTCAGAAGATCCTTGGCACAAAATTATGCCACTGTCTTGGAACTCCCATTTGAATGGGATACTTGGCAGGATTTGGGAGAGACACATTGACAGTATGGCCAAGACTATGGGCTCTGTCATGGGATTTGCTTCTGAGCTGGGACCTCCTACCCAGCCGCATTAGAGCTTTGATGTGCATTAGAGCATTGTGAGCACTGTGTGCATTAGAGCTTTGGTGCCTTGTTTACTTTAAAATGGAGACAGCAACAGGATCCACTTTGCAGGCCATGGGGCCTCTAAATAAGGTATGTGCAGCAGCTCTTTGAATACTAAGCCCTCAAAATGTGTTGGCCACAGCTTCTCCATGTTGGTTTTGCTTACTGGGATGGTTTTGAGTTTTAGGGGAAGGTGAGAGAGCTTGCCTATCACTTTCTTTGGCTCAGAGATCCAGTCAGTCTCTGCAGTAGAACACATTGGAGGTAGCCATCCAGTCCCAGCTTGCGAGCATGAGCATGCATTATCTCTGAGAACCAATTAGCAGGGGAGTGTGGGGCCAACCCCACATCAATCCTTGTGTTTGGGGTCTTGGGTGTGTGTTTTTTTCTCAGTTGCTGCTTATCTTTGAGAAGGCTGATGAAAGCCAAGGAACCCCTGAGTCGGCTCCTTTATGGCTATGCCATCTAGTAGAAACCATATTTGGTCTTCTCGAATTGTGTCAGCAGCAGCAGGTGCAGCTGCCCCCCCCCCCCCCCCCCCCGTTTGCCCGATCCCCGGGGACTCAGTAGACTAATGCAGTTTTAATGAATACACATTTCTGTTTACATGGCTGAAATGAGAGTCTGGTTGCTTATTTTATGCCGAGATTTTACAGCTCTGTCTTTTGAAATCCTGTCTCTCCTGCTGCACTTTCTGGCCACAGGGATGCTTTCTTGGCGGCCTTTCTGCTGTCCCTCCAAATAAGGTATTCCCTGAGAAGTACTGTGGCAGTTGACGAGCCACTGTCTTGCCGGGAAGGGGTAAAGTGCACAGAGCAAAGGCATAATTTTAATTAATAAAAATTTAAAGTTCTCAAATGCTTGCTTATTAAAGGGCACTTATAAAATGAAAACAGAGAAGAAAACAAAATCACCCTTGCACATTTTAATAAGTACATATACGCATTTCAATTTTAATTATTTGGAGACAGGGTTTCTTAATGTTCTTGTACATTTTAGTAAGTGCATACATATACTTTTCAATTTTTAATTATTTTGAGTCAGGGTGTCTCCGTGTAGCCTAGGCTGGCCTCACAGTCATGACTTCTGCCTCAGTCCCTCAGAATGGTGACAGGCCTGTACCACCACACCCAATCCTGGCTGTAAATACATTATTCCTCACAACTGTTCTTTGTTCCTCACAATTAACACAATAAACAGCTTTTCATGCCACGCAAAGTATATCTGCAGTGTTTCCCCCCAGCATCGCTATATCCTGTCCTTGTTTACAGAAAGCTTTAATTGCCTTCGTTTTGAAGAGTTACCCACAGTTCTACTGTCTCATTGATTCAGGATTTCTCTCTGCTATTTTGGGCTTAGGGATTCCGTTTGTCTACTTAAAGACAATAAATACCACTAGTTTCTTAGAGACTTTCCCCCCTGGAAGTAGATTAGAATAGATAAGAAAATATATGAATATAATTTATTTTTAATTTTAAAAATAATTTATTTTCTCTACTCCAATCACACACATTAAAATGCTAGCCTAACATTTTTTTTCTCAGCAGCGTGTTTTGGGCAGAGAGTCTATATTCTGAGAACTCTAAAGGCAGAGTGAGGCCACGGGATTGATCACAAGTTTGAGGTCAGTCTGGGTTACATAGTAAACTCCCATTTTAAAACAAAACAAAACAAACAAGCAAAAAAACAAAAACAAAAACAAAAACAAAAAAAAAAAGAAAAGCCCCATAAAGAGACAGAAACCCAGCGGTGTATCTTGGTGTTCGTTCTACGTTAGTCAGTTCAAGGCATCTTTATTCTGGCTTCGCTTCTGGGTCCAGGGTGTGGTGGGAATAGCCTTTCCTGTGGTCTGCCCAGACTTCATAGGGATAGTCAGAGAAGAGACAGTCAGGAGCTCAGGGTACTGTAGGTCCAGATTATGAATGGTATTGGCTCCCAAAGGTCTGATGTCAAAAGCAAATCTGGTGAGCCACATGCCAGGTGGCAGTCACTGGCAAAAGGCCATCCTCAGCTTCTGTGTAGTTCTTCAGATGGACCACGTCTAAGACTCGGGAGCTGCCTTTCATTACAGTTGGCTTGGAGAGAAGCTCAGCTCTTTCGTTTTTCTTTTCCTTTTTTCTTTTTTTGGCAAGATGGACGAAGGCTAAGTAATCCAAAACTGACCTAGCTCCAAAGGGAGCCGATCTAGGTTGTACATTTCTCTCTACATTGAAGGCAGGCGACAAGGCTAAGAAAGGAGTTTCAAAGTTTACTTTCTGACCTGTCCTCATGGTTTTCCTTCACCAGAACAGTGTGTTTTAAGTATGTTGAGCTGACACCTCAAGTTAGATGAATGAGAGAAAATATGGGGTGTCATGAAATTGGCTTCTTCAGGGAGAAGAGCCGAGGCCTCTGGGAGCCAAGTGGGGATCCCCTTGTGTTAGCGAATGAGATCCAAAGAGGGGTCAGCTTAGCTGGGAAAGGATCACCTTCTGATACCTGGAGGGATGGAAAGAGGGAAGTAACAATCAAAAGTGGGAAGGCTGTGGTGGAGGTGCCAAGAGGATGCCCATGCCCATGGGAAGATGCAGGAAGTAATCATCTGTCCTTGGTGGGCTGGGTGAGGCTCCCTGAAACCAAGCTAACCTTTCCCACAGGCTCTCATCAACTTCATATAACAAGTTTGCATCCTTGGGTAGCGTGAGGTCAGGAAGGGAGACCCCCCCATCCCCTCATCATAGTGTTGCCTATTTAACAGAGGGAGGAGTGAAATTACTGTCCACCCAAACCTATTCACCAAACAATTTTGAAATGCTTTCTTAAATAAGAATTGGGCAAATAGGACTGAATACTCTCATTGCAGAGGGTGTCAATGAAGACTGCAAAAAAAAAAAAAAGCCTCAAGTTAAGAATACAGTGCTTTATATAAGACCAAGAGCTGCCAAGTCTGTGCTTAGAGCTGAGTTCAGAGCTGCGATCTCATCACTGAAAGTTCTGCGATGCTTAACTCTGAGCAGGGTCAGGCTACTCATTTGTTCTAGCAGATGGAACCTATCCCGGCACAGAAAAGTGTCTGGTATCTAATTTGGGAACTTCATCCTTACCTGGTTTATCTATCAAACAGATCTTGGAGCTGAGATCACAGTGTGAGGTAAGGACACAAACTGTTGAGGGAATCTTCTCTTTCTCCTAGCACGCTGCCTAGTCTGTGTCCAGTGAACTGGAATGCAAAGCACCGAAGTACACTTGAGGAGGTATCATGGGGAGGTGCCTTGACTACGGAGCATCTTGTGAGAACGGGAGGAATCCATTTGGAGCAGCACTTTCTCTAAACACCTTCAGCCACCCCTCAGTCTAGTCCTGAATTACTCAGAGTACTGAGGTTCCCCTTAGGTTCTACTCTGAGTTGTGACATTTTTATCAGAGGAAAGAATGAATACCTGTGGACTGCTGAGATGGCTCAGTGTGGTGTGTATGCACTCACGTGTATGTGTGTGTGCGCGCACACTCACGGTATTTTCAGAAAAGAAAATATATTCTCATATTCATGTTTTGTAAAAGGGTAGTAGGATACACATAGCATAGTTTATCTCCTTGGCCTTTTAAGTGCATAGTCCTGTTGTTTTTAAGCACATTCACATGCAAAAGATCAGTAGACTTTGTTTCTCTTGAAAGAGTTAAACTCTCTCCCCATTAAACAACCTTCCACTTGACACTTCCTCCAGCTCTACCAACCAGTGTCTGTCTGTCTGTCTGTCTCTTTGACCACTCCAGATACTTCTTGCAAGTGAAATTATATAGTATTTGTCTTTCTGTAATTGGCTTATTTCACTTAACACAATGCCTTCAAGATTCATCCACATTGGATGATGTGCCAGAATTTTCTTTCTTTTTAAAGCTAAATAATATATCATTGCACACACAGATGGCACATGACTTATCTGTTCACTTGCAATGGACACTCGAGTCACTTCTATCTCTTGGCTGCTATGACTCTTAAGCTTCAGTGACAGTGGCTACAAAGTCTACCTGTTTTTCCCCCTGGCTGTTGAATTGCTGGGTTATAGTAACTTTTAGTTTTTTGAGGAAGCAACATACCACTTTCCAGAGCAACTGTGCTGTTTTATTTTTTACCTCACCAGAACACGGCATTGCAGTTTCCCTGTAACTTCACCGACACTTGTTATTTTCTTCCTTTCGGTTTTTGTTGTCGCCAGCCTTCTAGAGGGTTTGAGGTAACGCTTTAGTTTGTGTTTCCCTAATGCTTGATGATAAGCATCTTTACAGGTTCCTATTGACCACTTGCATATCTTCTTGGGCAAAGTTTTTATTCAAGTTAGCTTTCTTGATTCTGTATTATCACATCTGTATTGATCCGAGCTAGCACAACCGGAATCAATGCTGGCATTTAGACTGATTTTGTGGCTTGTTACAAATAAATTCTGCCCCCGAGTAACCTCCAGTTTGCTGGAAGCAGTCAGCCCAAGTACAGTTCCCAGATAATTTTCTTTTAAAAGGGAAATTTGTGAAAGTATCATGCATCTTCCCTTTTTGACACTAATGGGACAATTTAATGTAATTTCAGAGGGAGGTAGGAGCTGCTTCCAAGGCTCCTGTGATGAAGGAGGGTTACCCAGTTCCTTGTCACATGGCGTGTGGGGGAAGCAGAGTAGTGTTCTGTGCAGGCTCTTGGGAAGAGGAGTGGGTGAAGCAGCTCGTTCCTGGCTGCTTGGGGCTCACAGAAGAACAAGGAGGGGAGGGCTGGGAGAGTGGAAGTTGGTTAGGGGAATCAGTGTGTCCAGTGGGCATTGTGTGCAGGAAAAGTACCATGGGGCTTCAAGTCTTTCCAGGCCTCAGCTTCCTCATCTTTCAAAGTGGAGATATGAGTTAAGTCAGTACATGGTGAGGCTTAAAGAAGAAAGGGAAGGTGGGCTTTCTCCTTAAAAGATGTATTATGGGACTGAGGACTTTGTCGTGTGTGTGTGTGTGTGTGTGTGTGTGTGTGTGTGTGTGTGTGTGTGTATGTGTGTGTGTGCATGTCTGTGCGTCTGTATGTCTATGCGTGTATCTGTGTAGGACCAAGGTTGGGCTATCCTCAATTACTATTCTGTCTAACTTGCTGAGACAGGGTCTCTCAATCAGGATTCTGATATGGCTAGCCAGATTGCTCTGGTTTCTGAGACGGGAATTAAAGGTAGTTCCCATGTCCACCTAGTACCTATGTGGGCTTCTGGGATCTGACCTCTGTTCAGCAATCACTTTCACCCCTTACCCAGCTCTCTGAGCTGCTTTGGTCCTTATTCTAGAAGAACCATTGGTGTCATAAAGAGTTAGCCTTGTCCTTACACAATTAGGACACAAATGAACAGGACTCAAGGCTCAGACATGATGTGCTCTCGTGTTATGAGAATGCCAGGAAATGTATTAACTCTGAAGCATAAGCCTTGGGTGGGCATCCAGATGGGTACAGAAGAAGGCATCTGAGTTGAATCTTGCAGGCTCACTGGAGTTGTAAAGCAGCAAGATTTCGGGGAAGGACAGGCTGGCAAGGGAACAGTGTGAGCAAAGGCTTGGCAGCAAGCCAGTCTGTGGTCAGTTATTGACCTGAATGTTTGCTTTTATGGTACACGGGACACTAAGGTAATGATAATGAAAACGCAGTGTTCAAAAGACTTTGGGTGATTAAGACAACATGTGAATATTTATCTGTGGACGAACATGTCAGTATAAAAGGCTGAAAATTAAAACCCTCCAAGAGCCGCACGGGAGACCTAAGTGAACAGAGTGGGTAACAGTAAAGTGTTGTCAATGAGCCACACTGAGGTTCACAATGGTGTCCTGTCAGCTGAGACCCCTAGCAGTAGGGGATATGGAACATGAAATGGTCACCTCCTGTAACCAGGCAAGACTTCCAATGGGGGAGGGCGGCACCAACCTATCCAGGAAAGCTTTGACCCATAATTTTTCCTGCCTATAAGAGGTGCAGACAGGGGGACAGGGAAAAAGAGAGGTGCAGAGATAAAGAGAGCAGAAAGTGAGGGAATGGTCAGCTTGAGTCCTCTGCCATGAGAGAGAGCCCACCTCTGACACTATTAATAATATTCTGCTATACTTTCAGACGGGAGGGTAGCATGGCAGTCCTCAGAGAGGCTTCCCCAGCAGCTGATGGAAACATATGCAGAGAGCTGTAGCCAAACACTAGGCAGAGCTCAGGGAATCTTGTGGAAGAAGGGCCAGAGAGGTCAAGGACACCACAAGAAAACCTACAGAATCAATTAACTTGGGCCCAAAGGGACTCACAGAGACTGAACCCCCAATCCGAGAGCACACATGGGATGGACCTAGGGTCCCTATCCTTATGTAATAGATGTGTAGCTTGCTTCTCATATGGCAGCTGTTACAGCAGGAGCAGGGGCTCTCCCTGATTCCGTTGTCTGCCCCTGGATCCCCTAACTGGATGGCCTTGTCCAGCCTCAATAGGAGAAGATGGACTCAGTTCTACTACAGCTTGATATGCCAAGGTGGGTTGATATCCATGGGAGGCCTCCCTTCTCTGAGGAGAAAGGGAAGGGGCATAGGGGAGGGGAGGGGGAGGGAGGGACTTGGAGGAGAGGAGGGAGCGGAAGCTCCGATCAGGATATAAAGCAAATAAATAAATTAATTAATTAATGAAAAAGAGAAAAGAAAAGAAAAGGCCCCCGAGTAGTGGCTTCTGTCTGTTAAAGCATGATTGTAAGTCGTCCAGCCCTTCTATCTTTTCAAAAGAAATCAGGAATCTGAATCTAATGTAAATTTTAATTTTCAGAAGCGAAGACATGATGACATAGGCAAAGAAAAGATGTTATTAGGCTACCCCATAACCTCTCACTTTTTTGAGTTTTTTAAAAAAACATGTAACTTTCATTTGGCAGGCCTGTGTACGTGGACTTCAGCGTGAGGGAGAGGTGTAAGGGCTGCGGCACACTGTGAGCTCATTTGGGGGACACACACTGTGGAGGTCACCACAGTGCCACCTCTGCAGAAATTTCAGCTGTATGTTCTCTGTGAGATGAGACCCTTGCTTTTTTTTTTTTTTTTTTTTTTTTTGGTTCTTTTTTTCGGAGCTGGGGACCGAACCCAGGGCTTTGCGCTTCCTAGGTAAGCGCTCTACCACTGAGCTAAATCCCCAGCCCCGAGACCCTTGCTTTTAAAATTTGTAACTTTATTGTACTTTTAAGACAGGGTCTCCTTCTCTCTTTCTGGTCTTGGCTGGCCTCCAGCTTGAAATTCTCCCGCTTCAGCTTTCTGAGTACTAGGGCTATAGCTGTGGGTCATCCTACCTAGCAGATATTATTGACAACACATTCTTTTTTTTTTTTTTTTCCGGAGCTGGGGACCAAACCCAGGGCCTTGCGCTTGCTAGGCAAGCGCTCTACCACTGAGCTAAATCCCCAACCCCTTGACAACACATTCTTATTTTAAAAAAATAAGGAAAAAATAAAGAAAGCAATGCTCTACTCTTTCCCCAGGCCCAAGAACTCTCGTCACTTGAGCCAATGCTGTGTTTTATTGAAGGTTTGAGATGGGATTTATCTGACGGTGTTGTCACATGGGTGGAGCAGTGGCTAGTGTCTACATGAGCTACATCCGTGGGCTAAAAGCCATGACAATCTAGACTTTGTGAACTTGACTTATGCTCACAGGGTTCTCTTGTTCTTTAGGATGGCCGTTTCTCCTTCTAGCAAAATGTCCCTTTTAATGCTAGAGGTAGTTGGCTAATGCTGACTGACGGCTGAAGCTTAAAAATCATAGCGTTGGAAGGATCCTTAAAATTTATTTATTTGCAAGGCAGGAATCATGGTTACGGGTGATAGAAAACTCAAAGCTGCTCAATTTAGGAGGAAGGTCGTTGCTTCATAAAACAAAACAACTCAAGGGGCGCTGCTTCCTGGGGGATCTGACCGGGGCTTGTTTTAGTGCCAGGACAGCATTTCTCTCAATCTCTGC
Source organism: Rattus norvegicus (assembly GCF_021556685.1). Taxonomy (NCBI): domain Eukaryota; kingdom Metazoa; phylum Chordata; class Mammalia; order Rodentia; family Muridae; genus Rattus; species Rattus norvegicus. The sequence goes on from NC_141534.1 coordinate 189,833,921, forward strand.
TTCTTCTGAATTGGCTCCATGCTCAGGCTGAAGCTTCCCAGCTCCTTATGGCCCGTTGACACTTACCCACACATCCTTTAGATTCAAGTTGATGAGGGAGAGCACTTTCTCCTTTCTCTTTGCATCTCACTGGCTCTAGATGATCTGTCAGAGCCAATAAGAAGGCAATGGTCTTGGTAGCTTCTTCTCTCGGAGTTGGGGGTGCAGTTAACATTACCTGAAGTCTAGGGACCAAGGGCAGGAAAGGGACAGCTCCTCACGAGGATATTCAGTGTTGTTATTGCTTCTGACACTATCATGGTGCATGATAAAGACAGGGAAGAGGGTTTGCTTTGGCTTCTAGAGGGCTCACCCACCACAGCAGGTTGGATCTGGCAAAGCAATTTTTATAGTGATATTCGGGGAGCAGGCAGAGAGAATGTGAGCATTAACCAGGTTCCTCCTTCCCTTTACCCTTTCCAGCCCCCAGCCTAAGATAAGGCTGCCTACCCTGAATGGCTCTTCCTTGTTAAATTCCACCCAAAATTCCTTCACAGAAACATGGAGTGATATGGACCTCCTGATCCAATCAAATTGACAATCAAGACTTACTTAACTGTATTGGTTCTATTTTCCTGTTCCTGTGATAAAACACCATGACCAAGGCAACTTGGAGAAGGAAAGGCTTATTGGGCTTTCTGGGTCCAATAAAAGTTCATCGTGTCAGGAGGCACAGCAGCAGACAGCCGGGACAGAGAGCTAAGAGCTTGTTCTTAAACTACAGGCACGATGCAGAGAGAGAAAGCTGGAGATGGTACAAGGCTTTCTCCTCACCCCCTACCCCCAATGACATAGTTTCTTCAGTATGGCTGCACCATCTCAATCTCTCCAAATAGAGCCTCTAACTGAGAACCAAGTCTTTAAATACTGGAGCCTAAAGGGGACATTTCTCATTCAACCATCACCCTAAGTATGATGGAAGCCAAGGGACTCTGTTATCCTGTCTAAAACCCAGATTCCTTTCTAACACAGCCTTGCTGCCAGTTCAATCTGCAGCTACCAGCATCTGTTCTCAAGTGGCGTCCTGCATCTCATATTGAGCTGGTGTTGATAGTACATCCAGGTATCACTTCTAGACCCAACTGTGATTGACGTGGTTTGGTGAGGGTGAGGATACAATCAGGAAGATCTCACTGTGGTCATGAGAGTGATTTGGTCAAAAGAAGCATCAGCTTAAAGCCTGCTTCCTCAGCTGCCAAGAGAGGAAAAGAGGTCTTGGAACTGTAAACTACCTCTTTAAGCTTCTTTACAAGTAGCTCTCACTACTAAGCATGTGTTATTGGCCAAAGTAAGTCAATAGCAATGTCAGGTTTCAAAAAAAGCTAAGTAGGTGGATGTGTACTCAGGAGGAAGGCAGGGTCAATATTTGACCAAGTGATCACTGCATATGTATTTCTGTGTTCCTCTTGTTAACCCATCATTCTCTCCTCTACACACACACACACACACACACACACACACACACACACACACACACACACACACACATGCAAGTTTAGAGACTCAAACACAAGCTGAAATAACTACCTTTTAAAACATTTTTTATATTCACTTATTATTATTGTTATTATTATTATTTTGGGGGGATGGGAATAGATTGCATATGCCATGACATGCAAAATGGAGCCAGAGGACAGCCTGTGGCTCTCAGTTTTCTCCTTCTACCACATGTGTTTCAGGGATCAAACACAGGTTGTCAGACTTGGCTGCAAATGTCACCTGCTGAGCTATCTCAGTGGCCCCCAATTCATCTTTTAAAGTTATTTCTTAATCAGCCGAAATATCTCTAGATGCTAGTTGTAAAAGTCAAGGCCTTCCTATGTATCCCCATGGTCATAATAATGTATCAAATACTTGAAAATTACTTGTGAGATCTTACTTTAGAGTGTTCTTATCACAAAAAAAGGTTTGTACAGTGATGAATATGTTAGTCTTGATTTCGCTACTCTATGATTTACACACATATTAACACTTTGCTATATAGCAAAAATTCTTGCAGGTATACTTAAAAATCTCCCAGGTAACAATAATAATACCGTTACCCAAGTCTGTGTTATGATTTGAGTCTGAAGGGTCCTCCATAGGCTCCTATGCTTGAACACTTGGTCTCTAGTTCATGGCACTGTTTTGGGAGTCTGTGGGGAGATGGGGGCCAGCTGTTGGAAATAGAGCAAAGTGATGGGCCTCGATGGTGTTATCTGTCTTTGATTCCAATCTGTGTTCTGTGCCAGTTGGCCATGATTGAGGGAGCCTCTGCCACATGCTCCCAACACCATGCCCTTCCCGCCCTGATGGCCTGAGACCACTGACACCACCAGCCAAAATAAATCTTTCCTCCCACAAGTTATTTCTGGAAGTTATTTTGTAACAGGTACAAGAAAAGTAGCTGGGACAGTCTTCTTAGGCTCACCTAAAGCCTGCTGCTCATCTGCATAGCAAGTAGATCCACAGAGCTTCATCTGGATGTGTGTAAAACCTGTTTAGTAGGCTGGGATCAAAGAGGAGGACGCTGATGTAGTCTGTAAAGTAAGACTTCTATGGAGGCATGAGAAGATTGAAGGGCTTGTAGTGGTTTGAATAGGTATGGCCCCTATAGCCTCATGGATTTAAAAGCTTGGTTCATAGGGAGTGACGCTCTTAGGGGGTGTGACCTTGTTGGGGTAGGTGTGGTCCTGTCTCATTTTGGAGGCAGGCTTTGCAGCTTCATGTATGCTAAAGTCTGTCCAATGACAGACAGTTTCCTACATGCTGCCTTCGGATCAAGATGTAGAACTCTCCGTTCCTCCAGCACCATGTCTGCTTGCATGCTACCATGCTTCCTGCCATGAAAACCATGAACTAACTCTCTGAAACTGTAAGCTAGCCCCAGTTAAATGTTTTTCTTTATAAGAGTTGACTTGGTCATGGTGTCTCTTCACAGCAATAGAACCCTAACTAAGACAGACTGAAGACCATTTGTCATGGTTGTAACAGAACCCTACAGGGTAGAAACATGGCGAGAGATGAGATCAGGGAAAAGGAAGGCAAGGACAGGATCTGTAAGGCCTCAGCTGTCACAGTAGCATTCAACTTTATTCTGAGAGGTCAGGGTCTTCTCCTTCTCCACCCCTGAAGCATTACACGATTGCATTTACCTTTTGGAGAAACTCTGAAGCTAGAAAGAGTTTCAAGGTGGTGAGGTTGGAGGAGGATCTTGAACTGAAAAGCAGTTGTGGTGATTCAGGTAGAAGCTGAGGATGCTGAGCAGCTGTGATGAAGGGGACAGAGGACAAAGGATTTGGAAGATCTGTGGGGAAATTGGTAATGGGTTTGTTGGAGGGAAGAAGGAAAGAAAAGAGAGAAAGGGAGGAAAGGAGAGGGGGCGAGCACGCCTAACTTGGGTATCAGGTGGGTCAATGTTGGTGCCTTCGTTAGAACCAGGACAGTGAAGGCTCTTCGTGGCACCTGGTCAATGTGCAGACTGCATAGGCTCTTTAGACTTGCACATGAACAGACATGGAATTGGTTTTCTATTGGGGTAACTGTGGAGTATGATGTAGCTTCCCCCAACAACTCACAAAGTCTCAGTGGAGAGGAAAAGTGAGCCCTGGGCTGGCAATGTAGACTTGGAAATGTTGAAACTTTGTAGAAATGAAAGAACATTCTAAGGCTTTTCAGGAAATGTCTGTTACATGAGAGATCGTATAAGATGGTACTGTGTAGGGGATTCTCTGGTGAATGAAACTTAGGCATCACTTAAGAGAGTGATTTCGCTAAGGGGTGGAACATCCATCTCTACATATAGCATTACAGCAAGGGTTGGGAGCCAGGCAAAGAAAGAAGGACAGTAATCATGTGGGCTCAAACTTGCACCTGTAATAGAGAACTGGAAGGGCTTCTTGGAGGAGGTGACTTTTCTATCTAGAGTGTAAAAGTGATAATCTGTTGGTGTAGGTGGGGTTTCAGAAAGTAGGAGAAAGGGGCATGGGCACTCTGGCTTCTAAGGGATGAAAAACACAGGAGAAAGGGGGTAGAGCAGTGATTTGGTTTCACTCTCTTGCTTGGATACAATACTCTGTTCAAAGAAGTTTAGGGGGAAGAAAGGCTTTGTTTTTTCTTACAGGATGTAGTCTGTCATTGAAAGAAGTTTGAGCAAGAACTCAAGCAAGAACTTGGAGCAGAAGCCATGGAGGAACACTGCCTCCTGATTCACTCAGATGCATGCTTACCTGCTTTTCTTATACAGTTCAGGACCACCCAGGGAATGGTGCCATTCACAGTGTGCTGGCCCTTCCACATAAATTAACCATCAAGACAATTCCCCTCAGTCATGTCCACAGCCTGATCTGATTCAGACAATCCTTCCTTGGGACTCCTTTTCAGGTGACCCTAGGTGGTGTTGAGTTGACATTTATAAGCAATCTAGCCACTAAGGAGTGGCCTGGGAAAAGGTGTGAGGAAAAAGTTTAGCATTGTGGCAGGGCTGAGGGGAGGGGCTGGAGGCTCTGGAGAGGCTCAGGGTCACTTGTGGAGACACTAGTGGATTATTGGGAAATTACCGAGCAGTTAGAAAGCAGAGCTTCAGGCAGGAGAGATGGCTCGGTGGTTAGGAACACTCATAGAGTTTTGCAGAGGACTGGGGTTCAGTTCCTAGGACTCACATTACAGCTCCCAACCGTCTGTAACTCTGCTTCCAGAAGCTCTAACACCCTCTTCTGGACTTGGAGACCAGGTGTGAATGTGGTGTGCATACAGACATGCAGACAAATATTCCCGTGCAGAAAATAAAAATAAATTAGTCTTGCAAAAGGAAAGCAGAGCCTGACGTGGCTCCCAGAGCATGCTGACCTCGATGGAGCCTTTGATGGGAATAACCCAGTTCCCAGTGGACTTGATGTTGCTCAGCTATGTAGTCCTGGACAGGTTCTTAGCCTGCCTGAGCCTCAGTTTTCCCATCCGTCGAGTAGGAATGCAATACTCGATGGAGGCTTGTGAAGGATGAAGTGAAATGAGGTATAGAAAAAGCAGCAGGTCTCTGGAATACAGCAGAGCCCCGGTGCATGCCACCATAACGACACCAATGTATGATCATACCAACAACCAATAATGTGACCATCGGATCATCTCAGCTGTACATCCTGTGTCCTCAAATCTTGGATGGTGTGCTACATGGACTCAACATGTTTCTTCAGTTAAATAGGGAATTGCTCTAGTTTTCTTTCAGAGGGGACCTATCCTCTAATTGAGAGTCATCGAGAGAAATATTTCAGTTTATAATCTCTCCCTCTCCCTCTCCCTCTCCCTCTCTCTCTCCCTCCCGCCCTCCCTTTTGGAGAGGTAGTGAGAAGGGATGAGGCGATGGGAGTGAGCTGAGATGCAATTCCCCTGCAGGACGCCCTAAAATCATCAGTAATATGTTCGTGGTATTCACCATCTGCCGGAGTTGAAATGGGATTTACAGAGATGCATGTGATCTCTCCCCGCTGACCACTCTGCTGCCATGGAAAGGCAGCTGGGTTCCTGACAGCTGGGTTTTGAGCGTGGGCAGCTTTGATCTGGGGAAGACAATTCCTTGAGAGAAGGTGTCAGATGGGGAGGAGGGCATTGGTGATCTTGTCCCTCTAATTCTTCATGGCAGCCATACTTGCTTGGATCAGCTCAAGGGACGTTGGTTTCTCTCTGTGTTTAGGGAGCAGCCCATTTGAATGTCATTCCATGGACTTGTTAGATTCTAGGAAAAACATTAAATTCAGCATTTGGAATATATGTTTCATTCTCCCAACTTATTAATGTTGAAATCTCCAAATGAAGTGTTGAGTTTTTTTTTTTTTAATTAGGAGCCTCATAAATTATTGTGAATTGAATGCATATCAAGTTCTTAGTGTGCAACTTGACAGAGTGCATTTCATATTATCAGTGTCATCACCAACCCCACCATACCGTCATACCAGCACCACCATACCAACACACCATCATCAGCATATCAACATACCACCATACCACCACCACCACCACCACCACCATCACCACCACCACCACCACCACCACCACCACCACCACCACCACCATCACCACCATCACCACCATCACCACTGCCATACCCTCACCACACCCCACCACCCCACCACCATGGCTGCCAGCACTAGTTGACACTGAATGTGTAGTGCTGAGTAGATACTCTCAATGTCTCACTGTCGTGTGTAGAGTCTAAAGCAGACGGAGGTTGATGACTTGCTTAGGATCAGTCAGAAAGCAGACAGAGGAGCTAGTTGCCATGGTAACAACTTTACAAGCATTGCTTCCCCAAGATGGACCTGATCTGGCATTAGCTGGGCCCCAGAACACTGGGAATCTGGACAGAGAAGCAAAGGAAGCTGTTCATTCTTGAACGTTGTACAATTATGCACAGGGATCAACAAGATGCCCTTCCAGCTTTGATTATCTTTGATAATCTCAAGAGCCGAGAACCTTATCAAGTCAAGGATCTTCCATGTGAACTTCAGGAAGTCAGCCATGTTTGTCCCAAGGTTCTGAGTTTCATGGCAGGACTGGGACCAGACTTCAGTTTCTATCTTTCCAAATTCAGTTCTATTCTATCAGGAGACCATGAGCCCTCCAGACAAGACAGATGGCAGATAGATCCAGGAGTTTAAAATAGACTGAGCTCAGTTCAGGGGTAGTGCGTGGAATGAGCTGGAAGACGGGGACCCCTGTGTGGGAAAGCATTTTGGCAAAGTGGATCTCAGTGCAGAGCTTTGAGCGCTGGGCTGAGTGTAGTCAGGTGGGTGTGAGGATGCGAGAAGGGCCCTGGGCAGCAGCCAACCTGAGGCTTACTAAGGAGAGGGAGGGGAGCAGCTGGCTGGTAAGACAGGGGCTGTGAAGCCGTAGGCTTCCACATCTCCAGCTGTGATGGTCTACAGGGCAGGGTGATGTCCAAGGAGAAGGGCGACATTCCCGTGGAGAGTCTGGAGAGACCCTTTCAAGGCAGTTGTGACTCCTATGTGCTCTTTACCTCTCAGCTGTTAGGGATGGGCCATATTGGAACTTTGTGATTGGATATCCTGCCCATTGCTGGTTGGGCCAGCTTTGACTCTACCCGATTCTTTCTCTGGGGATCTGGGTTTTGTATCTAGAGAGGCCAGCTAGTGTCTGTGAAGGCCACACAGTTTCAGGAAGTGTGACATCAGGGAGCTGGGAAAGCTTATCTGCTGAAAGAGACAGATGAGTGAACATCCTTAGGGGAACCGAGGACCAGAGAGAGGGGAGGGGCCGCTTCCCGCTGACAAGCCCGGGGCTGGAGTCCAACTGCTGTGCATGCTCCTGGTTCCTGTGAGTCTCAAACCCTTTTCGGCTTGAGACTGTTTTAGCTGGGATTGAGTTATTGCAAAATCTGCATCATGAGTAAGTGGCCGAGATGGTGAGAGTGGAAGACACGGCCATGAATGGCGCCGGATAATTGGACTCTTCGTGGAAGAACCACTGTGGGAATTGCAAGGAGGCCATTCTGTTTTCTAGTAGGTTTGCAGGGATTCCAGAGTGGGCATTGTACAGTTCCATTGTAGATCTGGTTACCTGCCCCCTCACATTCCATTTGCACTTTTAGTGTTGTTCCCTAGTGCTGCACTCAAGGACAGGGCATAGGTCTACCATCTAGGACTCTTCTCTCCCTTTCAGTGAGTTCCTTGGATCCAGTTTTGGCTGTGTAAAGAAGAGAACATGTCCCCCACCCCCCATCCTAACCCAATCCCCCTGCTTAGAACTTATTAAACAAAGCTGACGGGTGACCTGGTGGGCTGGCAGTCTCCAGTCACCCTGGAAAGGCCCAGAAAACTTCCTTGAAGACTTAATGTTTTCACTGGTCGAGGTTTATTGATGAATTCCCACTTGTTTACGTGTATTTGGTTGTTCTGTTAAACCGATGCCCAGAGTGTTTTAATTGTTTCAGAGAAGCTGCATGATTTGGAGATTCAGAAGGGGAAATGAGGCCACTCTGTTTTAAAGTGTAAAGTGCACATTTTTATCCAGGAAGACTTTTGAGCTGAGGTGTCAGCTTTGCTTGTAGAGCCTTTTGAGAACAGTGTTAACCGGTGCCTTCCTGTTCGTTCATTCTTTTGTCTGTTCATTCATTCATTCATTCATTCATTCATTCATTCATCTTTCTTATGGAATGTTCTCTGTGAGCAGTAGAGACTTAGCTCTATCTTCTGTCCTCTGGATGTAAGTGTTCTTTCTCCAGTTGGGTCTTATGCAAAGATTCGAGGTTAGGTAACACAGAGGAAAAGAAACAACCCTGTACATGAGATGACTCTACTTTGACCACTCGGGCTCTCCCTCCTATAGCCTCAGGCACTTTCACTTCTAAGCACTGAGGGATAGAAAGAGAGAGAGAGAGAGAGAGAGAGAGAGAGAGAGAGAGAGAAAGAAAGAAAGAAAAAAGAAAGAGAAAAAGAAAGAAAAAAGAAAGAAAGAAAAAGAAAAGCCCATGCTCCAGATTTAGGGACTCTGGAAGTTTTTGTTGTCACTTAGTTTATCCCCCGAAATTTCCTACAACACACTCAGGAACAAAAAGTTTCTGCTCTGGTTTTACTTGTTAGAAAGAGCCAGGCTGTGTCCTCAGAGAAATCTATGGCAATTGAAATGCTCCTCTCAGCCAGGGATTGTTAATATTTTACGTTATTTTATATGATAGACTCACTATCTGGCCCAGTATGGCCTTTGAACTCTTGATCCTCCTGCCTCAGTCTCTGGAGTGCTGGGATTATAGGTGTATGCTACTATGCCTGGACAAGAGTCATCTTAATGGGAAAACAGTTTTCATGTTTGAGTGCCTTTGTTAGGGTTTCTACTGCTGTGGTAAAATACCGTCATCAAGGTCATTTTGAGTAGGAAAGGTTTATTTCAACTTATAGCTTGCAGTTCATCCAGGGAAGTCAGGGTTGGAATTCAAGGCAGGAACTGATGCAGAGGCCATGGTGTGTGTGTGCATGCCCACTAGCCCCAGGATGGCCCCACCTACAGTGCCCCACCTAATGAATACTCCAGAAAATTCACCAGAAGCTCGCCTGTACAATCTGGTGGGGCAGTCTCTCACCTGAGGCTCCCTTTTCCAAAATTGCTCTAGAGCCCATGTCAAGTAGACAACACAGTCGCTAGTGCACTTGGTTTCTAGGAATTGTTTTCTCCTGAGTGCCTAGGACTGCCCTGATTCTACAAGTGACTCCGCAGAACATTTTCAGCGCAGAACATTTTTGCATATCTGGACTGCTGCCATTTCAAGTAAGGAGTGGTGCTGTGTCCCCCTTGGCCTGTTCCTGGGGTGGTAGTGAGAGGTGTACTAGAGACCCTGGGGACTACAGCGAGTGCTTATCAGCATGATTTGTAGTTGGGGTGTTAGGGTTGCTGGGAGGTAAGCTAGCAAGGGAATCATATGATCCACACTCAGGGATAGCTGATTTCATGTACGAGATGAAGGCCTTCATTAGGAGCAAAACTAGCTTTTCCGCTCTCAGCCTGACCTCTGCTAACATTCGAGTCCTTACGTGATAGCACTGAACACTGCCTCGGGCCACAGATGCAATTGGAGCCACTGGCTGTACCACTGGCTGGACATGGCCACCCGAGACTAGGTGCAGACTCAGAACCTTGTCTGATACCTGCCGAGTAGGGAGATTCTCAGGGACAGCTGTGCCTCAGAGAGACCTGTGGCCTACATTGGACTGATTGAAATGCAATATTCAACGGTGGGGTCTGGAGCAGCAGCATTTATTAAAGGCTCCCCAGGTGTCCGCAATCAGCATCCATGCTGGAGAGCCACTTGGGGAGATAATGTGTACCTTCTATCAAGTCTAATGCAGCCGGCCTTTTGAGCACGATTGTTTACCGATGCAGACAAAGCAGGTTCACTCTGCCTTCGTTGCCACAGCGAACACCTTACTTAAGTGGACATGCTTTGAGAATGAAAACGCCACCGGCACCCCTAAAGGAATACGACATTAAGATTAATCATGCCGGTCTTGGGCATCTGTATCCCCCTGTCACTTCAAAATCTTTTAAATAAGAAGATGCAAGTGTTTCGAAGTGCAGTGTTTTTTATTGGTGATTCGTTCGCGAGGTATGGAGAAAACAAGAGTGTTGGGTTTTTACCTCTCCTCTTCACCATGCTCTCTTCCACCCACCCACCTCCACCTCTCCTTGGCTGTTTTTCCAGAACTTTTGTTTGTTGTTTTTCACGCAAAGGTGGCAAACCATACCCTTATTCACAACGTGTCCCCTGCTAATATTTGGCCCATAGGCATTGGCTAGTTTAATGTGAAGGTTTGCATTTGTACTGATCTAAGGGGCAGGCTTGCTGATTAATAGGGGCTCACCTGGTACCACTCTGGTACGTTGCCGATGCCCTTCTCCTTACTTCTCACATCGTGAAGATCTTTCTGTATTGGTATGAAAAGAGCATCCTATACTTAAAAGGTAGATGTAGGTAGAGTATTTCGTTAATAATTCATAATTCATTGAATCAGTCCAGACTTAATCTATTTCCAAGTTGGGGGTCATTGCAAATAGTGCCACTAAGAGGAATGCTATTAAAAGGACATTTTTGGATTTATGGAAACCCATCTGTATAGTCAGTGTTGTTTCTAAACCAAAGGGCATTGTGGCAGTCTCTTGAGCTAGAGATGAGAAAGTAAGAGGAAACTTTTATTCAGGACTGCTATATCAGACAACTGTTATACCAGACAACTCTGTTTCAGTAGCTGTAGTTGGTACAGAGACATAGTTACCTCTTTCCAAGGACTACTGGGCAGGCACCTGAAGAGTTTATGTCTGGTGGTTTTAGAGGTGACACTTGAGGTGCCAGAGTTCCCTAAGGGCTCTTCTTGGCCAACTAAACACATCATCCAATGTTTGTTAAAATTCAGACTCCAGATTGTTAACATTCAGACCCCAGACCTCATCTGAGCCACTAGACTAGCATCTGATTAGTTTTTAATAAGACTTCTGGGCAAGGCTTTACATTTGAGCATTGCTGTTTGGGGAGTTTTTGTAGGGCAGTGTTCTGGGTGGATCCCCTCCCATGTGGTCCTCACAGAAGGACCATAGTGCTCCATTCAGGATTTGATCTGCAGCTGCCAAGAATGTTGCATATTTTGCAATTCCAAGAAAGACAGCATTGGTCTAAGACTGAGAGTAGATTTGACTGCCCTCAGATGCCTATGAAAACCTAGAATAGGAGGAGCACTATCAGGAGCATGGATGTAGATCGGTCAGAGAGAAGTCAGCAGAATCCTAGTGAAAACAAAATGAAGGCTGACTGCAAACGATGGGGAGGATCCCCTTCTCTCTTTCACATCCCTAGCGTGAGTCCTTCATGTTAATAAATGCTTCTGCTCGGGAAGGACCTTTGGAAGCGATCAGAGACCTCGCCCAAACATTACTTTTCTACGTACATTCAGAGACGTCGGCAGGTGAGGGAGACAGCTTACTTATGCTCTGGTTTGTGGGGGAAACTGTTGGTGCTGAGTTGAGATTTGAGTGTGGCTTCCGTAGGGAGAACACGGAAAAGAGAGCAAAGGCAGTTAGCTGGAGAAGGGAGGAGGATGGTGGGGGTGGGGCACCCTGGGACCAGAGAATCAGACTCCAGAGGTGAGTGAATCTGCATCAAGACAAGGTTCCATTCTTGGTGTGAAGAGAATTGTCCTGTGCTAAAATGCATAGAAAATGCACAGACCAAGGACATTTCCACAACCAACCTTTTTTTTTTATTTCTTTTTTGGCAAACACAAGGACTTGATTATTTATAATCAATACTGTAACACTTAAGACAGTGCAAGCACACTACAGAATTTTGAAGGGAATGCCTATCATTTACATATTTAGTTTTCGTTCAAATTATAATTCATATGGGAAAACAACAGAGAGACAGTTTTTAGATAAAAATAGAAGGTTCAGAATGTCTAGGATGAGTAGAAAAACCATTTGAGGATGTACTTTGAGAAGACCCATAAATCAGAACCTGAGGATGGAGAGGCATAGGGGCTGGGCTAGTCATGTCTAGTCAAATGTATCAAGGGACACAAAGATTGCTATAAACATCATAATATATTGTGTCAGGTATTAAGGATAATTTGTGAATGGAAAGCTGCATAGTATACCATATAACTTTGTAACTTGTTAAGGCTTAACATTTCAGCTTAAGTTAATGAAGACTGCAGAAGCCTGTGGGGGAAGGGAACTGTAACTGAGTCTTTATTCTGAAGACCCAGGCAGGTCGCAACAAAATGAGTTAAAAAGAGGACTTCAAGAGAAGTCACTGAACAACCTGGGGTATTTTCATGGCAATACTAATGTTCTATCTAGTTCTTACCAATGCAATAAGGAAAGAAAAGGGAAAGAGGATACAAATAAGAAAGAGAAAAACTAAAATGTTCCCTTGTAAGGCAACATGATTATTTCCATAGGAAATTCCAAGGAGTCAACGAAGCAGAAGCCAAACCAAACTCTTCTGCAGCATAGGAAGGAGTCCAGTGTGGCTAGAGACCATGAGCGGACAAAAATGAGTCTCATCTCTAGAAACTAACAACAAATATAGCAAGGCTGGAGTGAAAACGCACCATTTACAATTAGTTGGAAAGAAAGGCTGGGGTGCAGCCCACAGGTAGAACACTTGCCTAACATTTTCAAGACATTCCTTGGGCACTGCAGAAAGCAACTGATTATTTTATACAATTAAAACAGTTGCTTGGAAAGAGGAAAAAAACCCAAGCTTCTTAGGGACACATCTAACAAAAATCTGTGCAGGGTTTATGTGCTCAAAACTATGCATTTCTAATGAAGGAAGCTGAAGTTTGAAATGAATGGGGAGACATAATGTGTTCATGAGCCGAAAGACAGCATCGGAAAGGAGGTGTCAGCTCTTCCCAAACTCTTTCCCATCAAAATGGCAGTGGGATTATTTTATAGACGTAAAAGGTTATTACCTGATTTATTTGAAAAAAAAAAGGCAGGTGAACTAGAGTGATTGACCTAGTTTGGGAAAGAATGGAGTGAGATGGCTTAGTCTTATTGCAGGTGGCTCTTGCAGACACTGTGTGATACTGGAAGATGAGAGGGGCTCGCAGGCAGTACACGCGCCAGTCGGGCAGAGTAGAGAATCCAGGGACAGACTTGCAAGGATGCTCAACTGATTTTGACAAACACACAGAAGCAGTTCAGGGAGCCGGTGAGCTAATAAGTGGTACTAGAGCGATTGGACACCTGTCAAAAATAACAAAGGAACCCGAGCTGAGGTTACACTGCAGAAAAACTAACTCAAAGGGAAGGCATCGTGGACTTACATGTAAAATATAAAACTGCAACCTTCAGGAAAACACAAAGGAGAAACCCTTCAGCCTGTTGGCTCAGACGGACATCTTAGGCTTGACACCAAAGGCTCAGTCTGTAAAAGGAGAAACTGTCAAGGCTGGATTTTGAAATCAGGCTTTCTGGGAGAATAGGAAATGCTCACAATTGTTGAGCCATCTCTAGCCATGCTGGACTTCTTCATGCACTGTCCTACATCAAAGCTTGACACTTTTGCTCTGCAAAAGATTAAGGATAAATCTTAAAGATGTTAAGGAGATTTTACAAAGCGAGCGGTAGACTAGGAAACAGATTTCCACACCACATATCCAACAAAGGACTACTGTGTGGATTATACTGGAACCCATAATATAACAGCAGAAAACTGACAAATTGATAGATACTTCAACAAAGAGTGTCCATGGATGACAGAAAACACATGGGAAGATGTTTCACACTGGCAGCTATTGGGGAGATACATTTTAAAGCCACAATGACTATTGATAATAGTGTGCTATAGTGTATGTGTGTGTGTGTGTGTATGTGTTTGTGTGTGTGTGTGACTTAAACCCACTCTGCAACCCAGTCAAGTCTTGATCTTCTGACCCTCCTGTCCTTGGTAGCTGGGATTATAGGACTGTGCCACTAGGCTGAGCTTCTACTGAATACTTTTTGGAAAGCAAAAGGGAAGAAGTCATCACCACAAAAAAAAAATACACATTTTAGGAGGTAGATTTGCTTACCCCATCTGATCATTACAAAATAGATACATGTGCTTAAATATCCTGTAGGACTCCATAAATATGTGCAGTTTTATATCTCTTTTTAAAAAACTAGATAAAATACGGGGCAGCCACTAGGCTAGAGAAAGATGGCTCAATGGTTGAGAGCATTTCCTATTCTTCCAGAAAACCTGAGTTTAGCATCTACTTTGTATGGTTCACAACCACGAATAGTTCCAGCTCCAGGGGATCTGACTCCATCTTTTGGCCTTCTTAGATATTCACATACATGTGGCATGCTCATGTGTATACATGTGCATGCACATACATACATACATACATACATACATACATACATACATACATACATACACACACATGCACACAAAATAAATCTTAAATAATGATGTAACAACTCTGGAAGGTTTTTTTTTTTTTGGTTCTTTTTTTCGGAGCTGGGGATCGAACCAAGGGCCTTGCGCTTCCTAGGCAAGCACTCTACCACTGAGCTAAATCCCCAACCCCTGGAAGGTTTTTTTTAAAATATGCAATTACCATATTACTTAACAATTTCTGTCTTATGCCAAAATGCTTAAAAGTTATGGTCACGCAAAACCTACTATACAAACATGTAGTAATTTATTCATAATATCTTCAGACTGGAAACAATTCCCTTTAGGCTGTGCTTTGTCTGTACCATGCACCATTTCTTGGTAATGAGAAGGCACCAACTAGAGATGCAACCAGACACCAGAATGAATCTCCAGAGAGTTATGCTGAATGAAGACCACCAACCCCACATGCTATGTGTACGTGGCAGTCTTGAAGTTTGTATAAGTGGACAACAGACTAATGACTGTCAAATACGAGGAGTTGATGGAGCTCTAAGGAGGTTGGTGTGCTGTTAACGGGCATGTAAGGGCCCATGGACACGATCTAGCGTCTTGACTGTATCATTGAGGGGCTCCTGGCAGTCATGATTCTGTGCTACAGTGCTGTAAGCTCTTGACACTGGGAGAAACTGGGTAAATAATGCATGGGGTCGGGGTTGGGGATTTAGCTCAGTGGTAGAGCGCTTGCCTAGGAAGCGCAAGGCCCTGGGTTCGGTCCCCAGCTCCGGAAAAAAAAGAACCAAAAAAAAAAAAAAAAAAAGAATGCATGGGGTCTTTCTATGTGGTTTCTTCTAAGGCTTTGTAAATCTATTGTTTTAATCTACAATTATATTTGGGGTTCCATTAAACCCCCAGCTCGTTTTAGATTACTTAGTATAGTTGATGATGATAAACTATTGTTTACCATTTATGAGATGGTGTTGAGACGAGGCCTAAGATTCATAGTCTTAAATGTTTTTAAAAATGTCAACTAACCAAAATGATTTACATTAATTAATAATTCCATTCAAGAGGTAAAGAGATAAACAAAACTCCCAAGAGAAAACCAAGACGAGCAGAAATAATGTATAACTGAAGGATAGCACTAGAATAAAAAATATCTTGTATTTTGATGAAATAAAGCCTTATCATGTGTAAACAGTCAGAGTGCCAAGAATTCAAAACAAAAAAAAAGTCAGAAAACACACACAGTGGATACATACAATGGAAATGATAGGTGCGCATAGACACACATGCGCACACATGCACACACGCACACACACACACACACACACACACACACTCACACAATCTAACAGGTAGGGATGAGGAAGGTCATTGAAATAGAGGGATTGAGCTCTAAGGGAGTAAGGCATGCTATAAAGTGGGGTCTGGACAGGTACTTTTGGTAAATTTCCACTATTTTCTGCTGACCTTAAGTGAGTTATTTATTCTCAGCCTCAATTTTCTCTGCTTTAAAAATGGGGACAATAATTCAGTAGTTGTAGGGATTCAGTGAGATCTTGTATGTAAAGAACACAGGGCTGGGTCCCTCACAGAAATTACAGGGCAGCTAGCTGAACCCCTCACAGGGCTCAGACAATAGCTGGGACCTTCACAGAACTAAGACAGTAGTTGTTGGTATTCAACTCTTTGCATTAAATCTAAAATTATATAATTGAGATTCCAAAATTATCACCATAAAGAGTTTGTTTAGATGAGAGGTGAGCAAATGGTTTCCCCAAGAGCAGGGAGTAAACACTAGGTTTGTGGGCATTCTGGAGCAGGCATTACAGCATGGATGCAGCTGGCTACAGTTCATAGAGTGGGCATGAGAGGACCAAAAACTTTATTTCAAAAAAGAAGTGATTGGGCTGTAGGCTGTAGCTCTCTGCTCCTTGGTCTAGATCAGTAAGGGGAGAAGGAACGCTTTCTCAGCAGAGCCTAAGGACCAGGGATCCCCCAACACCCCTAGGAAAATGTGGGCCTGGACAGCCCGCATTTGTAAACCCCACACTGGGGTGGTGGAGATGAAAGGATCCCTGGGGTTTGCTGGCCAGCTATCCCAGCCACATAGAAAGTCCTAAAGTCACTGACAGGCTTTATCTCAAAATAAGGTGGAGACTAACTGAAGACGATGAGTGGCAGCCTCTGGCCTACATGTATTGAGCACACCCGCACACATACTCACCCTCATGTGCCCCTCCTCTCTCTCTCTCTCTCTCTCTCTCTCTCTCTCTCACACACACACACACACACACACACACACACACACACCACCCTTAAACACACACACACAGACAGACATATACACACATAGACAGACACACATACTACCATTAGACAGACAGACAGAGACTACCCTAGACAGACACACACACAGAGTTACAGACAGACACCGCTCTTAGACAGACAGACAGACAGACAGACACACACACACACACACACACACACACACACATGGAGTTGTGTCACAGCAAAAGAAAGTAACTTAGTTCTTTCTTCCTCTGATCAAATATTGCACAGGCATGAAAAGCCAACAAAAGATGGGGAAAATAACAGCAAAACCGAAACAAAAAACAAAGTCACCATCTAACCTCATTTACAAACCTACAGTGGGGGAAAATTCTAGATAAAATCTTGTCAAATTAAATCTCCCAGGATATTAAAATAACAACAACAACAACAAGAAGTCAACAAAAACATTGTATCAGAGTTGAGGGATGTTCATCCTAGAGATGCATTTTGGTTATTGTTAAAAACTCTATTCACAAAATCAGTCAATATGACAAAGGGGAAAAGTGATCATGTTCATGAATGTTCAGACCTCGCTTGTTAAAGTCTTGGTATTCATTGTTGGTGAAAACAGAGAAAGAATAAAAAGATATGCTCCCAGCAGTACAGAGACTGTCCGCAGCCAAGCCATAGTCAAAGCTATACTTAGTGTTCTCTCATTGGAGCAACTCCCACCAACGTTAAGAATAAAGGAAAGATGATTGCTTTGAGCACTGTTGTCGTTATGGATTTTCCAGTCAATGACAGAGGAGAAGAAACAGTCACAAATGGTAATTACACATCTGGAAAAAGAATACCAAATTAACATTATGCGTGGATTATGTTATTATTTATTTTAGAAACACCAGAGGAGGCAATGGGGAAACTATAGGACTAGAGAATTAAAGAGAGAATTAGGTAAGTGGGCTGGTAACAAAACATATCCACCCAAGTCAATAACTTTCTTAGAGATCAGCCTTAGCTAATGCATGACATAATGGAAAAATAATCCCTTTGGTCTCCAGCCGCCACCTCTCTGCCTACCAGCTCCGTTTCCCGCCTCTGCGTGCTTGGCGGGAAGCCAGAGAAGAAGGCTGGAGCCCTCTGCTCCAGCAGGGAGTGTGGGAAACTTGAATAGTAGCTGTGTGTCGAACAGGAAGTGATTTTGCTTTTTGAAAAGAATCACACTCGGTGCCAGATTCCAAATGCCATCGGAGCAGCATACCAGGGTGTCAGGCAGGGCTGGGCACAATGGTTCCAAGGAAATGGTGTTAAATGCTCACCAGCGTGGTATGCTCCTTCTATAGGCATATGACTCTAGAGTTTGGAGGGTTGAGGCTTGAGGGATAGTTTCATGGGCAACAATAAGGCAGTGAAGGGCCAGGGAGGTGGTTCTGTGGATAAAGCAATTGTTCTGTCAGCGTGTCTGCAGTCCCAGCCTGTCTACAGTGAGATGGATGGGAGGCAATGATAGGAAAATTCCCAGAAGCCTGTGAATGAGTTAGCTCGCTTTCATAGCTGGGAGTAGCGAGAGATCCTGCCTTGGACATGGTGGAAGGTAAAGTCTGACCCTTGAGATTGTCCTCTGGCCCCCGTGAGTGTGCGTTAGCATGGGTTGTGCCTCCCAGGCACACATGGATTATAGACATACACGTCGTTCAGAAAACAGGCATAAAATATAAAATAGGAAGCACCAGAAGAAAACATTAACTCAATTAGACTCAGATTCCATGCTTGTCTTGTTTCGAGCAACTACACAGGTACTACGTCATTGTATTGCCCGCATATTGAGGGTAATTAGCCTTCCCGGAACCTGGGGTATTCTTTGACTTTATTCTTTTACAAAGAAAGCATTTCAACAGCAGCTCATTAAAAGTTAATGAAGTTCAAGCCTCTGCTGCCTGCCTAGGTTGGCTAATCTGTCTTTCTCTTTGAAAATATCAAGAAGCCTAGCCTTAAATCCCTTTGTGGAAACCAGGCATGGATCCCAGAGTTTGAGGCGTATTTGCTTGCCTCCTTAGTCTGGTTCCGCTGCTGTCGGTTCCTGAGCCTTGTAGAAACACCTCACGGTGATTATTTCTTGGAGCGGTGTTTCACCGTGTTCTCTTCTCCCCTTAAAACACCCAGGGAAATTTGAGAGCAGGCAGTGAGGCAGACATGAGCAGGGAGAGAGGGGCTGACGGCAGAGGGGGGAGAGGTTATTATGAGGGAGAAGTCTTGTGGATACGGGTATTAGAAGTGCTTGTCTTCAAATCCTTTCTCTACCGCCCATTGACCTTGTAGGGGAAACTTAGCTACCCCTCCCTGACACTTCAGAATGCTCCTAGCTAGTAAATGAGAAAAATGATCTCCTCTACCAACACGTTGTTGGGAAGATTATACATGTGTGAATGTATTTAAACATGTGAGACGAGCCTAGATATTGTTTATTAATGGCTCTTACATAAGCGGTGCATCTTTACATGTGAAGGATGTCATGTCAGAAACAGGTAACACAGCTCATGGGAGAGAGTATTGAATCAGTGAATGATTAAATTTTCTCACTTGCTGTTCACCTGTATGAAATGACAAACAGAGGCATTGTCAGCAGCTGGGATGTGGCTCTTCCTCCTCATGGTCCCCAGCTTCGGCATCCTCACCCTCAACCATACTATGAATGACATTGAACCCGATATTTATTGCAAATTCCCTGTGTGTTGTTCTAGGGTCGTCTAATAGGGTAAATCTACTCTTCCTGCCTCCTACCCCCCAACCATATAACAATACAGAGGGGAAACACACACACACACACACACACACACACACACACACACACACACACACGTTAGTGCCGGATTGTTCCCAACTTCTGGCTTTATAGACTTGTACTGGACTTTGCCTTCACGTTCTTGGAGACCATCATAGGATGAAAAGATGTAAAGTTAACACCAAAACCGAAGAGCTCTTACAGAAGTGACTTCTTTTTCGAATCGTCTGAGGAGACTTTCAGGATCCCCGCAAGATGGGATACCAGCATGGTGTCCACACAGTGTTGAAAACATGTATACTGTACCCAGGAAGGTTGCTTGACTCTGTTGCCTCAGAGTCTATATAATTAGAATTTCATGATGTCATCTTCAAGCTTTAATATAGCTTAAAATTATCCTTATGTAGGTTGTGTTTCTTTCTGAAACATTTTAAATTTAGAAAATTAACTTGTTAAACTTTTTTTTTAAAGTTAAATCTTTAGATTTTTATTCATCCTGCTGAGGGGGGTTGGAATGACAAATGCTTGAGTCATCAGAGTCAAGTGTTAGGGCATCCTGATTCCTCTGGGAAAGTCAAGGCTCATGTGGCCCTGGAGTCTAAATCCACCTATGGGCACGATGACCTCAGATGCTTCTGTTTTGCCAACAGTTCCTTCTGGCCGAGCTTCACCATGCAGGTGGGCTCCAGGAGGCATGCTCTCGTGAAGCCAGGTCCCTTCCTGTTGCCATCTGCCTTTGGGTGCATGGTGTGGGGGTCTGAGACAGGTCTAGGAGTTGGGTAATTTTCCTTCATCATCCACTCACGGGTTCCCCATGTTCCTGTGTCTCCAGGTTAATCCCCCCAAAAGCCAGTTCACAGGATTCACATGAACTGGCTGACTTCTTATCGGCATTTTAAGGAACATCTGATTTGTCTTTCTTTTCGCTTCTTGCTATTTCAAGCTGAGAAGCAATGAGAGAAGAAACTGAAGGACAGATGGGGAGGAGACTGAGAGCGGGATAACTGATGAGTACCAGAAGGGAAGAGACAGGAGGGCAGAGAGGGATCTACTGAGGAAAATAAGTAGGTGGGAGACCAAGGAACATAATGGAATGAAGGGACAGAGAGGGGGCTCTGGACAGAGAGACATGGTAAACCAGACAAGGGCCTGAGGAGTGTGGGACATCCACACTGTCACTGCAAAAACCAAGGTCCTGAGCTGTTATTCTCCAGCCCCCATGCCTCCTGTCCCTGACGGAGCATCCCAGTGACAATAGCAGTAAGACCATGCAAGATTGGTCTTTCCTGATGAGTGATGAGTGTGGGTGAGCTGAGGGGAAGGTTATCTTTCTGTCAGGAGATAATTTGCTGTAGCTAGGGATGACTCGGAAGGGAAGCACGTGACCCTTCTCTTGTTACTTCGGGGACTTATTAATTTCCTTCGCTCGTTTATCTCATCTGCGAAATCCCTTTTTTTCTGACGTGATAGATGACAGGTGGCCAGACACCTGCAGTGCTCTGGGAAGGATGGGAGGCTGTTGTGTGCTCTGATGTTCTGGTTACGATTTTAACTTGTTTGGGGTGGAGAGAAGTGCCGGGTTCCCTTCTGACTCTTGGGAGGTGGCCAACCAGAAACTACAGAGACTTATGTCTGGAAGGCCAGCTGATCTGCAGGTCAGGGTGGGAGGACATCACCAGGCAGGAAGTGAGGCTGGATGTCACCTTCAATTCTGTCCGCTGGGTCCTACCTCCTAAGGCAGCTACAGCTTCTTCAGACAGTACTACTGTCTAGAAGAAAATCATTGAAAACGCATCTGTGAAGGGCATGGCACTAAAGGTTTTCTTTTTTTTTTTTTTTGGTTCTTTTTTTCGGAGCTGGGGACCAAACCCAGGGCCTTGCGCTTCCTAGGTAAGCGCTCTACCACTGAGCTAAATCCTCAGCCCCTCAAGGTTTTCTTAACCAGATAGCTCTTCTGAGTACAGTGTCCGGTCTTGTTTCACAGAGAAGGAAACGGAGGTAAGTTGGGATATGTAATCCTCTGTTCACGACTGTGCTCATGGGTGGCCCACCCCATGTTCTTTGAGTAGTTCCTTGCATTATTTCATAGACAAAGAGTTACCCCATGCATGAAACCCTCCTCTTACCTTCTCCCCCCTCTTTAGTCTCATAGCCAGAACCCTTGGCACTGGACAGCCCAGCAAAGACACGATGAGTAGAGGAACCACAGGCCTTCTAGACCCTTCTGCCGCTGGTTTTCCATTTGACAGTGGGTGCTTTGTTGACCTCTCTGAGCCCGTTACCCTATATAGGACATAAGTCCTGGCTCTTGGAGTTGCTGCAGAAGATCGCGAATGATGGTGCTGTGCACATGAATTTGTGTAGGGAACAGAAGCAAATGTCGTTGCTTTTAACTCTCAGCCTAGATGTATCTCACTTCTGGTGACGGATGAGAGCTAGGCTATCAACCAACTGTGTCTCTTTTCTACTGCATGCTAAGTGACACCACAGGAAACTGACCACAGTGATAACCCTTGTCCAGCAGAAGTAGGCCACTGACCAGCAATGCATAAAGATGTTGGTTTTTCTTTTGTACCCAAAGAGCCAAAGACTTCACTGGCAAAAATGCTTCCTTCTTTCGACCTTGATCTGTGGATGCATGGACCCTCTAAACATGCAGGTCCTGTAGCTCCTGGACTCTCATTTCCAGAATGTCAGGTGGTCACTTAGTACCTCTGCCATATGGTACTAAGTGAACCTTTCGAAACTGTGAATCAAAGTAAATTTCCTAGGATGTTGGAAGCCATGCCCATTAGGAGGCATGTCCATGAAGCTTCAACCATGGTGGCACCAACGAGAACTCAACAAAGACTATGCCAGTAAACACTATCACAGAAGTTGTGAGGAAGCCCAGGAGGCCTCAAACCTTCACAGAAAACTAAAGGCAGCCAAGGAATGCTGAGAGCAGGCGAAAGTCATCCTCAGGGAAGAGCACACTGATTGGTTACCTAATATTAAATGGTCAGTCTTGAAAACATACATACAAGTAACATATAGACTGAGAAGGTTGTACTTGTGTATTTAGGAACACACACACACACACACACACACACACACACACACGTATGTAGGTAACAATAATTAAAGAAAAAGGCCCACAAATTTGAAAGAGAACTAGATGGGGGAGGTAAGTGGGTGGGTCTGAGGAACGAAAGAGAAGGGGGAAATGATATATCATAATCTCAAAACTAAAATTATGTTACAAAATCTTTTTCTCTTTTACACTGTTTCTGTCTGGTATTATGGACACAGCAATGCAAAAATAGCTAATATATGAATCAAATAAAAGTCAGACCTGTGATACAAGCTTGTAATCCCAGCTATTCGGAAGGCCGAGTTAGGAGGATAGTGAGTTCAAGGCCTGCCTGGGCTATAAACTGAATTCAGGGCTAGCCAGGACAACATAGTGTGAGCCTGTTTTAAAATCACAAGTGTAAAGAAGGCTGGGGATACAGCTCAGTGGGTGTACTCTGGCTGGCCATGCACAAAGTTCTGGGCTCAGTCCCCAGGGGCTCATACAAAAACTGGGGTTCATGACAAATGTCCCATAGTTCCTGACACACGGTAGACCTGAATGCTGGTTCTCAGCAGCCTGAATTTTTTTTTTTTTTGAAATTGTTCTTTGTATCAGAAGTGATTAATGGATTATGGCAGCATTTGTCAAGAGTTGATTAACCCATGGGTCTGGTTATGAGGCAGATCCTGATTCTGCAGGTTTGAGCAGGAGCCAGGCAGGCATTTTGCATTTCTAATGAGCTCCCAGAGCCTCACTAGTGCTTCAGGGATCACTCTCCAGTAACAAGAGGATGAGATTAGCGTCCTGCTGCTAGAACTTTCTGCTGCCTCTCCCTGTGAGCTCCAAGGGTGCTCTTCTCAAGAAGCAGGGTTGTTGTTCTAGTCTGGTTCCCTGGGGCAGCCTTCTGCTGTGCCCTCAAGGGCCTTTTTTTAGCTTCCTCTCCACTTCATTCCTTTAAATTTTAATTTTGATCTTTCTGTGCATTAGCTTCCACTGTGTGCCATGTAATATCCTTTCTTTAGGTTCAAATTCGTGTGTGTGTGTTCGTTCCTGTTCATGTTTATGTAGGTGTGTATGTATGTATGTGTCTATGCACGTGGAGGCCGGAGGTCAACCTCTAGTGTCAGTCCTTGGGATGTGTTCATTTGTGTGTGTGTGTGTGTGTGTGTGTGTGTGTTTGTGTTTGTGTGTGTGTGTGTGTGTGTGTGTGTGTGTGTGTGTATGTATGTATGTATGTATGTTTGTTTTGTCTTTATGAGACAGATTTCTCTGTGTAGTCATGGCTGTTCTGGAACTCACTGTGTAGGCCAGGTTGACCTAGAATTCAGAGATCTGCCTGCCTCTGTCTCCTGAGTGCTGTGGGATGATGAACAATGCCAGGAAACTTGGTAAGGTAGAGCAGGGTCTGAGACCCTGGTACCCAGGTACCCACCTGAGAGATGGTAGGTGCCTCCCTGCTCCCTACTAGAGCAGGAGGCTGGGAATATGAGTCACACTCCCCACTTAGCCAGTTATGTAGCCCAAAATAGAATTCTCCAGGCTAATATGGTACCTAGAGGCCCTAAGGGTTTAACCAATAAACTTCTCTTCCCAGCCGTTCCTTCCTGCAAAAGGTATTCAATGTCAGGTCCAACCTGAAAGGTTGTTACTCATCCATTTTTCACAATGAACAGTCAATGAACAGTTTAGAAACAAGCATCACCTCTTTCATTGAGAACTGCCATGGAGACAAGGACAAAGCCATCTCCTATGGAGCCACAGCTTAAGAAGGCCCATCTGTAACCCCAGACAACTGCCACCAATGAACTAAGCTGGAGCTCCCATTCCTGTCCACCCCTGCCTTCCCTGGGCTAGACACCATCCTCATCCTGTAGCCTCCGACTCCTCTCCTAACTACTCCAGACTCAGAGATGTCTGGATGTCCAGGAGTTTGGGAGTCACCGGTCCTGGCCTCATCATGGCCCCCTGGGACCGTGAACCCCTATTCCTTCATTTCTGACTTTTCTGTGTGGTTCCCCGGTGGTGACTGGGTGCCAGCAATCAGGGAACCCCAACTTTGGCTTCCCCCATCTTAGAATGTGTCTTCCCACCCCCTGAGTGGTGTCACAGTGCTTCCTCAAAGCCAAGCACCTGACTGCAGCAATATTAGGGAAATTCAGTCAAGCAGCATTTGAGGAAACTCAGTCAAACTCCCTGTGGTTCGCTTCCCCATTAGCCGTGCCCAGTGGTGGGGCAGAATGAGGACCCACAGAGTGCTTCATTTAAGGCCTGTACCACCACCATCTGGAAGTTATTTATTTTTATTTTATGCGTATGAGTGTCACGCCTGCGTAGATGTGTGCCTAGTACCTAGGGAGGTCAGAGAGGATCTCAGATACTTGGTGTTACAGATGGTTATGAGACACCATGCGGGGGCTGGGAATCTAACTCTCATCCTTTAGAAGAGCAGCCAGTGCTTATAACCTGAACCATCTCTCCAGCACCGCTTTTTAAACCTGATCTTGTTTTTTGGAACAGGAGCTTTCATTGGCCTGGAACTCCCTGATTAAGATAGGGTGGCTGGGACAGCTAGCCTCAGGGATCTACCTGCCTCTGCCTCCTTGGAGCAAATATTACAAGTGCTCCCCAACATATCTGGCATTTTAAAATGTGGGTTCTGTGAATCAAACTTGAGTCCTCATATTTATAAGGCTAGCTTGGGCTATTTCCCAAGCCCCCTGGCAGAAGACAGCAGACAGAGTGACTTCCTGGTGGCAACTGTCAGAAGTTCTGTTGTAAATCCCCAACACTGGTGTAAGGTACTTGCCTTCATTCCTAGGCTCTGGGTTTCTGGTGGGCTCTCCAAGAATTCATAGAGGGGTAAAGTTAGGACCAGGGCTGGGAGGACTAAGGGCCAAGCTCCAATCCAAATGTCTGTGCTGTAGAGAGCAGAGGGGTGGCCAGGACACAGGGACCCTACTTTGGCACCAGCTCAGCCGCTCTTCTTGTTGCTGTGGGAAAATACCCGACTCACACAGCTTAGTGAAGGGAGGATCCATTTTGGTTCAGCTGGTAAATATGAATGAAATTATATCACTTGCAAGGAAATGAATAGAAATGCAGATGAGCTAGACCCAGAATGACAAATATTACATTTGTAGACTTGATTTTTAAAAGTGACATGAAGTTAGTGAGGGGCTATTTTATTTGGGAAAGGAAGGGAACCATCTGGAAGTAGAGGAGGAATGACAGAAGTGGTGGTGCTCGGTGGTAGTCTCTCTCTCTCTCCCTCTCTCTCTCTCTCTCTCTCTCTCTCTCTCTCTCTGTGCGTGCGTGCGTGCGTGCGTGTGTGTGTGTGTGCATGTGTGAATATAAGCAAAGAAAGTGATGTGCATGCATGAAAATGTCATACATTTGTATGATATGTGCATGTGCATTGTGCATATATATCACGTGTTTTTAATCATTCATCTGTGAATGACTATCTCAGCTGACTCCATAGCTTGGCTTCTGTCATCCACAGTAAACACAGAAGGGAAAGCACAGGGGCTGGAGAGATGGTTCAGTTGTTAAGAGCACATGCTGCTCTTGCAGAAGACCTAGGTTTGATTCCCAGCCAGTTCAGGAGAGCCAACATCCTCTTCTGGCCTCAAAGGGTAGCAGGCACCACATGGTGCACAGACACAGAGGCAGGCAGAACAATATTCAATATACACAGATACAATGAAATAATAATTTTAAATTGTTTTAGAAGATCAAAAGCACACATTCTGATACACCATGCACAGTAAGAGACTTTTCCAAGGGTGTGGAAAAGTCCCTGAAGGTTACTTGGCAGTTACACAATTTCATTGCATCTCTACCTGGGTTAGGCATGGCTGTTGGATTTTACTGGAAATGTACAGTTTTGGGGGAGTGATCTGCCGCGGCAACCGCTCTCCTGACTGTGATCCAGTGAACACTTGGCTTTGGCATAGAGGCTGCCAGGTGTGAGAGCAAGATGAAGTTAGTGTGGATGCTCTTCTAGAGTCTGCGGGGGGGGGGGGGGTGCAGGACAAGGACATTGAGATTGAAACCCAGGAGAAAGAAAACTGTCTTTGAGGCCTCCAAAAGGAGGAGAGGAGCTCTGAGGTCAAGCCTAGAGACTGGTCAGAAAACCAGGCAATCAGTTGATAGGCAGTGCTTGGTTCTGTTAACCAGGGGAAAGTGCCTCATACTTTTGGGCAAAGCACCTGGGGGAAGCAGTTTGATTAAGGGCTTAAAGTGAGTGGCTTCTTATAGGTGGGAACCTTAGAGAGGAGTGTCCAACTTCCTCCTCCCCTCCTTCCTTCCTCTCTTCGTTCCTTCCTTCCTCTTTTCATCCCATCTTTATCTCTTCTCTTTCTTTTTTTTCTATAAATAAGTTTGAGCACCTACTTTTTACTGACTGGGGTAAATGTACCGAGCATTGAACATGGGCTGTACACAGCTCTAGAGTAGTGGTGGTGGGTGGGTGGTGGGGTGGGCATAAACATAGGTAAGGACTGATTGGTTAAAAGGTGGTATTTTCATGCACACTCCTTAGACCTAGTGTGGCTCATTATAAAGAATCTATTTTCATTCTTTTTCATAGACAAGGAAATTAAAACTAGAGAGCTTGAATGCTTTGCCTGAGGTCTTACCCTAGGTCCAGATCTGTAAGATTCCAGGCTCTGTGGATTCAGGTAAATTCAACACTGCACTGAGCTTAGACGGACCCTAAAGCTTCTTTTGCTTCCTTATCTTGGCCTAGGGACCAGTTTCCTGCAGTGTACCCTCCACTGCCACTACCCCCGATGCCCAGGGAGCCTTTCTGGGGAGCGGATGTGGCCTCCCCAGCTGCCTGCTTCCTTCTGGTGTCTGCCAGCACCAGCAGGAACCCCTGATGCAAAGTTGTTTCTTTTTCCTTTGTTGGTCTCTCTAGGGGAAGTAGATGTGGGTGGAGAATGTAGCTGGTACACCCACCCACGGTCCCCCTAAGCCCGGAAGTAGCCCATTGTCCCTGATTACGACAATGACTCTGTTCTGAGTTGTCTGGCCCTCAGCTCTGCTCCTGCTCCCCCCAACCCCGGTCTGCTCCCTCCGAGAGCTGACTTTGCAGGACTAGGCCAGCTGAATGCCATGGAGCACTGTTAAGAGCACAGAAACACAGAGGCAGGTTTGGACTCAGACAATCCCAGTACGGCTGTTGACCAGCTAACAAGTACTTTGACCTCTGAGCTCCTCGGTTAGAGAGACTGAGGCCTGTGGAGAGAGACATCAGCAGGTAGCAGGTCTCAGTTCAGTGTTTGGCTTTTACCTAAATAGACGCTGTTGTGCCACCCATCCCCACTGTTGAACAGAATAGAAGGGGCCTCCTAGTGTCTGTGGACACTTCGGACTCAGTCCCTGTACATGAGGATACGGCTCTGCCTTTGGGGCAGGGGAGGTTGCTTCTCTGCAAGTCCATTTCAGCAGAATCTTCTCTTTGCTCTGCACCTTGCACCTCCTCTCTCCACCTGCATCTGAGAAAGAAGGGAGAACCAGAATCAGGGGTGCACTCAGGTTCCTCTCTCTTGCCTTGCTGCTGGCTCCCACAACTATTAACCTACTTCAGTCATCCCCAATACCCCTGAAGAGTCATAGGGAAGGGTGTTGGAGTAATAAAAAGTCCTGGGGAACTCAGACATGCAGATGAGTTCTTCCCCATGTGACTCAGCTCTAGCGATGCTTGCTAAGAGACTATGAAGTGCAGGGTGCACAGAAGACAGGCGAGCAGGA
Organism: Rattus norvegicus; assembly: GCF_021556685.1. Classification (NCBI taxonomy): domain Eukaryota; kingdom Metazoa; phylum Chordata; class Mammalia; order Rodentia; family Muridae; genus Rattus; species Rattus norvegicus. The sequence continues at coordinate 189,862,199 of NC_141534.1, forward strand.
GTAACAGAGTAGCCATTCCCTCAGGCGTGCGGGAGTAACAGAGTAGCCATTCCCTCAGGCGAGCGGGAGTAACAGAGTAGCCATTCCCTCAGGCGAGCGGGAGTAACAGAGTAGCCATTCCCTCAGGCGTGCGGGAGTAACAGAGTAGCCATTCCCTCAGGCGTGCGGGAGTAACAGAGTAGCCATTCCCTCAGGCGAGCGGGAGTAACAGAGTAACCATTCCCTCAGGCGAGCGGGAGTAACAAAGTAGCCATTCCCTCAGGCGAGCGGGAGTAACAGAGTAGCCATTCCCTCAGGACTAGGTGCTGGGCCTTCATGCACTCATCCCACCCACAGAGCCAGTGCTGGGCGGTCTCTCCTTCCTTGGCATCTTAGTAACAATCTGATAGGTGAACAGTCTCTTCATTTGCATTCCCCAGATATTCGTGAGGTTGGACATCTCTCCCTGGTTCTTGGCTAGTTGTATTTCCTTCCCTATGGATTTTTTTATAATGCTCTGTCTATTTCTCTGTGGTCTGTCTTGTTCTTATTGATTGGTCACTATGTAGATTCTAGACTTAGCAACTGTGCTGATACTGAGTACCTTAGTCGGGCCTCTCCCTTCCCTTTTTGCTGCTATTGAATTATTTTATCTTACAGAAACTTCACATTAAAAAAAAAAAAACCATTTAGCTGCTGCAGTCTCCTGATAGCTTCTAGATTCTCCCCTGGTGGTCTGTTTTCCTCCCCTCTGTTGAAGTGGGAGAAACTTTAATGCGCATTTTATTTTTCTCTATCTCTTTGGGACAAATGCAAGGTTACACAGAGAGTTTCTGCCTGAATGAGCTTTTAAAAAAATTTTTTTTTTTCCTGGTAAACACAGGCTTTGTGCCTGAATGAGGAAGTGAATGAAAAAAGCCAAATCCTGCCTTCCCTGCAGAGACGGGGTCTGCTGTGGGGATGTGAGTGAGGCCATGAATCAGAGTTCTTCTCTCAGTGACATTTTCAAAGCCCTGGGCACAGAAGCCTCCCTCATCCCAGTGGAGCCTCTTCCTCTTGAAGCAGGCATGGTGGGGCTCGCTTTGCTCTGCTGATGATCCGACTGTGTGTGTGTGTGTGTGTGTGTGTGTGAGAGAGAGAGAGAGAGAGGGAGAGGGAGAGGGAGAGGGAGAGGGAGAGGGAGAGGGAGAGAGAGAGGGAGAGAGATAGAGAAGGAAGACAGCTGAGGGAGTATTGAAGATCTTCTAAAAGTATCACACTTGCTGCTGAGAGGGTAGAGTGACTGGAAAGGGGGGTTCAGTAGCACTGGGGCACCCTTGTGAGCTGAGCTTCCTGCGAATCCTTTATCTGTGGTCACATGACGCTCTCGCCTGCCCACAAGCTTGCTGGTGTCCCTGCTGCTGAAGGCACATCTGTTCTGTTCCCAGGGGCTTGGCTTCGCCATTGTTGTTTTTTTCCAAAGCGGTGGAGTGTGCCAGTTAGATTGTTAGACCCAAATAATCTGCAATGTGTGAAGAAATAGTAAATATTTACTGTACCTTTTGGAGAACAGGTTATTGCCATGGAGATTCTCTATACACGGTTCTGGATGCCGAAGGGAACTGGCTGGGGAGCCAGGGGGAGTGTTTGGATCTGATGCTGCCTGCATTGCCAGGTTGAGGAGTGAGCAGTGAAACCCGGTGGGCTTGAAACACTTGCTGTCTGGTCAGCCGCAGTTAGGAGACCTCTAATGCACTGTCTCCATGCAGTGTATGGAGTGAGCATCCAATTGTCACACTGGGCCTATGAGGTACTTCTATCCTCTATTTTATTGAAGCAAAGAGAGACCGGGCAACCTGAGGGAGGGTACCCAGTAACAGCTGGCAGAACCCCATGGCTGTGGCTCTCCTTCAGCCAAGTCGTTTCACCCACCATGATTTTACTCAAGAGAAAACCAACCAGATGCCTGTTGGGTGGTGGTGGGGTCTTCACTCTTCAGATTGACTTTGATACTGACCAACATTTAAAAACCATCAACAATGTCCAGCCTCCTCTGAATATGTACATGGTCTGCCTCATTTGAGGGGGGTGCCCTTCCCTAGTGGCTGTCCTCAGCAGCTGCCCACTTGGCATGGGAATACCACCATGTTGCAGCGAGAAGAAAGCACCAGATATCATCTCCAGGGGCTCACTGAATTAATTGATAATTATCTGTTGAGTGCTCCTCATTTGGTTGGAATCGCATTTAATTTAGCCATTGTTTCCGTGTGTCCCTTAGAGCTTTTGAAGTTCTTTACAATCTTCTTAGGTGGGCGAGGGAAGATGTTCATTAGAAGGAAGTTACAGTCATGGGTGTAATGCACTGTCACTGCATTCATTCATTCATTCATTCATTCATTCAACCTATTCATTGAGCATTGGGTGTTAGAGATGCAGAACTGTGGTAAGTAATAAGACAGTTTGTGCTGCAGGGTGTATGGCTGGGCAGAAGGAAGGCAGTAACAGAGGAATGCTAAAACGTGACTAAGAGGAAGTGTCTAAGTCTTGCGCATAAGGGATGCATGCAATGCCTGGGACGGCCACTAGGGTGGAGTTTTATGACCATGGTCTCTGTGCTAGTTGTATATAAAAGGAACCTTGGTTAGTCTTATAGATAGTTCCCTTTTCAGAAAGGGCAATTGGTTCCCAGGCTTTGTGCACTTCCCGATCTATTCAGTACCCCAGGAGGTATATTATATCAAAGCCAATGACTAGTCTTTCATCCTAGGAAGTAAGCTTGCTCCCTCCATCGAGAGTCGAGTCCACCTGGGAGGTGGCTGGAGGCCTGAGGGAGCTTGGGATCTGTTACTTTTGAGCACCATTCTGAGAGGCACTAAAGCCAGAACACCTCTAGCCCAGCTGCCCTGCTTAACGTGTGGCATTTAGATTGTTGCTTAATTGCTCCATAACTCAGTTTCCCCAGCTGTAGGTTGGAAATGAAACATCTGTAACTGTTGTAAAGGTTGAATGAGTTGATGCCAGGCTCTTAGGAAAGTGCCGGACACTGGAAGAAGGTAAGCAAGTAGAGGCTGTCAGCTCACATGCGAGCATGACGGTTGTTGTATGGTATCAGCCAGCCTCGGTTGAGGGTAGATGTTCTGATGGACTGCAACAGTGCCTCCCCTGGACCATATTTGTGACCTCTAGTCTTTTTTTGTCTAATTATCTCTACCCATTACTATCGCCGAGTTATTCAGCTCATTATTCAATGTCTGTGGGCCTCACTCTAACCCTGTCTTCTTCAGATTTACAGGGGACAATATGGCAGATTTCTCTTAATGGTAGAAAAGCCCACAGAGAGATGTGGTGCAGGCTCCCAGTGCTCCACAGTTGTGTAAGAGGAGTAAGACACAGCCTGTGGTAGGTCTGCCTTGGGGCCTGCTGCTGGCTCATCAGGGCTGGCAGTATCACTCGATGCCCACTTCCCTTGTCACCTCTGCCCTGAGTGCCCATGAGCAGGAGGGATCTTTGGTGGAGAGGGCAGTATGGAAGGGAACTGGGTGAGAGGAGGGCTTGCTTCTGGCTCAAGTGAACCACGTTCTGATTCATGGTGGCCCTGGGGTCCATCCTAGCAGAGCTGAAGGGAATTTCTGTCTCTGGGCTTTGCCCCTAGACCGTGTTCCTTTGCCACAGGCACCCCATTTCCCAAGTGGAACATGGGAGACTTGGCCTCACAGACTATTCACTGCATTATCGTGTTTGCATAATTAGTTTTATCTCCAAAAGAGCTTGTATCGTAAGAGAATCTGACGATGTCTCATTGTGCAATCTGGGACGAAGGCCTCTGACTGGCAGACTGTAGTGCAATATTTAGCTGTGTCCTCCTGTGCAGCTCTACAAACCCAAGTTTGAGGATGTATTGCTAGTGGACCAATGGACCATACTCTCTGTGTACATTTTACATCTTATCTTGTATTTTGCACCCACCTCGGATTTCAGGATGTATATAACATTTACCAATACCTTATGGATGGGGGTTGATTGGTTTCCAATGCATGGAGGACTGTTCTTGGGCTCTTTGGGGAGGAGTTCTGTTGAACGATTGTTAGAAGCGGTGTTTTTAGGGCAAGGGGTATGAACAGCTGGAGTAGATTTTACTAAATTGTTTTTCAAAAGGTTTGTGCCAATTTATGCACCCACCAACGGCGCATGAAAGTGCCTCTTAGAAATGACTTTTACAAAGATAAAATACCTATTGTTAAGCCATGAAACACATTTCAAGTAATTGCCGAAATTCTTCCAGCTGTGGCACAAGAGGCTAGATCCCCAAAGAGGGCTCAAAGGCCGCGAGAAACACGGGATCTTAATGTGTGAAAAGGTGACATTTTAGAGCAGTAGGAGAGGCAGGGTTTATTTAGTAAATGGCGATGGCATAATTAGGTAGCCACGTGGCAGGACACAGGGTTTGATTCCTAACTCCTGTCTCATATAAAACTTAATTACAGCTGGGATAAATTACAAAGTCAAGACTTAAAAGCCAAAAGTAAGAAAAGACATTGGAGGGAACTCTTTGGAGCATGTTCCTATAATCTTGAGGGAAGAGAGTTAAGAATCCATAGAGAAAAACTTAAACATTTTTGATTTTTTAAAAAAAATAGAAAACCCTTAATCTCTTCAAGTGAAAATTATTCACGCGCCGCTTATAGAATTAAGCAGGGTACAATAGTTCCTACGTGAGAAGAAAAACTGAAGTGAATAAAGAACGGAGGCTTTTAGGACACACAGAGCTTTGGTTCGAGGATTTTAATTTATATTCTAAACGGTGTTGACCGGGGGCCCACCTGTGTAACCTCTGGAAGAGTCAAGAAACGGGAAGGAAATGTTTTCTGTTTCTTCACTTTTCTTATTTTGAGAAAGCTGAGTACCCACCCAAAGCCTCAGGTGTCCCACGAGGGAGGGGTAAAAATACACCACCAAAAGCAGGAACTTCAGGGCTCTTCTCAGGGCTCCCTGCTGCTCAGGCCTGGCCTCCCTCTACCCTGTCCCAGGAGGGCACCTCCCCTGCCAGCCTCCCTCACAGTTGTGTCTCTCTGGCTGTTCCTGGAAACGATTTTAGCAGGCTTCTCTCTACTCCCCACCTCCCCATGAATCGGTGCAAAGACAGCCCGCCCTGGGTGTTTCTCTCTTCCTCAGGCTCGCCCTCACCAGGATGCTACAGACCGCGCATGAGAGTGTGCCCTCAGGTTCCTTTACCTCAAGGCACCACCATTCTGCTCCTTCAGGGACCTCCCTGAAGTCAAGGCTCCTCCGGCATTTTAAGGTCTAAGGTCTAAGTGTCAACTTTACTGGTGAAAGAATGGCATCACTTCCTGCACTGTCCCAAGGGTTATGATTATTATTAGCAGTAACATTTATTATTCTTGTTACAGCTTGGCACTTTAGAAATGCTTGAAAAATACTAGCTATTGACTAATAATCATGTACCATAGTTATCCTTCCTCCTTCCTCCTTCCTCCTTCCCTCCTTTCCTCCCTCCCCATCCCTTCTTCCCTCCTTCTCTTCCTCCTTCCCTCTCTCCCTCCTTCCCTTCTTCCCTCTTTCCCTTCCTTCCTTCTTCCCGCCCTCCCTCCTTCCCTCCCTTCCTCCTTTCCTTCCTTCCTTCTCTTCCTCCTCTCATCTTCCACATCCTTCTTATTGTTGTCAGAGCTTCCTTACTCATGTGTCCAAAATTACATTTGATCTTGTGCTGAGGTCTGGGGAAGTTCACACCACGATTGCTTCCCAGGTATCCGCAGGAGTTCAGAGCCTGGTGGTTTGGACCCAGTCTGCCTTCCCTTGCCTGCTTTGCTGCCTGCACTTGGGTAATTTACCTAGCATCTCTGTGCCCTGGCTTCCTCATTTGTAAAAGGGGGTTATTAATAGTGCCTCCCTCATGGTTGTTATGAAGATGAAATGAATTAACATTTGTAAAATAGATACAGAATGCTTGGCTCCCTGTAGGTGTTTTCCTCAAAATAATTACAAAATAAACCTCCTCCTTTGGATACGTAGTACCCCCATGGATTGTGTCAAGGATAAAGGGAATGTTTCTTCCTTTTGAAACCCCAGATGTGCTGTGTGAGTTCTGTCAGAGGTATAATGTGGTAGTGATCACTGACCTCCGTTTTCCATTTTGCTTTTTGAGTCAGTCCCTGACAATTCTAGGAAGGATTCTGGCCATTAAAAAATATCAGCACTGTAGAAAGGGGGCAATTTCTGACTCTCTCTTTCTTGCTCGTATGTCTTCCAAGTCTTTCCTCATGCAATTTTAGGGCAGGACCGAAGACCTTGGATGTTTCATTGCTGTTTCATTTCCACTGTGGGAGAGACACTAATGCTTTACAAAGGGATGGGTGGAAAGTCAGTGCCTCCCAGGAAAGCCTTCTTGCTAAATTGAGGGCTTTTGCACACAAATAGACACAAGCTGGCTTGCTGTTTAAATAGAATATTAGCGATTATCATTTATCCAGCCGGAGTCTCCCTGGGTTTGGTGCTGCTTCAAATGAGTGGCCTGCCTTCTCAGCTGTTGTCACTTGCTCTCCCGTTCTGCTTTCTATAGCCTTGTACAGAAAGCAGTCCCAGGGCTGGACTAAGAACCTAGCCAGACCAAACAGACTTCTCCCACTTTACATAACACGGAGGTACAGAGAAAAGAAACAGTATCCTGCAGTCCCAGGGGTGCTCCCTCAGTACCTCATCCTCCCTTTTCCTGCTTTTGATGCTTCTGGCCTGACTTCTAAATGGCTCTACCTGGGATTGCCTAAGGACTTGATCTGGCCACTGACCCATTCTGTGCCTGTTGCCCTTTGGGGTCTGGAGGTGTGGAGTAAGAAGTGCTCATGAGAGCAGGGATAATTAATGCTCCCTTAGGAGCAGGCTTCGACACTGACAGATGGAGTTGAATGATGAATTCCTCTGAGGACTGGATGCTGTGGGCTAGAGTTGCCCAAAGTGATGGAGATGCTCAACACTGCCCTCCCCGAGGCCCCTGCACCGACTCCGCCTCACCTTGCCCCACTTCCCCACGTCCTACTAACGTTCCATGCAATTGTTACCCAGACAGGCTGCTTGTCCTTCAGCCATTTCTTGGGATCTACTGCTGGGATGTTCCACTGAAGATATTGCCCTGAGCCACAACTGAGCTCCATGGCCATATTTATTGATGGCTATTCCTCCTCTGCTTCCCCACCCCCCCATCTTGGTTTCTACCCTGCCTAATAGGATTCTCTGATAAAGCTGATGGCTCATTTCCCTTCTCATTACCACCTCTCCTCTATTTCTTTAGCCATTCAGATTTTGGCACTGGCCCTATCTTAATAGTTCAGGAGCAAGCAGCAGAGCACCTCGTCAGCAAAGTGGTATAAAGGAAGAGGAGTTATTAGATTACATACTTGGGAATCTTGGGGAGAGAGGCTTCAGGTAAGATGAGATCAAGGCATTCGGTGGACTGACTTTCTCTGCAGCATGACTCCCCTTTCCTTGATGTTGCTTGATTCTACAGCACGCAAATCCTTGAAGAGGAGGTGGTGGCACCCGACAGGGGCGAGACACCAGAGTAATTGCTCCTTTGCTAACCATCTCAACAGAACTTTTGAGTGTCATTATCATTGGTTTATTTAGGTGTGTGTGGTGGGAGGTGGGCATGTGTTTATGTGCTTGTCAGTTTTCTGCTGCTGTAACAAGTTTCTCACAGTTCTTAGGATTCAGTGTTAGCATCTGGCAAAGGCCTTTTCGCTGTGTTATAATATAATGGAAAATTGCATATGCTGTTGGCTAGAGAGAAATCAAGAAGAGCGTACTCTTCTACTAAGAGCCCACTCCTGCTGGAATTAAACCACTCGCATGAAAATGATTATCATTCATTCATTCATTCATTCATTCATTCATTCATCAAGTTGTAATGATCAATCAAGTTGTACCCTTGTAATGTAAGCACCTTTTAAAGGTCCCTCTTCATGACACTTGTTACAATGGCACTTGAAAGTTAACCTGAGTTTTGGGAAGTGCATTCAGCCACAATGGTAAACACTCTTGAACTCATGACAGTGGCCCCAAGGTTGTAGGCTGGTCCTTGCTCAGGTGGCTCACTTCAGCACCCTTGGGGACAGGTCAGAGTCAGCTCTACCACAGCGACCAGACTAAGGAATAACGATTTCCCAAAGGAAATCAACGATCTCTTTGATGAGAGATGCACGTAGGACAGGGAAAAGCAGTAGATGCCCACACGCCATGCCTCTGGGCTGAGTAGTGTGCCCTTCTGGGTCTGTTCCCACACTCACCTGCCTGGGCAGGACTCTGAGAGTCCCATCTCTGATCTTGCCTTCCCTTCTGAGTTGCAGCCTCAGTTCCCCCACCCTGAAGACAGGCATTTTTATTTGGTTTTACTCAGCCCTGAAACCCTGTGAGTCCCAAGCCCAGCTGTCCCTGCCATCACCGCCACATCTGCAGCAATGTCTGGGTTTCCATCTCTTTCCCCAGGCTGCTTTTCAGGCCCCTTGAGCTTCTTTGCATTCCCAGGAGGAACCTTTGGACATCTGTGGGAATCCTCTATGATTAACCAGCACTGGGGTCTCAGAAGAAATGTCTCCCTGGGATTGCTATTCTGATGACTCCCCTCTGTCAAGCTCAGGCCAGACCTGTGTCCCTGTAGACCTCCACAGTATATTCCCTTTTTGTTCCCCATTATTGTTGGGATGGAGTTTATCTCCCAGAGGTTCACATGCTGGAAATCTGGTCCCCAGGGTGGTATTAAGATGATAGACCCTTTAAGAACTGAGGCCTCATGTGAAGTAATGTGGATGTCACTCATTTCAAGACACTGTGAATATTGTTTGTCCTTATGGGAAGCCATCCAGCACAGCTTTTCATGTGACCAGTTCTCTTTCCATTTCTCTACTATGTTGTAATATAGCCCAGACGCCTTTACCAGGCTCCTGCACAACACTGTCTGAATCCACCAGCTACCAGACTCATGAACCAATTTAATCTTCCTATTTTACAAAGCACCCAGACTTAAATATTTTACTACAGCAACAGGAAACATACCCAGATCGCTGTGAACTGTTCTGTTTTGTGTCATCCCCCGAGCATGGGGCATGCATATATCTTTCTCATTTGAGTATCTTCAGAGGTCCAGACTTATCTGTGAGTCTCACAAGCCAAGCCCCGTCTCTTCTGAGCTGTGAGAATGTAGACGGATTTACCTCCCCAGCTCTTGTTTTCTTGTTTCTATGATGTACACAGTGACAGTTCCTCCTTTAGTGGACCCTTATAAGGAGTAGGTCGTAATCAGACATCCAAAGTGGGCATCCACTTATTCTACTAGAAGTAGGGCAGGCAAATTCACGGCGGGGGTGCTTCTTGTGGTTGAGGTGCTTGTAGTAACAATTTTGGTATTTTGGTTTCCTTAAAAATAACACAGAAATATCATAAGAGTATGCTCCCATTTTAGTCCGAGGTGTGGGGATGTGGGCCTGCTTCAGACTGTTCACAGCAGCTGACTATGATTTGCCGCGTGCTCTAGCAGAGGCATGGCTTTGCCATTTGCAGAGAGTTTCTGCAGTTGTGTGACATTTGGAATTCTGGGTACTTTTCAGAGGGTACATAAATGCGAGAGCCCCAGGGGGCGGGGGTGGACTGTTGATGGGCTATTGGTTGGTTGTTGGTTGTTGTTGGTAACAGTTTGTTAAGTAGTCGTGCGCAAAGAAGAAACAACGATGAGAAGAAATTCGATATCCTGACTATGAAGATCAAACTTGCTCCAAGGAACTCAATGCCCCTAATGAGCAGGAAGTAGTCTGACGATAACATTATTCTGTTTCCAACTCCTGGTTTTTATTCAGGGATCTCTTTCCTTTCTCCTCTGTCTTTTTCTCTCCTATCTAGTGTTACGGGATTGAAAGGGTGAAAAAAGGGTGGAGAAGGGTGGAAGAAAGAAGAACTCACAAAGTAGCAAAGACAGCTACAGGTGCTCCTCTCTGATGTCTCCGGGGCGGGGGGTGCTCAGGTTACGTGTGGTCTGCACTGTGTGCCTGTTTGATCTAACAAGACAGCCTTACCCTTCCCGGGGAGCCTCATTACAGTTAGTGAGGGGCTTGTTTCTGGGAACTTCCAAGGGCTGCCTGGGGCTACCACATAAGGGCCCCTCTTTTCTCACTTTGTCTCAATTAATCATCATTGATCTCTACATGATGTTCCTCACTCTTGCTGGCCATCGTTGGGAGCGACTGTTAGCTCGAACGGCACCGCCATCACCGTTGCCATCCCTACAAATGACAGGAGTAGAATTTGCTCCAGTCTATTAGTGACTCTTGGACTCCCGTGAGGATCAGATAAGGCATCCATTCTCTATGCACACTGAACATGTGCTAACTATGTGCTAACTATGTGCTAACATGTGCTAACATGTGCTAACTATGAGCCATGCACAGCTACTCCATCTCACATTTTAACTGGCGTTACATAGGAGGAAGCACATCCCATTCCTCTGTCACAGTGGCTGCATTGCAGGATAGAGGTTAATATAGGGTATTTTGTGTATTGCAGGGACCACATTAAACCGTGGTGATCTGGAACCAACACTGGGAAACCGTGGCTCATAGAGTTACCAACTGAGTTTAGAAACAAAATTGTATTGTGCCAAATCATGCCTTTATGTTGCCGTCTTGCATGTGCCTGCTAGCCCAACATGCTGACAATGTGCAAGACACATGAAGGAAGTCTCCAGGTAGCTGTAGCAGAAATTGTGTGGCATATAAAAACTAAATATAGAAAGTCTGTAACTGAAGATGTGTTTTATACAGACACATACATATCTGCATATGTATGTATGTGAATTCATGTGTGAGCACACACCCACCCATGAGTGCATAGAGGCCAGAGGAAGATGTCAGATCTGCTGAATCACTTTCTGCCTGACTCCTCTGAAGCAGGGTCTCTCGCTGAACCTGCCATTAGGATGGCAGACAGCAAGTCCCAGTGATTCTCCTATCTCCGTGTTCCATAGAGCTGGGATTATCATATTGCGTGCATACAGCCACAGCTATGTTCTCCCCCACCACACACACACTTTTCGTGTGGATGTGTGTGCTGTGTGTATGAATATTTTGATGTATGTGGAGGTGCACATGTACATGTATGTATATGCATGTGGAGGCCTGAGATTGATGCCAGGAGTCATTCTCAATTGTTCTTGCACATGACAGCGTGCTCTGTGGGTCCCATCTCTCTGCCTTCTGAGGCAGGAATTGTAAGTGTATCACTATACCGTGATATCTATGTAGGTTCTAGAGTCGGAACTCAGATGTTCATGCTCATATAGCACATGCTTTTCCCACCGAGCTATCACTCTAGCCCCGCTTCCACCTTACCTTATAATGTGCAGGCGTGCTGCCCATTCAGTTGAAAGTGTGTGTTCAGATTTGACTTGTTCCCCTGGGCTAATAGCGTGTGCACGGTACACTATGAGGTCATGAGTAATGCAGAGCCACAGAAGCAGCCCCTTGCGGGGACACAGTGAGGGCTCAGGTGTGGGAGGGTGGTGCAGTCAACACGTTTTCCACATTTAGTGTGTAGATCTCTGTGTAAGTCTGTATACAGCACAGACATCTGAAGGAACTCTGCTGTCCTTTACAACAACGTCTGGCCTACAAGACGGAATTGCATTTTGGAAGTGTTTAAGTACCTACTTACTGGTTTTGTTTGTTTTTTTTTGTACTTATTAAAAATAACGTAAGAAGCTAGGTGCAGTGTCACATGCCTTTAATCCCAGTACTTAGGAAGCAGGGACAGATGGCTCTCTGAAGCCATCCTGGCCAACACAGTGAGTTCAGGCCTTCCAGGACTATACAGTGAAACCCAGTCTCAATCAACAATCAATCAATCAACAAACATCATACCTTTATTCAGGTGCGATGATGCAGGCCTGAAACCCCAGAACTCAGGAGGGCAAGGCAGTGCAATTGAAAGTTTAAGGCCACCCTGGAATGCATAGGGAGACCCTGTCTCCACAAACAGCAACAAAGCAGGCAGAACATCCATTTGATTCATCAACTGACCTTTCAAAGGATCTTTTCTCTTCTATAGATAAGAAACGTTGGTTTAGAGCTTTAGACTAAAATCTCTCTGAGGGGCAAGGACCTCATCTGTTTTCCTGTCACCATTTCTGGTACCCGATGCAATGCCTGACACAGTAAATATCCACTATGGGGCTGTAGGGCGTGATGGTTCCTCCTGGTTGTCAGCTTGACTGACCATGGAAGAAGGAACCTCAGTTGAAGAACTGTGGGCATGTCTGTAGAGCATTGTCCTGACTACCATAGGAGAACCCAACACTTGTGGGCAGTGTTAGCTGAGGCAGATGGAGCTGAGCTATGAAGGAAAGCAGTTGAGCATGAATGGGAGCCAGGAACAAGCAGGAAATAGCATTTCTCCATGTTTCCACTTTAAGTTACTGCCCTGTTGGAGGTCCTGCCCTGTTCGAGCTTCTGCCCTGACCTCTCAACAGTGCATTATAACCTGCAACATGACGTAAACCCTTTCTTCCCTGAGTTGCTTTTGTTCGTGGTGTTTATCACAATAACAGGAAAGCTATGACATCATCTAGTCGCTAGTGGATAGATGAGAGAGCGAGTGACTCGCTTTGTGAAAAAGTGTCAAGATTTGATTTCTCTTCTAAAAATTGACATATAAGCACACACACACATAAAATGCATGCAAAAGGTTTTTGTTTGCTTGCTTTTGAAACAGAGCTTCCTGTAGCCAAGGCTGGCCTTGAACTCATCGTACATCTGAGAATGACCTTGAACTCTTGACCCTTCTGCTTCTGCCTCCCAAGTGCTAGGAGTACAGACATACACCATGAGGGATAAAACAACAAACCCAAAGAACAAAAAACACACACTCAGGGGGTGCTCTATAATGTTTCAACAGTGTGATGTTAAAATCAGGTTAAATACACTAATTCCTCTAATGTTTATAGTTTTTGATGTTGGTGTATTAGAAATCACTCTGCCTTTCTTAGTGTGTGGTACACACTCATTATCCGCAGGAACTTTAACATGCAATCCAAGGCACTCATAGGGAAACACCGAATACTAAAAGAAAGGGGTGTTCTATCTAGGTGTGCCTACAGCTCGGAGTCAGAAATGTGGTGTGTATAAGGCAGTGGTTCTCAACCTGTGTGCCAAGGCCCCTTTGGGGCTCCCATATCAGATATCCTGCATATTTATATATGAGTCATAACAGTAGCAAAATTACAATTATGAAGTAACAATGACAACAATTTTATGGTTGGGGGCTGCCATAAGAGGAACTGTATCAAATGGCATTAGGAGGGTTGAGAATCACTACATTAAGGGTTTTAGGAATTTGGTCTGAAGGCCAGTTTCTCTCAGAGACTTGGGCAGCATCCTAACAGTGGCTCTTGGGAAAACCTGAGACTGGTGAGCTCAGATAACCAAATGCTCTGTACTATCAGGCAGGGCTCTTATGGAGCTAGGGGACCTTGCAGACAGAGTCCTTCATCAGAAGGCAATGCAGTTTTCTTTGGAGATGCCTGGGCTGGGACTAACCTTATCACCTGTGCTTTCCCCAAGCCTCCCACCCTTCATCACTCGCCTGGTAGATATGGTATGACGGTGTCTCCCTTCCCTCCATGGTGCCAGTGTTTCCTTCCTCTCTATGGCACCCGAGTCTTCCCCTACCCTCCGCAGGCTTTGCTTCTCTGCTGCTTTGCTCTTGGGCAAGAAGCTTTAGCTGTGGTAACACTGTCTCTGCTAGAGTGATTTGGGTCCAAGTAGGGCAGCCAAGTCCGAGCTCCCCCTCTCCTCTTTGCCTTTGTCTCTCAGCCTCTGTCTCCACCCTCCCCACCCTAAGCTCCAGCCTGAGGTTCGAGTGGGGACTATCTAACTTTATCCATTTGTTATACAAGATGGAAAGGTATCTTCAGCCATTAATCTATTAACCTGGAGGCTGAACTCAGTTCTTTTGAAAAACAACGAACATGATATTCCATCTCCGACCCAGACATGGTTTCTTGGAGGTTCTGCGGCCTTGACTGGAAGCGCCTTCAGGGCTTGGCTCTTCGCTTCTCTGCCATCTTTATTTGTCATGGGCTATGGGCCTCGACTGCCTGGGTGAACCCACCTCTTCCTATCAAGAAGTCATAGACATACCCTTCCCCCCCCCGTGCCTAATTTCCCCTTTCTGTGTAATAAATGTCATATAGAGCTTATCACACAGACATGATGAGGATTAAAGATGTCAATATACAGAAGATATTTAGAGCAATACAACACCTACCACCTGCTCCACGATTATTATTATGTTATCATTACGATATTATTTTAATCGAAGATCTCTCGGGTTATGAGGAATGGGGTCTTGCCCTGCCTATCTTTAAATTTCTCACTGTCAAGTTGAGGTGGGGGTGGGCCTCAAACTCAAATGTCTGAGAGAACCCGGAAAGGAACGGAGTAGATGGAACCTGGTAGACATTGCTGGGGAGGGGACACTCATTTGTTCATGTATTCGTTCATCACACATTCATTCACTGAGCACCTACTCAGTGCTGTTCTGCAGATGGGAAGGCAGGAGTGAGGAAGCCTGTGAACATTCCCTGCCCTCCAGGCCCCACTTCTTGGCCGTGGTCTTAGCTCTAACTGCTCTGTTACCAGGTGAGAACATGGGACCATTGTTGACAAAACTTTCCGTTCTTTTAAAGGAAGCCAGAAACCTGGATTTTTACAAACTATAGACTCCCACCTTAAGCTGGCAAGGCTTTTGTGTTGTTTTAAAGCCCAGCGTGAGCTGAGCCCAAGATCCAATTGGCAGCCCCTGCTGTAAGGCCTCCTCCAACAGCTCGGGGAGGAGGGCTGGCTGCTCTGCCAGCAAGGGCAGGCGGTCTGCTTCAAGGTCATTGGTGTGGAGAGAGCCTCCTCCCACTCCTGCTTGGAGGTTCTTGTGGCTTTTTCTGCCCACAGAGCAGATGCTGCTGCGCTGCCAGGACTAACGGGTGTTTGAATTCGAACATTCCCTCTCGTCCTTCCTTTCTTCCGTGGCAGCCTTGGCTGGGTTCCCGGCCCCCAGAAGGCAGACTTAGAGAGGAGTAACTTCCGCACAGACGGGGGTGGGGTGGGGTGGGCGGGGCTTAGGGTTAGTGCTGGCCAAGTGGGGAAGGGGAAGCGGCCTTTGAAGTTGGAGAATTAATTATCCTCTTTACCCGACTCCTTTCGAGGTGGGGAGCAGTTTAAAAGCCGGTGTGGGGGAAACGTGATGAGTGAGAAATGGAGTTTAGGATGCTAATGGGAATGCTTTTAAACCGCGTGCCGGCTTTAGGAAGTGAGTGTTGAGCAGAGCTTTGGGTTCAGCCACAGTCTTCAGGATGCTTGCTTTGGAAGCGGTCCTTTGTATAAGGGAGGCTTGTGTTCTCTGGATCTCCGTGACTTCTAGCTCTCCACCCTGAGGGCTCACTTCTGCTTCAGGCCTTTGGTGACACAGCGTCCTGCCTAGAATGACGTAGTGTGACAGAGTCCCGGGGACTCTGGGCTGTAGAGTCTCACCCCCCAGTTTGCCTTTTACCAACTGAGACAGTGGACAGGTCTCTCTGCCCTGCTGATGTGACTGTTGTGATCCTATAGGAAACAAGGCTCTTTTGTGTGGTTGCAAGGAAGATGGTTTCTTTAAGGGATGATAGAGGCTTGGGTAAGCTTCGGATTCCAAGGCAATGTTGCAGCTTCTTGGGATTAGCAGGCCCACCTCTGTGGAGGAAGAAACACGTGCCCACACAGCCAGAACTGAGGAAGAAGGTACAGTCAGCAGGATTGTGGTCTTGAGGGCTCCACAACTTCCTTCTGGCAGCCTCAGAGGGAAGAGGAGAGGGACGGGGAGGATGAGAAGAAGAGGAAGAGGAGGAGGAAGAGGAATAAGTAGAAAAGAAGAAGGAGGAGGAAGAAGGGGAAGAGGGGGAGGAGGAGGAGGGGGAGGAGGAGGAGAAATGAAGAAATGAAGAAATGTCTGGCTTTCTGCTCCTCCATTAGCTGTTGGAGGCACCCATTGGTTTAAGAACAATGGGGAACCTGAGAGCCAGGGAGCTGCATGATTGAGGAGGTCAGCTTCATAGAGTTTTGATTACAGCAGTCAGGTAGTGAATGGATCTGGGAGAAAAGCGAGGAGCATAAAGCACACTGACCTTTAGTCTCCTGACCTTTAAAGGGAAGAGGAACACAGCCAACCATTCTGAAACATGTCTGGACAGCTAATGCACACATGTAGGGCAAGCCCGTAATGTTCAGTAACTGCTCAATTAATGCCACCTCACTGTGGGGTCTCAGACCATTCCTAGTCATGAAAGGACCAGAGAGAAGCATCTGCACCTATACTCTGCCCTGCAGTTAGAGCACCAGCAGCCGGTCCGTCCCTTCCTTCCCCTGAAGTGGGAGGCATGGGAACAGTGCCCCCTTCACGGAGAGTGTAAGGGATTCTGGAACCGGATAGCCTGGATTTCAACCCTGCCACTTACTGCCAAGTTAGTTTATTTCTCATGCCTCACCATCTCATTCTTAGCAACTAAGGTTGCGAGGGTTAAAACGAGTTGTCTAGGCAAAGAGCGTAGAGCAGTGTGAGGCACATTGCAGCAGTCAGGAGACGTCATGAGTTGTTGCTGTCTGGTTATTACTGTCATCACCATCATCATCACCATCATCATTCTCACAACCACCACCACCACCACCACCACCACCACCACCACCACCACCACCATTCCCACTGCCCATCTCCAAGCACAGGTGACCTACTGTCAACAGAAAAATCTCCTGTGGACAGAGTCCATCCCACCCATGCTCTCTGGAGCGCCATTGATCACGCTGTTTCCTTCTTTCTCGTCCTCCCACAGACATGATATTTCAGGGAGTGATTGATGGATGTGTGTGTGTGTGTGTGTGTGTGTGTGTGTGTGTGTGTGTACGTGGGGAAGGGTAGGCTTGTGCCTGACTCTGGGGACAGAGTGCTTTGTTATGCAGAGTAGCTCGCCTGTCATCCCACTGTGGGTCCCTTTCTTGAAAAGTTCCAGGCTATTTTTGAGCCCTCGTGCTCACGTGTTCCTTTCTACATCATGTCAATGCCAGTACAGGGGAAAAAAATGGGAACCTTTTGGCAGAATATAAAGCAAAAGAGATTTCAAAGTGCATGGAGGATGAGTGTTGCCGGAGAGACAGGGTATTAAGACGTGACGAGAATGCTGGAGTGCGCACGGAGACTGTAGGCAGTACGTGTGTTTGTATTTAGACCTGATAGGTTTCTTGGGAAGCCGGTGGGGTGCCCAAGGTTAGTGTTAGCAGCACTGAGAAGACACCAATGGGTAATGACCACCCCCGCCTTGATTGTATGAATCCATATCCTGAAAGACCAGGAAAGGATGAGGGAGAGAAGTGGGCAGTTGCTGAGGGCATATCCTGGACCCTGAAATGGGAAGATATGCACCTGAAGATGGAGGGAAATGCCTGACCGCCCAGCAGCTTTGAGGCTTCACCTACCACGCACAGTCAGACACCGAGCTGTGAGCAACGGGGACATCCAAGACTGAGGTGCTGGGCACTCGGCTTCTGTGCACTTCCATCCCCTTCCTGCTCTTTTCTGAAGGGCGGAGTCTGACTGAGAACTCTCCCTCTTCCTAGTTCTCTGGTTTTGGTTGAGTAACTAGTTTCTTTTAGAGCCCCGTGTCTTTATTTGAGAAGAACTCTTTCCACCTTCACTCCGCTGTTGAGACGCTTATGCATTAGAGTTTTTTGGCGTCCCTGGGTCTTGATTGTGTTTGATGACTGCCTCTGCTGGGTTCAGGTCTCACAGTAGTCTGAGGGTAGGATAGTCAGTAGCACTTCTATGTCACACATGCTGAGACTGAGGCATGGCTGGCAGGCCCATGGCCACTCAGGGTTATATTGGAGCTGGAATGCAGTGTACAAGGTGGCATCATATACATGTACAGTATGTGCACAGCACAGAGAGTGTTGAACACCATGGTTTTCTAAAGAGGATACATTGGGGCTGGGATGATGGCTTGGCAGGTAAAGTACTTAGTGCACAAGCATGAGGACCTGAGTTCTGATCCCCAGCATGCCTGTAAACTCTGAGTGTGTTGGCACATGTCTGTAATACCAGTGCTGGGATGTGGGGCAAGCAGGGGTGGAGGCAAGCAGATCCCAGCACTCTCCAGCCAGTCTGGCTGACACGTTAAGTTTTAGGTTAGTGAAAGAGCCTGCCTCAAAAAAGAAGGGAAGATAATTGACCTGGCTTTTACACACACACACACACACACACACACACACACACACACACACACATGTATAAACAGCATGTTGAAATGCTTTTCTTTAAAAAGCACAACTTTGGAGAACAGCGGTGTTCTCTTCTAAGAGTAAGCACAGGCTTAGCCTGTGGCACTGAGTTCTGTTTCTAAGGCTTACCGCAAAGAGGTGAAGTGACACGCCCTCACCCAGACTTGTAAGTAAGCATCTATAGCAACTTCATTCATAATGCAGGATTTGGAAATGTGCAAAAACTGGAAAAATCCAACATACCTGTAGAGTGATGAATGGCCACATGAACCTCAGAATAGCCGTGTGACAGAATATTACTCTGCTATAAAAATTAGCTGTTGATACAGAGAAATGTTTGCCTCTCAGAAGCATTCATCTGACTGAAACATGGCCAAGGCAGAAGGTGGCACCTTGGTGGCTGCCCAGAGCTGGGCATGGAAAGGCGGGACCTATAAGGCATTGGGAATTATGCCAGTACTCTTGGGTTCCGAGTGTGGTGGTGCCTATGTGAATTTAATGTACTTGCCAAAAATGCATGAACCTTTGTATCTAAGAATGCATTGTCCATGAGCATCTGCTCATGATGATTAAACGATTGGGGCTACTTAGTATTATAAGAACAATAAAGAAAGTCATAACCAGAGACCACAAGCACTGTCAACATTTCATATGTTTTCCTCCCATGCTTTTTTTTTAATCCCCTCCGCCCCTGCCCCCTAGAGCTGAGGACCGAACCCAGGGCCTTGTGCTTGCTAGGCAAGTACTCTACCATTGAGCTAAATCCCCAACCCCCTCCCCCATGCTTTTTTCTTTACTGTGATGGCTAGGTTTTTGTTGTTGTGTTGTTGTTGTTGCTAACTTGACACAGCCTGGCACCATCTGGGAAGAGGGAACCTCGACTGAGAAAATGACTCCATCAGATTGGCCTGTGAGCATGTTCCTGATCAGTCATTGATGAGGGAAGGCCCTGACCTTGGCTCTGGCCCTGGCGGTGCCACCCCTGAGCAGCTGGTCCTGGGTGGTATGAGAAAGCAAGGATGGGCAAGTCAGGGGGAAAAGCCAGCAAGCAGTGTTCCTCTGTGATACTGCTTTAGTTCCTGCCTCGGAGTTCCTGCTCTGTTTGAGTTCTTGCCTTGGCCATGTAGGCCAAATAAACCTTTTCCTCCCAGCGCTGCTTTCAGTCATGGTCTCTGTCACAGCAATAGATAACAAAGTAGGGTATCTTATTCCCAATGACACCAAAAAGCCTGATTTGCTTATTTAGTTTTTAACTAAATAAACAGGATCTCCCTGTAAAACCGTGGCTGGTTTGAAACTTACTCTAGTTTAGTCCATCAGCAAATGTGTGGTGTGAAGACCTTCCCGCCTCTGTGTCCATACACTGGCGGCAGGTCTTTGACAGCACACTTGGGAAAGCTGGCTAATCTTAGTAAGACGGGGAGGAATAAGTACGAAATGACCCCCTTCCATGGCAGAAATCGTTTTGCTCTGACCTTGTTTTACTTTGGAGCAGAATATTAAGAAGAAATGAAATATGTAGCGTGGCCTGGGGAAACACAGTCAGAGAGGTGGAGGAGGATGGCTAGTGGCTACTGGCTTCAAATCTCAACCAATTCACAGCCAATTAAATATTATTGCGTTTCTCTCCTGTGCCAAAGCATCAGTGGGGACAAAAATATGTTTTTTTTAATGCTTTGATAAAGGCAATGGCCTGGAAGGAAAAGAAGAGGAGGAGGAGGAAGATCAGGGGAGGAGGAAGAAGAGGGGGGAGGAAGAAGAAGAGGAGGAGGGTGTTGATGCTGATGGTAGTGATGGTGATGCTAATGGTGATGGTGGATGGTGATGGTAATGGTGGTGATGGTGGTGATGATGATTATGGTGATGGTGATGGTGATGGTGATGGTGGTGATGATGATTGTGGTGATGGTGATGGTGATGAAGGGGAGGAGGAGGATGACAGCAACGATGATAATGACGAGAGCCGTAACAATAGCTAATATTCACGGTGAACTTACGCCAGTTTGGCTGTCACGTCTAATTGCCACGACTCCCTGAGTAATCATTCTTCATTCCCACTCTATTTTGAAGACAATAAAGTATCTCAGCGATGACAGGTCAAAGGAAGCATTTATAAAACAGTAAGCAGATTAAACATAGATTAATGGGTCAGAGAGGACTCCCTGAGGAGTGGATATTTAGTCTGAGATTCAGAGGATCCTAGAAAGACCTTCGCTTAATGGAGAGCCTTGGGGATTCCACCGAGGAGGGGATAGAGGGAGGAAGAGGAGCCACAGCGTCAGGACCAGGTCTGCCGGGGAGGTTGACTTCCATGCAGACAGAGTGTTGGAGTGCTGGAGGTGTCTGTAAGACAGGAGGTCCTGGCCATGGGAGTCTACAGTATGTTTAGAGACCATTATTTGAAGATGTTCTTGAAAGGACATCCTACATCTCCCATCCACACGGGGACAGAGCAGGTGTCTTCCAGTTGGTCAGGGCTCACGATTGCTTACAGCAACGTGAGTGGATTGTGGTTACCTAAAGGAGCGGCAGAACAACTAGGAAGAGAGGTGGAGCTGCACAAACAGGCAGAGCCAAGCATCAGAAGCCACCCTGGGGGTGTGGGTGATGGGGATGGACACATGGCCTTTGCGTGGTGATATTAGCGGGATGAATCAGCTCCAGCTGTTCCCACCCCTGTGTCTCTCAGCCCCAGATCAAATATCAGAGAGAGTACGTGATTCACTAAGTGTTGGGATGTCGGGTTGTGAGCAAGGGAAGAACTGGATTGTAGATTGACACCCTTACAGGGACTGTGTACAGTAGGAGGAGTGCATGCTGGGTAGTAAAGCCAGTAGAAGTCCTTTGTGGTCCCTGTGGCCTGGTTGTTGATTCGGTTTGTTATCATTTGCATAGCCACCTTCCTGGCACTCAGGGCTACTGTTTCGCCTGCAGCCAAGGAAGCTTTCTCCATCTGTCTTTGAGAGGGCTGGAACTGATGTGGATTTATCTCCTGTCTCCAAACCATATAACTCTGGAGGCAAAAAGTGATGGATGTGACTCATTTTCTTGTCAAGAAAGGCCATGACCTTGGGGCTGTGTGCCTTTTCCTTCACCATTGAGGGCAGGGTGTTGATGGGACCAGAAGGTGGATGTGTCAGTCCAACAGGGGCTTGCTGAGAAGAAGCCCACATACCAGTCACCCATGGGTATGGGGCACCTGTCCAATTGTGAGTCTCCTGTCACTTTCTGTCACCCAAACAGATTCCCGAGTGCAGTGGCCTTTGGCAACACACAGAAAAATCATGGAAAGGAGGGGATGTAGCATCCTAGCTTCCTTTGCCTTCTCATCATGGGCTGAACCAAATACTGGGAGCAGTCATTTCCTTGGTAGCAACATTGATTCATGGGAGCACATGAATTACTGAGGAGACAGGGGCCTCTGCTGCTTGTCCTCAGGTCTCTGGTCTTTGGTTGATAGAGTCCTCTCTCTCTCTCTCTCTCTCTCTCTCTCTCTCTCTCTCTCTCTCTCTCTGTGTGTGTGTGTGTGTGTGTGTGTGTGTGTGTGATGTGTGTGTGTGGTGTGAGTCTGTATGTGGTGTGTGTCTTTGTGTGTGTGTGATGTGTGTGTGATGGGTGTGTGTCTCTGTGTGTGTGTGATGTATGTGTGATGGGTGTGTGTCTCTGTGTGTGAGATGTGTGTGTCTGTGTGTATGTGTGTGTGTGTGTGGTGTGTGTATGATATGTGTGTCTGTGTGTGATATGTGTGTCTGTCTGTGTGTGTGTGCACATTTAATAATAAACATAGCGATACACATGCTCCCCCTTGTCAGCTGAGCATTTCACTAGGAAATACTCCTCTGAGTAGTTTCAGCAGAAGTCCCAGTGCTGATTCTCTTTTTTTTTTTTTCCCTCGGAGCTGGGGACCGAACCCAGGGCCTTGCGCTTGCTAGGCAAGCGCTCTACCACTGAGCTAAATCCCCAACCCCGCTGATTCTCATCAGGAGGCTCAAGTGACTTGTCCATCCCTAAATCCACATGGTGGCCTCCATCCTACATCCATTTTTGGAGCCAGAGGATGAGGGAAGCCTTTGATAACTCACACAAATTGTGGGTCAGAGAGGAGTGATGGCTCAGAAAAGAGTGGGGAACAGATGCTGGTCAGGCGGAAACCAGAGACGTCTGCCATACTTTGATTTGGCTTCTCGTGTTCTGAGGACACCATGATGGATGAGCATGTTAGTGTTCCTCGTAAACATTGGTATCCTATGCTGATTCCCTGCCCCCATCTTCAAGGCATGAACAAGAAACAGAGGACACAGTCAAGAACAGCCTCCAAGTGTTACCCTGGTCCTCTTGGGTCTGGCTCCTCCAGGGTACTTAAACGCAGAGGGACGATGTAGAAGTTTCTTTCTCTGGATTCATTTGTCCTGGGCCCTTTACTGAGGCCCATACCTTAGCTCCCTCCCGTGGGCCCAATCACTCTGTAAAGGAATACCTTGCAGTTGTTGACAACTGTAGGGTGATTGCCCCTGCTCCAGTCTTCCCTTCTTAGTGCTTGGTTCAGATAAGCAATTTGCTGTCTCTTCTTCCTTCCTTACCAAGGAAGGAATCCTTGACATTTTAGGAATTCCTTATGTGACTGGGTAGCCTATCCATATGATGGGGTAAGGTAAAGCTGTGGAAACAGAATGGGGCTGTTGTCTCCATAGTGAAGAGGAACAGGCTCTTGGATGTGCTCACTTGGGAAAAAGCAGGTGGTGGAGGCCTGATGCTCAACTCTACAAGTGCTTCTGAACTGCTTCCTCAGTGCACCAATGCCTGCCCCATCTCCTCACCAATTCTACTAAACCAGAATCTTTGGGACTAAACATTTTTATAAACAGCTCCCTGGGTGTTTTGGAGTGTGAAGCCATGCTGAAAACCAGGCAATGATATAGGTAAAGCATCAGGGATATAGATGAAAAAGAAAAAGGAAATGGAAATATATCGTAGACAACACACAGCCATCCTGGGAATAGCTGAGGATTGGTTTCAGGAATGCCCTTGGAAGTCCCCAAATACTCTGGCAGCTAAGATTCATTTGCCAAATGGCTTAGTGCTGGCTTGAAACCGACCCTCACCCTCCTGAATGCTTTAGATAGCTCTGGGTTGCTTTTAACTCCTAATGCAATGGAAATCCTGTGCAGATAGTTGTTACCGTGCATTATTTAGGAAGTAACGTCAGGAAACAAGTTTGTACAAGTTCAGGACAGATGCAGGCTTTTCCTCCCAAATACTTTTGATAGTTGGCTGATGGAATCGTCAGATATAGAACCCTTGCATATGGAGGGCTGATTGTACACATATAGACCTACATATGGACTCCCATATGCAGAGGATGTTTCTGCAAGATCTAGGGTTTATCCAAGGATTGTATAAGGAGATGCAAAGAAGAGTTTCTTCCGGATATGACACAAACAGTGATTTTTGAATTGGCAGTGTTCAGATTTCTTAACCAGCAAGCACAGCACACTCGTTTCAAAGAAATATTCACTGCATATGGAGAAGTTGCCAGACAGGGCTCTGAAAGACCCCTGAACTTACATGGCTTCTCAGGTGAGGGCAGCCTCTTGCCCCCACACCCTCAGTGCCCACAGCCTCTGCTGCAGCCTCTTGACTCAGCTATGGTGCTTGGTTTTCTGAGTGTGAAGGTAACCAAATGAGCCAACTTGTTGAGTCATTCACTATCCATCCGTCCATTCATTCATGCTTTTTAAAATTAAGAGTTGTACGATCCCATTTCTCCTCTTCACAGCCACATGGCCTTCTTCCTGTCCTATGCTTGGGCTCTATTTGCTCCAGCAACCTATCACCTGAGGTGGAGAAAGAAGCTTGAGCTAGAATAAGCAGCTAAGGCAGAGCCTGTGCGCTGGCAGCATGCAAATACATTAATCCTAATGTATTTGCTTCCATAAAGCTTAGCAAAAATCCTCTCTGGCATCCGCATTCATGAACCCAGAGCCACCCTTGCCTGCAGCCAAGTGTCCTTTGGAAAGACCTGTATTCCTCAGTTCAGCCCAGTCTGGCCATGTCCCAGGCTGACTTCACTTAGCCAGAAGGTCTGGCCTTTGCAAACATCTGAGCTTGCAACTCCTGCATCAAGCTAGTAAGATGAGCAAACCATCACCTGCCCCACTGGGATGCCGAGTGAATTGTTTTTGGATAATGTGTTGTTTCTATTCCAGTCTGGCCTGAAGTCTGCTGCTTAAAGGACAGGTCCTCCTGCCTTCTATTTCATCTGTGCACTGCATGTGGTAGGCTGTGGTGCAGACACGTTGATGGAACAAATACGCATGATAGGGGACGTATGCAATCTGTACTAACATGGCTGTCATTGGCCTGACAGGACTGTGAGGCAGCAGGGCAAGAGGAGAAAAGAGTTAAGCCACACAGTGATTACACCATGGAAGGGAGCCTTGTACTTTATCCCCTAAGGCTGTTCCGTCCACGAAGACATACGCAGTAACAACTACACTTTACATCTATATTAGCCCAATACAAGAACTCCTAACCACATGAGTCATTAAGCACTAGAAATGTAGTTAGCAAGAATGGATACATTTTATTTAATTGCTTTAGATTTTCATAGTTTCCCCCTTTGGAGTTAGTTGTTACCATGTTGGATGGCATAGCTTTAGACCACAGGCAGCGAGGGGATGGTCAGAGCAGGAGAATGACACCAAGGCTAGGTCATCAGAGGGTGAGTTTTCCGTAAGCGTGTAGGTGGCGTGGAGTGGGAGGAAGTGTGTGGGAATGTAATTGACAACACTTGACCTTTATTAGGTAGTGACTGTGTCCACACACTGAGTCAGGATGAACTCAGCAAATCCTCGTAGCAACTCTCTTATAAAAGGTAGAATTATTGCCCGTATTTTGCACGCCGGGTTTTTGGGACAGAGCAACATAAATGAGCATCTTCAAGGTCACAAAGTTGATAAGTCATGGTAACTGGTAGAGGCCATTTGGCTACAGAGCTTGTACTCTGAACATGCACCCCCCCTCCCCAATTCTGGAAGAAAGTAAATGAATCTCTCTTAAGAGAATAATGTATTCCATCCCCTGCCGCTTCACATTCGCACATGACATCTCATTTAGATTTCTTGACAATTATGTGGCATTGCAGTCCTATCTCTTCTACGGTTATGGAAACTTTGGCTCACAGAGACGAGATATCAAGACAGGCTGATGAGGCTCTGGGGAGCCCAGCCGAGGCTTTATTACCAAGCCACCCTCTCTGAGTTCCTGAGGGCGGCTGAGGGAAGCCGGTGGGGAATGCGCAGGAGGATCTTCTGCAGAGGCTGTTTCGCAGGAAGAGTCAGTGGGATTTAGCAAGTGACTGAATGGCAGGGTTGAGCAGGGCGGGGGAGGAGCCCTCCTGGAACTGGGATGAAAGACAAACACACGTGTGCCTGCACCAGTCAGGTGTGTGGGCTCCTGAGGAGGGCAGGCCGAGTTTCCAAAAGAGTGTCACCAACCACTAACTGAACGACCTTGGGCAGATGACCTGTGAGCATCAGCCTCCCTGGGGATAGAATGGAAATCCTTCTCAGGGCACAGGTTTGATTAAGTCTCAGGTTTCACAGACACATGTGTGAAAACCAGTGTCTGTCTGTCTGTCTCTCTCCCTCCCTTCTTCTCTCTTCCCTCTCTTTTACCCTCTTTCTCTCTCCCAGACAGACAGACATCTTGCCATGTATCCTAGGCTCACCTCAAGCTGGAACTCCTCCTGCTTCAGCCTTCCAGGCACTGGGATTCTAGGTACGTGCCATCACATATGCCCCCTAAGTTCTTCTCAGTGCCAGTGAGGTCAGGTACTGGGAGAACACCAACCAGACTGTTGTGTTTCAGCTAGGGAGGGAGGAATCCTGCCTCATCTTGGGCTCTAGTTCATGTCTGACCTAGAAGGAAAGGGCGATCCTTCCCAAACAAAAACCAAGATCAAGTCAAGCGAAACCCGTGTGCTGTCAACTGCAAGCCGGATGCCCTTTTCCCTTTTTTCTTTTCTTTTTTTTTTTTTCTTGGAGCTGGGGATCAAACCCAGGGCCTTGCACTTGCTAGGCAAGTGCTCTACCACTGAGCCAAATCCCACCAAGCCCTCACACATATGTCCTCATCTGAGCAATGGTATTGTAAGAGCAGGTATTATTATTTTCAATAATTTATTTATTTTTACTCACTTTACATCTTAATTGCAGCCCCTCCCAGTTGTACCTTTATAGACCCCCTATGACTCCCACCCCTTCTCCTCAGAGAAGGGGAGCCCCACCTTGGTTACCACCCTACTCTGGCACATCTAGTTCCAGCAGGAATAGGCACATCCTCTTCTGCTGAGGCCCAACCTGGAAGTCCAGGAAGAGGAAGGGGATTCAGTGGCAGGCAACAGAGTCAGAGACAGACCCCACTCCAGTTGTTAGGGGACCCACTTGAAGAGCAAGTTGCACATCTGCTGCAAATGTGTAAGGGGCCTGCATGTTCTTTGCTTGGTGATTCAGACTCTGTGAGCCCCTGGGGCCTAGGTTAGTTAACTCTGTGGGTTTTCTTGTGGTGTCCTTGACCCCTCTGGCTCACTCAGTTCTTTCCCCCAATCTTCCAAGAGACCCCCCAAGCTCCACCTAATGTTTGGCTGTAAGTTTCTGCATCTGCTTCTATCCTCTGCTGCATGAAGCCTCTCAGGAGACGGTTATGCTGGGCTCCTGTCTGCAAGCAGAGCAGAGCATCATTCACAGTGTCGTAAGAGCTGGTATTATTGTTACTTCCAGTTTGGAAAAGGGAATTGAGGCTCAGGGTACAAAACGCATATCTATAGCCTCCAGCTTATGGGGGTCTAATTGGAGGTTTAAGCTGAGACCCACCTGGTCCCTGAGGTGTGATTGACATCCTCTGTCAATGGTAGCCTTCCTGAGGGCTGGCAGGCTTGGGACATCCTGAGAGAGGTGAGAACCTACGGAAGTATTTGGGGTCTCTCAGTACTCAAGAGCTCTTGTCTCCTCCCACCATAGCTAGCCACAGTAATGTTAGGATTTCTATCTCACATTGATAGGAATATGATGCATGAGTGGACACCCAAGGATGCTAGGTTTATACCCAGTGAGAACTGGATGGAAGTAGGAGGTCAAAATCAAAATGATGAATAGAATCGTGTCCCTCTGTACTGTCCTATTCAAAGTACGACAGTGCTGTTGGTGCTGGGAGTAGAGTAGAATTGCAAACTCGACACTTTCCTGGGACAGTTACCCCACAGAGGTCTGTTGGGAGTGTCTCTTCAGCTGTCTGGTGTTTATAGCATCAATCACACGCTCCTAATTCTTAGCTAGTGTATTAGTTTCCTCAAGCCCTTGTAACACATTCAAAGACACCCAGGTGCCTAAAATGGTACAGAGTTAGTGTCTTACAGCTCTCAAGGCCAAAGTCTAAAAATGGCTTTGTTAGGACTAAAGTCAAGGTGTCAGCTGGCTGCTTTCCACATGGGAGACTAGAGGGGACACTCTGTTCCTTGCCTTTTCCAACTGCTATGGGCCACCCACAGTCCTTGGTCACGTTCCTTCCCACAAGAACAGCATGCCAACCTCTGCTACAACCATCGAAGTTCATTCTCTGACTGACCCTTCTGCATCCACATAAAAGGAGTCTTGTGCTTCCATTGAGCCCACTCCAATAAGTCAGTGTCTCTCCCCTCTGCAGAGTCCTCAGCTTAATCACATCTGCAAAAGACATTTTCCCCCCAGGAAGGTTAACAGTCAGGGTTCCTCCAGATGGGAGGGACATAGGCATCTTGCTTCGGAGGCAGCTGTGTTAGCCTTTATGGTCTTTCATGTACAAGGAAAGTGTGGAGATTCACAGAGCTGGGAACCTTTCTCGCTCCTCACTGAAGCTGAGTTGAAAGTCCCCTCTACATGCGTGTGTTCTACCTTTCCCCTGCTGTTCTTATCCGTCACCTAGTTCAGAGGCATTTGTGTTTGGAACCCTACCCAGTAATCTACACAGGTCTCTAGACTGGACTGAGAGGGTGACAGGCTGCAGACTTTTGCACCCAGGACCTTGAGGAGTAATAAAATACAGTGTGGAGCGTGTAGGACTCTTGGTTTCCTCCAGCTACCTTCGTGGAAGTGGGACCTGGCACATTCAGCAGCTCTGAAATGCCTCCTTTTTAAAGAAAAGCTTGGCTGCCCCTGAATTTGCCAAACAGAAATGAGGGGGTGTTTATTTGTATCACAGAGAGATTTAGTTTGTTTCTTAAAATAGACAACCCTAGTCCTCTTTAAAAGCGTGTTTTAGTTAATGGGGAATTTGATTTGCACAACTTTGGAGAAACAAATCACTTAAGGGAGTTACCTGCACTGCAGGTCTTCAGTTTCCAAAGTCTGTCCCCATTGGGGAGAGGGACACGCCATTCCGGCCACTTGGCCTATTGGTTCCTCTTCACTGGGCCAGATCATTTATTTTTGTGCTAATTGGAAGGCTGCCCAAAGAGACCTTACCCATGGAGGAATTTGGAGGAACCACTCAGGAGCTACCCCTACCATGGTGTGATAGGGGTGTACTTCTTCTCTTTCTGCTGCTCCTTCCTTTGTTCCTTCACATACCAGACATTCCTTTATTTACTGGCTGGCATTAATATCAGCGGTGACACCAGGAACTGCAGCAAACACCAGAAACCTTGGAGAGGATGTGCTAGTTATTCCTCGTTTCCTGTCAGCAGGAGGAGGATGAAGAAGGTCCTGACTCAAGCTTTGGAAGTTTTGAAAAAGGATTCTAGAATAAAATTGCTATTTGAAAATAGGGAAAGAGACTTTCCTTATTCACTCCAGATTAAAGAAGAAATTCATACCATAATGATGGACCACTTAGAAACATAATAATGACACTAAATAGAAAACTTAAGTCCAGCCAAAACTCTACTTAACAGAAGAGTTCTGAGTCCAAAAATCTCTTTCAATTTTAATGAAGATGAATGGGAAGGTATCAACTGGATTGTCCGTTCAAGCAGCTCCGGGAGCGGTATGTGCTAGGAGCCGGTATTTGTTGGGCGTTTGAGGTTTAGATAGCACAACTCCAAGGATAGACGATGCCACCATGATATAGGAACTGCCACCTTTCAGAGAGGACACAGAAGCACAGGGAGGACAGATGACATAACCAGAACATTCCACATTCAAATGTTCAAGGTCCGAGCAGGCCCTGAACATAGTGAAAATCTGTCTCAAAATAAAAAGGGGTCAGGGAAATGGTTCTGTTGGTAAACTGCTTGTTCAACAAGCAAGAAGACTTGCGATCAGCTCAGCAGCACACATGTAAAAGCCAGGCTTGGTAGCTCATATCAGTAACCTAGCACCCTTGGAGAGTGGTAGCTCCTACCCTAGAAGAATCGGTGCTAGTTAGTTAACTAACTAACTAATAACTAGCTGACTAACTACCTAAGTGAAGTGGAGAGCTACTGAGGAAGATACTCAACACTGACATCCAGTTTCTACAAGCCTGTGTATACCACACACATACGTGTGTGTGTGTGTGTGTGTGTGTGTGTGTGTGTGTGTGTGTGTGTGTGTGTGTGGAGAGAGAGAGAGAGAGAGAGAGAGAGAGAGAGAGAGAGAGAGTTAGTTCGTTCAGTGTAGAGCAGTTATTTAGTATGGAAGTGGCCCTGTGTTCTATCACTGGTACCGAAAAAGAAATACATTAAAAATAAAATAATAGACATCAGAGATGTGGCTTATAAGATGCTACATCGTAAGTACACAGGCAATTTCCAAACTATAGACACAAACTAAAGGACATTCTGGGGAGTCATGAAAAGCAACTTTGGTGGTTGTGAGAAACTCGTAGAAGGAGGGGGGAGGGGTGATTCTGGCTGGGAAGGACAGCTACCGGCCCTTTATTTCCTGGTGTTCTGACAGTTCTAGATGTAGAAATACGATAAGGGGGAGGGGCATATATATGAGAAAGGAGGAAAGGAAATATGATTACTTGGGATAATGCAATTTTCTAGGTAGGATTCTGAAGGCAACTAAAAACCCGTATCAATGATTATGAGTTTTGAAAAGGCTACAGAACCCTCACAGTGGGATTTGCATTACTCCCCTGTCTATAGACAGTAGCCAGCTGGAAACTACAATGAAGAAAGCACATTAAAACAGGGATCTCTTAGACGGTCCACTGTCAGCACCGCATCGGGACAGTGTGGAGAGAGTGAAAGGCTCTCTGGGAGATGTGAAGCAAGAATTTTTAACAAGGGAGCAATCAATTCCTGGAGGAGTGACTTGTTTTTGTAAAAGTGTCAGCTATCTTGAATTTTAATTTTGAAAATGTAAGGCCAGTTCTATGAAAGCCCTAATTATTTTGTTTTATTTTATTTTTGGAGAACGGGGATTGACTTAACGTGGGTCTAATGCAATCCCCACTGGTATTTTAAGAACCTTGATAAACTGCTTCTGAAGTTCAGTTGGACGGATAAACCCACAGCAATAGCTAAGAAAACATTGAAAATAGGGATAATGAGGGGCCCCAGTGTGGCACAATGTGTTCTAAAGCTGCTGTAATTGACCCCCCTCTTGCCCTACTTCACGACAGATCAGGGGACAAAGCTAAAGGCCTGAAGATAAGCTCAGCGTATATAATTATTGAACACTTAATAAACTTGGCATTAGAAATCCATGCAGAAGGACAGAATTATTCAATCAAGGCTGCTGGGACAACTGGGTACCTATGGTGGGGGTAAAGTCTAATGTTCACAGACTCCAAAACGTTACAGAGAGATTAAAGATCTCAAAGTAGAAATGGCACCAAATGTAGATGTGAAAACATTCTCACATGCATGACTTGGGAAACAGAGAGAGTCCCCGGCTGGTTGTCTGTTCAAGTGAACCGGAAGTGCTTTCTTTACACTAACTTTCCTTGCACTGCTTTAAAAGCTGTATATGGAATGTTTGATCTTATTTTAATTGTTCATTTTTTTATTGTTAATATTTATAGTCTTATACATGCTGGGAGAATGTTCTGCCTTTGAGTGTCACCCCAATTGTAATTCTTTTTTTTAATTTATTCATTTATTATATATAAGTACACTGTAGTTGTCTTCAGATACACCAGAAGAGGGCATCGGATCTCTTTACAGATGGTTGTGGTGAACCACCATGTGGTTGCTGGGAATTGAACTCAGGACCTCTGGAAGAGTAATCGGGTGCTCTTAACTGCTGAGCCATCTCTCCAGCCCCCCAATTGTAATTCTTAAGCAAATGTATTATCACAGTATGTGAGCGTGTGTGTATGCATGTGTGTATGTGTGTGAGTGTGTGTGAGGGGTGGTGTGTATGTTGAATGTGTGTGCATGTGAGTGTGTGGTATGTGTGAGTATGTGAGGGGTACTGTGTGTATGTGTGTGAGTGTGTGTGTGTGCATGTGTATATGTGAGTACATGATTATGTGTGGTGTGTGTGTGAGTGTGTGGTGTGTGTGAGTGTATATATGCATGTGTGTGTGAGAACGTGTGTTGAGTGTGTGTGCATGTGATTGTGTGGCATATGTGAGGGGTGATGTGTGTATATGTGTGTGTGTGAGTGTGTGTATGCATGTGTGTGTGTGGTGTGGGTGAGAATGTGTGTTGAGTGTGCATGCATGTGAATGTGTGGGGTATGTGTGAGTGTGTAAGGGGTAATGTGTGTATATGTGTGAATGTGTGTTTATACATGTGTGTATGTGTGGCATGTGTATGTGTGGTATGTGGTGTGTATGTGTCTGATGTATTTGTGAATGTGTGTGGTGTGTGTATGTGCGTGTGAGGGGTGGTGTGCATATGTGTGTGAGTGAGTATGTGTGCATGTGTGTTCATGTGTGTATGTGAATGCATGTGTATGTGTGGTATGTGTGAGTGAGTGTGTGAGAGTGTGTGTTGAGTGTGTGTGCATGTGAGTGTGTGGGGTGTGTGTGAATGTGTGATAAGTAGTGTGTATGTTTATGTGTGCATGTGTGCATATGAGTACATGTGTATGTGCGGTGTGTGTGTATGTGAGGGATGGTGTGTGTATGTGTGTGTGTGCATGTGTGAGTATGTGGGTTCATGTGTGTGTATGTGTGGTGTGTGTGTGAGTGTGTATGTGTGGTGTGTGTGGTGTGTTACTGAGTGTGTGTTGAATGTGTGTGGTGTGTGTGAGTATGTGAGGGGTGGTATGTGTATGTGTGTGTGTGCATGTGTGAGTATGTGTGGTGTGTGTGTGTGTATGTGGTGTGCTTATGACTGTGTGTAAATGTGTGTATTTGTGTGAAGGTCAGAGGACAAGAGTCAGTTCTTTCCTCTGGGGTTGCTGGGATTAAGCTGAGTTTGTCAGGCATGTCCATCAAGTGCTGTCCCTGTGCAGCCACCCTGCCAGCGTCTCCATCATAACTGTTAGCACACTTAAACTAGTCCTGTGTGCCATTCATTAGTGTGCACAGTCTCCTTGGGGAACACAGGCTGCAGCACATTCAACACTCCCAGCTTGTGTTCTGTGTGTTAGCCCCTCTCTCTGTTTCAGCCTCTGTCTTAAAGTTGTATTTTATGGAAGAATCAAGCATGTATAAAAAGAAGACAGATTGGCATTAAATTCTCATGTGTCCACCAGGAACATGTAATAAGTCATAATGATTAACTTTCTTTTTTGTCCTTTTCCTTTCTTCCTTTTTAAAAAAATCTATCACCCTCCTGAGCGTACCAAATTACTTTGAGCTGAGTATTGTATCCAGAGCACTTTTAGGTTGCAGCCCTGAAAGATGAAGATGCGGTTAGAATAACGACCATGCCACTGTCATACCAAAGGCATCTGTTCTCTAACATCAGTAAGGGTAATTGCCTAGTATCATAAAAAACAAGTGAATAGATCCATTTTCCTGCTTGTCTTGGTGGATTTTTAATATTGCTGGTTTACTCAAAATTAGGATTCAGATAACATATGCATAATGCTTGTGAGCAAGATGTTTCTTCTATGTCTTTGGATGTAAGTTTTCCTTGTATTTTCTCCTTGTCCTTTTCTTCCCTCCTGTTTCTCTTGTTGGAGAGCCCTTATTGTTTTTGTGTGTGCAGCTGCCAGTGTTCTGGGACTTGCAGGAGGGGGTTGTGACTGCCTCTAGGTAACACCAACTAACTAGTTCCTGGCCTTTGTACTTCCTGTGATGTAGTAGAACCCCGCTAAGACTATCCTGTGACAGTGTTCACAGACACTGTGACGATAGGCTCACACAATCACATCTCTATGAGCAGCTTGAAATCGTCTCTTCTGTTTGTTGAGCATGTGCTTTACAAAAGCTCTGAGCTGGTTCCTCACTCAGCGCATCCTCTAGGAGCCCAGGAGTCTATAGAAGACTTGAGAAGCAGCACTGTAAAATGTGTGTTTTATTATGTGTTTATGTCTTCGCTGGCTGCCTCTTGTCATGTAACCCCCAGATAGTGAAGCTGTATCACCGATGCCTTGCACTCACGAGGTTGCAGACGTATGTTTATACATGTTTGGTTGCAAATTACGAGCCATGTTGCGGCCTTCCTCCTCCTCCACCTTTACAACCCCTCCTCCTCCTACACTCCCCTCCGATCTCCTCCACCTTCTTCTCCCCCTTCTCTTTCCTCTTCTCCATTTCCACCTCTTTCCCCTTTCTCCTGCCCTCCCTTTCATCTTCCTCCTTCCTCACCATGCTACTCCCTCCTTCTCTTCATCCCTGAGTTTCCAGCCTGCTAGGCAGGCTCTCCACTCCGAGCTCCGCCTCCAGCTTGGAGGCTGTTTCTTCTACTCCTACACTGACTTGACACTGATCTGGTGAGAGGAGCACGCCTCTGCCATTCTTTCTCAATGTTCCTCCACACCCTTCCTGTTCTAATCATCCCTCCAGGTAGGAGTCTAATGTTTAAACACACATGTTCCTTATGTATTATGGGTCTAAATATCCGCAAAGGACTTAATCTGGTACTTGATCTAAAAAACAGCATCCTATTTCCAAGCCAATAAAAGACTAGGCAGGCACTCTAAGTGATCTTCAAGAGGCTGTAACTTGCAGTATATATGATTCTTAGCACACTAGATAAATTAATTTTCCATATGTAAAGAAGTGTGTGTGTGTATGCACCTACGTGTGTGTGTGTGTATGCACCTACGTGTGTGAGTGCATGAGTGTGTGTGTGTGTGTGTATGTGTATGGTGAGCCTGTGTGTGTGCATGTCAGCATGTGCATGTGTGCAGTGGAGACAAATAGAGGTGAGTGCATGTGTGTATATTTCTTTTTTAGAGTGTGTGTGTGTGTGTGTGTGTGTGTGTGTGTGTGTGTGTAAGTCCAAAGCTGACATACCCTGTGTTTCTCAATTGCTTTTCATTCTTCTTCAGAGACAGAGTCTGTCTCTGAATCTGGAGCTAGCCAGTTCTAGCTAGCTAGCTGACTCTAGGGATCCTCTGTCTCTGCATCCTGGGGGATACTGGGATTAAAAGAGGCAACCTTAAAGGCCGAGTGGAGTCTGGGGATCAAACACTAGTCTTCACAATTGTGTGCTAAGTACTTTATCCACTGGGCTGTCTCTCAAACCCCTACTTAATTTAGACATCTAATGTTTGTGCAATATGTCAGTTACATCAGTGCACCCAACAGAGGGCACGAGGGAGAAGCTGATGTTATTTTGCATGACATCTTCATCTAGAGCAACCTAATGACTTCTTCCTTCTTTGTCTCCCCTGTGCTTTCTTTTGCAGTCTGCTGCTTTGTTGTACACAAGCGCTGCCATGAATTCGTCACGTTCTCCTGCCCTGGTGCAGACAAGGGCCCGGCCTCTGATGTGAGTACCTGGTGATGGCCACCCTTCCTGGTTCACAGTCGCTTTGATGGGTTTGCTTTCAGTAAGGGAAAGTGGAGAAGGGGTGTGGCTGGGCGGAAACAACCAGGTCCTCACTCTATGATCTTGCTTAGTGACTTTACCTTGACACTAGGGCCTGGTACTCAATGAACAGTGTGCCCATAAGAGGGAACCTTTTCAATACATTTCCTAGTTCTTTGCTGAGAAGTCTTAATATCAGGATCCACAAATCAGAGGAATGGGGAGGGTATGTGATCCTGCTATTAATCATTCTAAATTATTAGTTGGCTACAGTAGCACACTCTGAAACCCCAAACACACAAAGGTGGGATTGTGAGTTATGGGTTAGCCTGGGCTACATGGTGGGATCCTGTTTCAAAAACAAACTAAACAAACCAACACTCTGAAACCCCAAACACACAAAGGTGGGATTGTGAGTTATGGGTTAGCCTGGGCTACATGGTGGGATCCTGTTTCAAAAACAAACTAAACAAACCAACACTTAACCACAGTGCGACCATTGCAGGCTGGACAGAAGATGTTTGTAGGTAAAACAGATCAGTATTTTTCTCATCAGTATTTACTCATTATGTAATTTAGTATGGATTGAGAAAACAAATTTGGTAATGATTTCGGACTTCTGATTTAGATATAAAAATTCCTATCTAAGGAAAATTATTTTGGTTAAGTAAAGATAATTCAGTTTAAAGATGATTAAGTCAATGAGAAGATGGTTGACCTGAGGCTAGGGCAAAGCACTTGGTGTAGGTTTGTCTGAAATTTGGGTTTTTGTTAGTTTCCTTCACAATAGCCATTCTCAGCCCTAACATCCTTCCTTCCTTCTGCTGGCGGCCACCACTAATGCTAGATGGTGAAAATACCTGATACTTGCATGATGAGTCAAGATTTCTCAATGGAGCTCCTGGGAATCTCCTCCACTTCTTGGCTCAGTATTCCTGTGTTTGATTTATTTCTAGGAAGAACACGAATGCCTTTCCTTTCCTCTTTTATCAGCACAGCCACTCCAGTGACCATAGATCATAGTGGCCAGAAGAGTGGTCTGTGCTGATTGGCAAGCTCTAATCATGTGCGGTGATGGTCTGAATGTGTCGTCTCTCTCCAAATTCACGCTGAAATTCTAACCCTCTGGTCTTAGAGACAAGACATTTAGGATGTGATCAGGTCAAGAATGAGGCACCTTCATGGATGGATGGCATCCATGCCTTTAGGAAAAGGACCCTAGAGAGATGCCTTACCCCCTCCATTATGTGAGGTACACCAAGGCATTAGCAATGTAAAAAGAAGTGGGTTCTCACTAGACACCATGTCTGCCATTCTTTGGACTTTGGACTTCTTGGCTCCTAAAACCATGAGAAATACATTTTTGTGATTTAAAAGTCACCTGTTTTAGTTTGGTAGCCCAAACAGACTGAAACAGGAAGTTTTGTGCCAAGAATGGTGCTAGATGAATAGAAATTCAGACTCTGGAATTTCTGGAATTAAGGCAAGGTTCTCAAGTGGATGTAAGGATTCTCAAAATTAGCATCAGTGCATGCTGTTTCCCTGATGACCAAGAGCCTGTCACTCACTGGTGGTAATTAGAGTGGTCCATTCACAATGACACTCCTAGTGACCCATCTGCAAACATGTGGGTTCCTCTCTCTAAGAGATGGTCCTCTGATAGCCTAGAAACTTCAGCTCTTCAGGGAGAAATTCTTCCACAGTCCTACTTTGAGTTTCCTCTGCCTCTGAGCCAATGAGCCAGGATGAGAGTAATGGAACTTGCTGAATTTAAGAGTGGTTCTGTATAGCGAGGGAAAAAGAAAGATGTGCTTGAAACAAAGGGTTTTTTTTAGTGCATCAACATGACTTGTGGTTAGGGACTATAGAAAACTTTTAAGTAGCCAGAGTGAGACAGGCTAACATGACCCATACCCTTCAGAAATGAAGGTTTAGACCGCCAGCTGAGGTACTTGGTTCACAGCTCAGGGAGTGTGAAATGAGTAGAGGAGAGTTACAAGCAAGTACCACCTACAGCCTTGCAACCAGCTCTAGAAATGAAGACTGTAATTATCACGTGTGATTGTATGAATACATTCTGTGTATTTATGAACCTCTATTATACAAATATGTTTTCTTTCTCCTCATAGTCTTTTGGCATGTGAGATTAGACATACTGACTTCATATCAGTACTTAAGTTGCTAATTTTTACATCTTAGTATTTAGGTACAGAGTCTCAAGAGATGAGTAATCAGGTCTTAAGGCCCTTACCTCATTCCCCAGGGAAGAGATCAGTTTGTGAGATTCAGATCTAGGGGTTGTCAAGTGAAATTATGATGTCCTTGTTATTTATTTTGAAATTAAGTGTAATTCAAAGAGGTAGATATCAAATTTAGATAGGATGGGCTTACAATGGTTGATTATTTTTCAAGTATCAGCTTGCTTGGATTAAGGCATGTCGTGAGAGCTAATAAAATGATGTCTAGGCGGGGCTTTGAGGGGTTTTCCAGAAGAGCTTAGTGTTCAAGTCATCTGTATGAGTGGGCAGCATTTGGTTTGTTGAAGACTCAGGTGGAAGGAAAGGGCAGGCAAAAAGTGAGTTCACTCGGTGTTTGAACTAGGACATCTGTATTTCTTCTGCCCCCAGTGTCAATGCTCTCAGGCCTGAGGCTTTCAGATTTGTTCAGGATATACACCATGGGCAATTCTGCCTCTCTGGCCTTTGGACTTGCCTTTGATGGGAATGTGCTGCTGGCCCTCTTAATTCTCCAGTTTACAGACAACAGATCATGGGATTTCTCAGCCTCCATCATCATGTGAGCCAATTCACATAACCAATCTAGATATCTATAGCTACATCTTTCCTCTTGGCTCTATTTATCTGGAGAATCTCAATGCATGTATCTACTTCCAGAGATCAGAGTTCATATGCTTATCCCATGGTTAACGAGTGAGGATAGATGGCCTCTTAGAGGAACCCTACAATAGAAGTATTGTACATTGGCTAAAACTATAGACTATAAATAGAATGTAGATTCAGCCCTCCTAGATGTAAACCCGTATGATCTTAGGATAGTTATTTTAAAGCTCTTAAATTCTTCAGCTGAAAAAATTGGGTAAAATAGTAGCCTTTACTTTACAGTATTGTTATGAGTGTCAAATGCATCAATATGTCTGGAACCTCCTAAAACAGCCTTTGGTGCAAGATCTTTATATAGATGATGATGGTGGTGGTGATGGTGGTGGTTATTACAATGATGATGACGATGATGACAATGATGACTACTCTAGTGCTTGTGTGTGGGCAGTAAGATCAGAGCAAGTAAGTCTAGAGAATGAACAGGCTTTCTACTGACCATCTGGCAGTTTTTTTTGTGTGAAGGCTTCATGGGCAGCATAAGGAGTAACCCTTCTCTGTATGAATGGAAGAATGCAGACATTTCTTGCTATAGGCATGGGGAGAGCAGAAACTGCTCCCCACGGTCTCCACGCATAGGATTTGGCAGCCTGACTGCAGCGATGATCTGCGTGCTATTCCAAGAAGGTCTGTTGGCAGCAAGAATGACGAATTGGTCCAGACTCCTGAACTGGCTTGACTCGGTTCATTGACCTTTTCTCTGTCTCTGGTTGGAGGTGTGATTAAAGACCTGGGCTCACCTGCTTGTCCACCTGGACAGGCTCTCTTTGGCTGCTACTGGTGCTCAGGCAGGTCTAGAGGGATGCCCTCCCCTCCTGTGACCTTGAAATACCGAGGATGCAGCAAGCTTATGAAGCAGAAATTGCATGTTTGTCTAGGGGAAAGGATGCACAAGACCCCAGCCTCTGTTTTCCACTATTCCCAGCACTACCTGAGCAGGGATATATTCTAGACATCATTATAGGCTGATACTTACGTGACTGTCTCTACAGATGCAATCAGACTGTGATATACCAAGGCAACTTTATGAGCCAACCACTGTCCCAGTGAACCTAGCTCTTGATGGGTCCGTTCAGTAGCAGTGAGACTAGACAATATACACAGCACTCACCGTTGGCGCCATACAGCACAAAACATGGCAGAGTCTATGAATAATGTCTCTGGTCCTCCATAGACCTTTCTCTCCTCCTAATATTACATACAGATTTTTAAAAATTATTTTTATGGTGAAAAAAATTATTTTTATTTTAAATTTTTTTACAATATACTTTGATCATATTCTTTTTCTTCCTGAATTCTTTCCAGATCCTACCCACCCAACTTCATGTTCTTCTCCCCCTCTCTCGAATAGGAAAAACAAAACAAAATAAAACAAAACGAAACAAAATGAAACGAAATGAAAAGCAAAACAAATAGACAAACTAAAAACAACAACAAACGAATAAGGAAAAAAATACCAGAACGAAACTTTGTCTCCTCCTCACTCTAAGCTATGTCAGGAAAACTCTCATTCTTCTTGCGGGGCGGGAGGGGCTCTTAAGAGTCATTTCTCTAGAGCTGCCAATCACTTTCCTCAGGGGCAGTGTTACAAAGCACCAAGGCTATGGATCATGCTCACGGTCTCCAAGGTCTCAGAATTAGGGAGGAGATATCACTGAGGGATGGAACTAGGGGGAGTCACGTGAGCTCTTTGTCCTGGGGGTTTTTCTGTGCTTGTGGGTATCTGATGGATTGGCTGGTGGCTAGGTGCTTGAGGATGAGTCCTCTCATGTACCTGGCAGTGGGCAGGCTGCTGGTCCAGGTGCCTTGCTTCTCCATCCTTCATTCTCTGGCTAGTGTTCGGGTTGTTCCTATGGTCATTTCAGGGTTCCAGGAAGCATTTAAAGTCTGTTCGTTATGTTTGCTAATGCCCTATACAAAGGTTATCTCATGCTCAAGTCCAGACAAGAGTGGTAAAAGACAGACTTGACTGCGTCATTAATCTGCTGCGTTTCCTCCATACGTGGGGAGCCACTGTAGAATAGAACTCTAGAGGCCATTGCCCTGGGTCTTTATTTTTAGAAGATCTGCAGGTTTTGTTGGGATTCCTAAAGGCATAGATGACCTCATTAAAAAATGCATCCCGCTCATTCCATACCCCAGATCCCAAGCGGATTTCGCCCTTGCTAATTACAAATAAGTCCTATGGCAGTCCAATGAGCCTTCTCGTGGAAACTAAGAGTGTACTTGGGAGTCAGACATACCTGAATTCGGGGCCTGACTCCACCCAGATTCTCATTAGCAAAATTTGGGCATGCCATTTTACTTTCCTGTACCTAAGTTCCTCTATAGATCAGGGCCAACCACGTGGGCTCATAAGGATACTTTTTAAATGTATTGAAAATGGGAAACGGCTGGCAAAGACAAATGGGTTAACAGCAGAAACACTCACAAAGCTCTTGCTTGAAAGTGACTCACACCGTGCATGGCGAGCCTTTTATGCAGTAGCTGAAGGTACCTCGCTCCCTGCTCTGCGTATACTGAGAATCCTCTACATTCCCTGGTCCAGAGCAAACAGCACAATATAATTATGTTTCCATCTCCATCTTCATTATTTTATATAAAAGCTCACGTTCTGTGATGCAGTGCTGCCCAGTTCAGGCTTTGCAGCCAGGAAGCTCCAGTGTCAGATTCCGAATCTGCCATTTATTGCTCCTGTGACCTTGGGAAAATTAGTCAATTTGGATAACCTTTAGCTCCTATTGTTAAAATAGGGAGGGCAGTGGCTAAATCCTAGGGGGTAGGTGTCATGAGTATTAGCTGAGAAAATTGCTTGGACCACACCTAAGATAGTGTCTGGCCCAAAGCAACGCTCAATAAATGGTTTTAAAATTATGATTAATATCTAGAGGTGTCTCTACTGCTCAGGAATGGAGGCAGGCCACCCTCTGACCCAAGGAAGAATAATGGCTAATAAAAATAGCACTAAGTATTGAGCGGGTGCCCTAGGCCAGGCCGTTCAGAAGTGGAGAAGCACTCCCGAGGTGGTTTGTCAATATTTTATGGTCTTAGAAGTAGTTTGTGATTTGCAAATGATGAAACCTAACCCTTTTGCCCTAAGGACGACAATTCTAGGAATTCTCGCTGAGGGGTTATTTAAGGATAGGCACATCTGTTTGGTTAGAATGACATTCATTGCATCAGTATTTATAGCGACTGAAATTTGGAAATGACTCAAGTCACTCCTGATGAATGCTTATGTAAGAGAAAGGCACCGCATCCTCATAATGGAATCCTGGCCAGCAACTATGGATCGGTGTCTGGGGCGGCAGAGCAGGTGCAGATCTTGGCCGAGCCGGTTCTTATGCAGGTACTCATGCCTTTCAGAATGAATCAAAATGCATGCTCGGCGTTTGCACATTATTATATGTAAATTATACTTTAATAAAAGCCAGGCTGATTAAATGTTGGTTACCTTTAGAAGCGTGAGGCATCAAAACCACAGAACTGTTGTGTTTTTATAGTATTTAAAATATCATTTGCAGTATCACGTGCACTCTTTACTATTAGACATGTGGTATTTAATATATAACATGCCGTTCTCTGTACACATGAAAACCGGAGGCTACATTTCTGAAACATGTTTTGGTGGCAAGTTTTAACCCTGCTCTCTGAGTTGGGTCTAGTGGCACATGCCCGTGATCTCCTCACTCAGGATGAGGCGGGAGGATGGCAAGTTCAAGGCCAACATGGGCTGTACAGTGGAGACCCCATCCCAAAACACATCTGCCTTACTTTCTTACTCTAGTATTTGCATGGAGAACTCTGAAGGTCACTTGAGGATGCTCTGAGGCTGGCCCCTCTGGTTTTAGCAGGTAGTGGTGGTGCACAGCACAGACTCAGGCTCCCACATCAATTCAGTCAAGACTGAGCACCCGAGGTAGCTCAGGGCCAACAGAAGTACTGTAAAGAGGCTCCTAGAATTGCTCCTGAGATTCCATCATCTTCTAGTGTTCCTGATAATATTCTAATGGTCCATGTGTCATAACCTCAATTCACCTGTGGCCCTAGAGAGGGCAAGGAAGTCTTGACTTCATTAGGCTTGGTCCCTTCCATTATGGTGGGAGTGGCAGTAAGGGGAAAAGGCTTACCTCACCCCATGTGGTAACATCCAGTTTGCTCAGCTCAGGAAAGCAACCTAACAGCTGCTGTCCTCTGAAAGCCTGCATTGCTCTGCTTTATATAACACCAAGGGCGGGGGTGGGGGGGCACCTGCAGATCATTGCCAGCATGGAAGCCACAGTTAGGGCTGTGATGTCACCTCCTGGCATCACCATCACCTGGACCAGAACAGCCATGTGACTTCCTTAAGAGGGGTCTCACAGATTAAACAGTGCAGTGTCTTTTCCCTCTTCTCTCCCTTCTCTCTCATTTATCTATTATTTATTAACATCAGAGAGTACACCATCTTGCTCAAATTACATCCAGTTTATATAATACTGCCATCTATAGTTTCTGTATCCACAGCCAAAACACTCAGTAACCAAACTGTATTACCCAATGCCAAAAAAGGGGTCTTAGGGGGTGATGGTGGAGGTGTCTGGAGAGTTGCCTTGTTTAGGTCAAATTTCCAAAAGGCTGCCACATATACATGCTTTTTAGTCATTCCCAAGAGCAGAAATTAAATCTGAGGACCAGCTGTATAGAATAAAAAGGAGCTTTAAACCAGCAAACTGGTTTCTGTGTGATTTTCAACTCCCCTTCCAGTGGGATGACTACTGGATATGTTCTACAGGTATGCTACACATCTCTACTGGTGGGTCTCTTGGAAGTCCCACTCTGTGGACAGGGGCAATAGAAAGAAGCTGACACTAGTCACCCTTCCCCCAGGAGAGAACCAATTAACCCGCCTGCAGCCAATCTGTGTTATTTAGCGATTGTCTCAGAGTTTTCTGTAAATTGTAAGAAAGTTAAAGGTATGGTAGAGAGAAACTAGATCTTTTCTCCCCACAGTGTGACCAAACTCTAAACTAACCCATTTTCCTTTGTAGATTTCTGTCCCCAAATTTCTTTTGGAATCCAGGGAGGCTGAGGTAGTGGGGCTGTGGCACTAACCTTTGTCTCTAGTTCCATTACTAGTTAGTGATGGGTTACATCCACTCGAAACCGCCTTTAGTTATCTAGACCGAGAAGAGTCCGTTGGCTAGGATCCAGTGCACTGCTGAGTGCTGAAAGAAAACTTGAGCAGCTGTGTCAGTTCCGTCTGATTTTGACTCTAGTGTCATGTCGGCCCTAAAAGTCAAAATGGCCGCAGGGAATGAGGCTGTTCAGTCAAGCTGATGCTCCCTAACCAGTCAGGGCCCATTCTTTAAGGAACTCTCTAGAAGACGAGGGAAGAAGCTTTTTCAAAGAGAACAGAGGTCATGGTGTAGAAAAACAGAGCAAGATAGCAAGATGTCAGCCGAACAGAACCAAATACCATGTGCCCACTGAAGTTTCTGAATACTGGGCTGAAGAGATGGCTCAGTGCTTAGAGTGCTTAGTGCTCTAGCCAAGGACCCAAGTTCAGTTCCCAGCACCCATATCAGGTAACTCACGACCACTTCTAACTCCATCTCCAGGGCTTCTGATGCCCTCTTCTGGATTTTTTCTCTGGACACACACACACACACACACACACACACACACACTCACACCCCTTTAAAAAGAAAGTTTCTAAATGCTACTTTAAAAAATTAAGTCCAATGTCCAGGATTACCTCAGTAATCTATTAAACGTCTGAGTATCTGTGATTAAAAATATTCTCAAGGAATTCTGATTGGTAGGTGGGTAATAGAAGTGTATAAGTGATTTGTATGTTG
Organism: Rattus norvegicus; assembly: GCF_021556685.1. Taxonomy (NCBI): domain Eukaryota; kingdom Metazoa; phylum Chordata; class Mammalia; order Rodentia; family Muridae; genus Rattus; species Rattus norvegicus. The sequence goes on from NC_141534.1 coordinate 189,906,084, forward strand.
GTTCTGAGGTCCAAGTGGTTGGGTTTGACTTCCAGGTTTGTCTCTAACACGGGCTAGCTACATAACCTTTCACCTCCATTTCCTTTTCTGGAAAAGGAAGAAAAGAGCTCTGGCCTTGTAGCATGTGGATGGGGAGTAAGTGGGATAAGCAGGGAGAGAGACTCTCCCCGACCCCGTGTGCCCACCAGTGCGCCTTTGAAGTCTTAGGTGGTGAGTGTGCAGCCTTATCTTGGGCATGACACACATCTATTCTGCTTCCCACAGAAGAGAAACCCAGAATCTTCTCCCATGGTGTGGCTGGGAGCAGGACTTAACAAGAGGAGGGTACTGGGGATGAATGCAGGTTTTTTTTTTTTTTTTTTGACAGTTAAGTGAATTCCACACTAGTCTGCTCTTGGGGCTGTGGCTGGCTGCAGCCTCTGTGGTACAGAACAAGAACACCAAGGTCAGAGCAAACTCCTCCTACACGGCTTTCTATCCCTCACTGCCACAAAGGCAGAGCTTCATGCTGCGAGGACAGGAGCAGAGCCATAGAGCTAGAGGGGTAAGGATGAGAAACAGCCAGTTTTGTTGCTCTCTAGAGTAAGTCCTAGCTTATGAATAAATGATTTCAGCTTCTTCTGCTCGGGGTGGGGGTGGGGACAGAGCAGGGCACATCTTATAGCCAGATGAAGGCAACTTCCAGAAGCCTCTTGCCTCTGAGCCTGATATTCCAGGGGAGAGGGGAAGGAGAACAGAAGAGACGGGTGGCCCCGGAGAGGGCACAGGGCTCCGGAGTCAAGAAACCTCGTTTCTCATCTTTCGGTCTTTGACCCTCTGTGTTGCCTGTTCTACTATTTAACAAATTGGGGCTGGGAAATGACTCAGGGTGTAAGTGTGCTGGTTGAGTCTGGATCACCAGCACCCCTGTAAAAAGCAGGGCACATTCATGTACACCCTGTAACCCAAGTTCTGTCGAGAGGTGCAGACTGGAAGATCACTGGGACTTGCTAGTCAGCCAGAGTAGCAGAGAGGAAGATGGCAAGCACCAGGATGAGTGAGAGATGCCATCTAATGGGCACAAGGGGAGAGAGAAGCTGGGTGTCTGACATCTTTCTTTAGCCTTCACTCACAGGCAAGGGCACATGCACTCAACACACACACACACACACATACACACACACATACACACACACATACACACATACACACACATACACACATACACACACATACACACATACACACACATACACACACATACACACACATACACACACATACACACACATACACACACATACACACACATACACACATACACACACATACACACATACACACACATACACACACATACACACACATACACACACATACTCACACATACACATACACACATACACACACATACACACACATACACACACATACACACACACATACACACACATACACACACATACACACATACACACACATACACACACATATACACACATACACACACATACACACATACACATACACACATACACACACACATACACACACATACACACACATACACACATACACACACATACACACACATATACACACATACACACATACACACACATACACACACATACACACACACATATACACACATACACACACATACACACACATATACACACATACACACACATACACACATACACATACACACATACACACACATACACACACATACACACACATACACACATACACACACATACACACACATATACACACATACACACACATACACACATACACACACACACATACACACACACATACACACACATACACACACATACACACACATACACACACATACACACACATACACACATACACACACATACACACACACATACACACATACACACACATACACATACACACACATACACACATACACACACATACACACACATACACACACATACACACATACACACACATACACACACATACACACATACACACACATACACATACACACACATACACACATACACACACATACACACATACACATACACACATACACACACATACACACATACACATACACACATACACACACATACACATACACACATACACACACATACACAAACATACACACACATACACACATACACACACATACACACACATACACACATACACAAACATACACACACATGCACACATACACACACATACACATACACACACATACACACATACACACACATACACATACACACATACACACATACACACACATACACACACATACACACATACACACACATACACACACATACACACACATACACACATACACACACATACACACACACACACACACACACACACACACACACTGTCAAAGAGCCAGAGTTCATTGATCTAATTTGAAGCCCATTACACACAACTCTTCCCTTTTCATCATACATCAGGAAACAGGTTCCCATTACTGTCATGCACATGCTACACATGAGGAAATGGAGGTGCCTAGGCTTGCCCAAGGGCTTTATTCAGTGACACAAGTCCACATGCAAGCCTAGGTCATCAGGCCCCCAGTCGTCTTACCTAACCTGCCTGGTTCCCTGGACAAACCTGGCTGAAGCAGCAGCCCTTTACTTCAAGAAGTGTCCTTTCAGGTGTACCGTCAAAGCTTGGTGACCCAAGGCAGGCAGTGACACCCCTCTTGGCGTCTCTTACTACTGGGCCAACAAGATTCCTTCTCTGAAGAATTTAGAATTTGGACTCAAAGCTGCTGGCTTTGGGCTGGGCCAGTGACACATTTCTGAAAACTGTTTATTGTATATGAGGCTAGATGAATCCCCACGTTGAGAACTTTCCTCGATAATCACGAGCCTCTCATGCTTCTTCTGGCCCCTGCACCTCCAACCCTATCCATCAAGTTAACCACTACCCAGGCACCCAGCGGTTTGCCTGTTTTCCCTTCAGGCAGCTATTTTACTTTGCAAAGATCGTTTCGTAGCTTGAGCCTCTTACCGAAGCTGAAGCATACGAGGTATTACTATTGACTGTGGTACCCTGTTGTGAGACAGGCCTCTAGAGCTCATTCAGCTGGCTTGACTGCCACTTTATGCCTATTGATCAGTAGCTACTTATTCCCCTTTCAGCCTCTAGCAACCAGTCGCACACTCCTGGATCCCATGCACTCGACTGTTGCGGACACTCCGTGCGAATGGGACCATCCAGAACTGGTCCTTCAGTGGTTAGCACGTTGCGCTTAGCACCGTGCCTTCAAGATTCATCTGTGTTGTGTCATAATGCGGAATCCCCTCTCTTATGGCTGGGAAGTATATTCTTGCATGGATGAACCACAGTTTCTTTAGCTGTTTACTCACCAGCAGACACTGATGTTTCTGCACCTTGACTACTGTGGCTAACGCTGCCCTGCCCGCGGAAGGGTTGACCTCTGCGAGATCTTAATTTCGGTTCTTTAAAATTTTATTATTGGAGGTATTCGTTTTATTTTATGTGTGGATATTTCGCCAGCATATATAACTGTATACTATGCAGGTGGTCCATGGCCACAGAAGCCAGAAGAGGCCCTCGGATTCCCTGGAGGTGGAATTACAGATGGTTGTAAACTACCAGGTGGGCGCTGGAAATCAAACCCAGGTCCTCTGTAAGAACAGCGAGGGCTCCTAACGACTTCACCTTCTCTCCAGTTCCTTAATTTCAGTTCTTTTGTATAAATACCCAGAACGAGATTACTGAATCACATTGTCGCACCATCCATGTCTATGTATGGCATATGCACATTACATGTGGGAGGTAGAGAACACCCTCAGGTATCATTCCTCTTCAGGCATGACCTGCCATGCTTCCTTGCGACCAGGTCTCTAACTGGCCTAGGACTCACTGATTGGTTAGGCCTGGCTGGCCAGCAAGTCATAGCCATCCACCTTTCTGTACTTTGCAAGTGCTGGGATTACAAGTGTGTGCCACCGTGCCTGCCTTTTTTGTGTAGGTTATGGGCACCAAACTCAGGTTGTTATGCTTGTGTGATTAAACACCTAATGGACTGAACCATCTCCCCAAGCCCCAGGCTTGATTATACATTTCTCCAAAGAAAGCGCACAAATGGCCAACAGGCTGTAAAAGATGCTCAGGCACGAGCAACAGAGCTATGGAAATCTCCCAGTGAAATCCATGAACAAAAGGTTCAGTGTTGCTGACCATCAGAGAAACACCGATCAAAACTAGACTATCAGGTCACTCCATACCCACAAGGAGAAAAAAGATAAGTAATATATAAAAGACTCCAAAGGCCCACAAATGAGAATGTAGAGAAATTGGAGTCCGCAAGCACCATCGAAGGGGTTGGGGGTATGAAATGGTGCAGCTGCTTACAAACATGTCTCCATGACTGAACTCTACTCAATAAAATCGTATAGTAGACCTGCTGTGCATCTCGTGGCTTTGCTCAAAGTTTTGTGTGTGACCATGTGACTTTATAAGGATGTATGCTGTTTAATCAGAATGTCCAACTTCAAAGCCATGGAGGCCAGTCAGGAAAGCAAAAAACCCAAGTGCCCTGGGGAGAGTGTCCTCCTGCCTTGCCACACCCTGCCTGGAAGCCTGGAAGCTGTCATTTAGTTCTTTTCTTTACAGGGCCACAATCTAGATTACCTGGCCTTCCCATTGAAGCCTGAACTTTCCTACATTTAAATGGTGTGAACAGTTTGAGAATGGCCACTGCAGGCTTTGCTCTGTTTTTAGGTTAGGGCGTTATATAGCCCGAGAAGCTCTGGAGCTCCCTGTTTAGATAAGGATGACCTTGAACTTCTGATCCTCCTGCTTCCACTTCCCGAGTGCTGGGAGTAAGGTGTCCCCACCAAACTCAGCATATCCAGTGGTGGGCGCTGGACCCAGGCCTGCGTGCCTGCTAGGCCAGCACTCTACCAGGGGAACTACATGCCCAGACTACTCACTGTGGTTTATTTTTGAGACAGTTCTGAGCTGGAATCCTCCATGGGTTCCAGTTTATAGCTTCTGCATATGCAGGTGAGGGCTGTCAGGGGAGGGTACCTCTGGAAAAGAAGAGGGAATGCAAATTTAGCCAAACTAAATTTTGCTGTTTTGGGGTGAAGGAGAGAGGTCTGTCTTTCCTGTGCTGCTGTTGAGGTTTGAATGATCTCAGCACATTCATCTCACTGATGCTGGTGACAGCAAGGTGACACCTGCTGCAGTGTCCCTGCTCTTGAGGGCACCCTCCATGTGTCCAGTGGGATCTCCAGGAGCATCTCTGGTCACTTGTTTCTTCTGCAGGGTGTGTGTGTGTGTGTGTGTGTGTGTGTGTGTGTGTGTGTGTGCGCGCACGCGCACGCGCTCACTCATTCATCACTCTGATAGGTGTTTACCTTTGCCAAGGACAGCATGGGAACTTGCTAGAACTCACCTTCCCTTCCTGCATTCAGTCAATTGCCTACTTTCCTAATCAGGCCTTTCTGATTTTACACACTTTTTAAAAATTTAGTCCTATTTGTCTACCATCTATCTATTGATCTATCTATCTGGTTTTTAGCAGCACTGGGAATTGAATCCAGAGTTTCAAACATGCTAGGCAATCCTTCTGTTCCGGAGCTCCACCTCCATCCCCATCTTGATTGTGTGTGTGATCTCTGCAGGTCTGTGCAGGTGCACACTCCTGTGTGTGTGCTCGGAGCCTAGATGTGGATGTTAGGAGTCCTTCCCTACCACCCTCTGTCTTATTCCTCTGCAACGGGATCTCTCATGAAGCCTGGAGCTAGGCTGGTACCATTAACCCCAGAAATCCTCTTGTCCCCATGTGCCATATTAGGGGGAACCCTGCAGGTGGATCATAATGGGGGGGACCTGCAGGTGGATCATAATGGGGGGGGGGCTGAAGGGGTCACAGCAGGCAAGGAAGGGAACCATGAGGATGTGAGAATGAAACCTCAGTTCAGATTGACTTTATCAACCTGGATCCAGCCTTCAGGTGTCTGATGCCAGGCCATTTATTCCCATAAATTTAAACATGGTATAATTTGGAAAAAGGTTTGTTAGTGTAAAACAATCCCCAGTGCACAAGGAAGTGTAATTACAATGAAACTCATCTCAGAGTACATGCCATTTCTTCTGAGATGGCTTCTACAGATAGACAGCCTGTACTAACTTATGGGCCTAAGGAAGGATCTGATGTGGTCTCCATCATACAGATAGCACCTCAGGTCCTAGTTGTGAGAGCTTGGGGCTGTACAGATAATGTAAGGGTCATTTAATCTGTTAGATGTCTCCGGTGCTGGTTGTGGGAGCTTGCTATGGCCTAGCCTAACATATAACACAGATTGGCAGGCTATTAATCATCTCCAATTCACAGCTTCTGGATGGAAGAACAGGTTTTACATCTTTCCCATTGGAGAGACAATTCTATGTGCTTAACCTTAATCCTGGTTTCTCTGGAGATCTGTGGGTGCAAGGACCTTGATGCTGTGCTCCCAACACATAATGTTGGTGTTACAGGTACTTGTGGGGCCCACATCCAGTTTCTCGTTTCTCTTTCCTTTTTATATGTGGATATGTGGTGTGTGTGTGTGTGTGTGTGTGTGTGTGTGTATGTGTGTGTGTGTTGTATATGTGTGGTATGTTTGTGTGTATGTATGTTATATGTATGTGCTGTGTCTATATGGTGTATGTGTGTATATGTGTGTGTGTGTGTGTGGTATGTGGGTGGTGTGTGTGTGGTATATGGGGTATGTGTGTATGTGGTGTATGGGGTATGTGTGTGTGTAGTATGTGGGGTATGTGTATGTATGGTGTATGAGGTGTGTGTGTATGTGGTATATGGGGTATGTGTGTGTGTGTAGTATATAGGGTATGTGGGTGTGTATGGGCATTATATGTGTGTGGTCTGTATGTGTATGTTGTATGTATGTGGTGTGTGTGGTATGTGTGGTGTGTGTGTGTGTGTGTGGCATGTAGGGTATGTGTGTGTTGTGTGGTATGTGTGTGTTGTGTGGTACGTGTGTGTAGGAATGTGTGAGATCATGTGTAGAGACCTGAGGTTAGCTTCAGGCGTCTTCCTCAGTTCTCCCCACTTTACCTATCGAGGCAGGTTGCTCACCCACAGACCAGCCAATTACTCCAAGAAGTCCATCTTCTCTTCCAGCAGTGTCCCTCCCGGACAGGCCACCTGCCACAGCCACCATGAGTCCTCATGCAGTCCAGGGATCTGAATTCAGGCCCTCAGGCTCACATAGCAAATGCTCTTACCAACTGAGCCCTTTCTCTTCCCCCTACTCTAATTATTTTCTTTTAATTTGGAGTATGCAGAGGAGAGCCAGGCCCAGCTGCCCTTCTCTCAATCCCAGACTTAGCATTTCTACATGTCAAACAACAACAACAACAACAACAACAACAACAACAACAACAACAGCAGCAGCAGCAGCAGCAGCAGCAGCAGCAGCAGCACCTTCAAGAGCCTTTGGCATTTGTTTGGCCCATTTCCCTAACTCCTGGTCTGAAGTAGATTTCTCCTATTTTAAAGCAAAGCCTTTTGGTACCGTCAGTGGCAATATGGGGACGAGGGCAGAAGAACGAGTGCAGGGTCAGAGGTGTGGTTCTGCATGGAGAAGAAGGATGGCAGTCCAGAACACACCTGCTGGGGTCGGGTCTCCCCTGTGCACTTTTCTCCTGTACGTCAGGGATAGCCTTAGTCCACCAGTCCCTCGAAGCTGCTGAGTTAGAAAGTGTGGAGGGAGCTCCCTATGCAAGTTGTTCTTGCAACAGTGAGAGCGGCTACCTTCCCACCTCCGTTGGACTCTGAGGTTCTCTGCAGAACAATTCAGGTTTGATCTTTCCCCTCATGGACAGGGGTGGTGCTTGGCAGCTCCAGCAGGTGAGTAGAGCCACACCCCCTAATGGCTTCTGAGGGATGAAGGCTTTCAGAAGGATGTCTGGACTTCAGTGACAGCATGTGCAGAGCCAGTGCCCCTCACTTAGGGCTTTTGTCTACATGGACCTCATAGCTCGGGATCCTGTTACTAGGGGTTAGATTGTGAGGATAGGAGCCTGCAGGCTCTTGAGACCCAGGCATTCCAGCGATGGATGATGCTGACTGGCATTTGCCTTATCAGCATCCGTGGCAGGGCCAGAGATCCCTTTGTAATTCACAAACTCTCCATATCTTGTCCTTTCTGCCCTCCTAACACAGACCTGGGTGTGTCTAGCACTCTTGTGTCAGAGGTGCCTCCTAGAAGCCAGCTACCTCCCAGTGTACCCAGAAATCACACTCTAGCTTCTTTGCAAATGGAGTCACCTTATGTCTTACATCTGGGTGGTCCCCACTTAGTTGGGGGTTCAGATTACATCCCTCATCCAGAATATGGCATCTGGGGAAAGCTGGGGTATGGGCGCACATGTTTTGTGGCAATGGAAGATTTATTTATAAAGTAAGATTGTCGTCTGCTTCAGTGTGACTGCCTCCTGAAACCACTGCAGGTTTTGTGTGGTGACCACACTGAGAGGCCTCCCTGGGAGGTGGCAGGCACTCTGAACACCCTTGACCTTAGGTCTGAAGTACTTACCTGGGGAAACCCAGCATCCCCTTTTTGTCTTCTTAGGGGGAAACCGAGACTGGACCTTGAAAGTGACTTGTTCAAGATCACAAGTGTCTTTGTGTTAAGCTAACATGGGTTAGATGTATGCTCCACATTGGTCACGACAATTGAGCACAGTAAAATTGTGATTTCATGAGACTTCACAGAACTAGAAAGCAAGAGCATTTGTTTATCACATGCAACAAACACACACTATTCACTGTGTGCCGGGCACTGTGCTGTTAACCCAGAGAGTCCTCAGAACCCTGTGAGCGGTGTGCACTGTTGTTATCATCACCTGAAATGCTGGTGGGGAGGAGGCACAGCCCCACTAGCCTGAACTTGCTATGCAGTGTAGGCTGGCCTCAAGTCATGGTCTTCCCGCCTTAGCCCCCAGAGCATTAGAACCATAGGAATGGGTCACTGGTGCCTAACTTTATCATATCGACTTTAGAGTGAGGAAATGGGAGCACAGACAAGTTAGGGCCCCTGCTCCAGGTCACACAGCTCTTAAGTCATGGAGTCAGGAGTAAATCGCAGTCTGGCCTTCCTGGGCATTCGACTAAGCTATGGTGCCTTTCTATATGGTGGTTCATGGCTACATGGAGCCAAGCCCAATGCTAGAAGGGAAGCCACCAGACCAATCGCAGGCACTAACTTGATAGAAAGGAGGTGGCAGCTCATCCTTCTTAACTTGGAAGCACAATTGGAGCTGGACCTTCAGGGCTGTCCCTTATGGGTGGGGCTGATTCCAGTTGGTTAGGGTGGAGCTTGCACTGCCCGCTTAGCCTTCCAAAAGGCTTTAATTAATCCATGTGGGCTGTGGAGGACCCCCCTCCACTTTCTCCATTCCATTCTCTGGGCTCTGAGAATGCCCTAGCTATTGAGCTGAGAACTCCCACCAAAATGACAGCTATAAATCTCCAAGTGGACAAACCCTGCTTACCTAGAAGGGTAAGTGTCTACCAGAAGCCACGGGAGCAGCAGCACACCTCTCCCAAGGCTGGCCATGCTGCCTAGTTATAACATAAACACAAACATCACTCTTCTGCATTATAACAGCCACTGGCTACACTAACATGACAACGTTTCCAGCTTAAAGGTAATAAAATAAAAATAAAATGAGAAAATACATAGAAATAAAATGTTTGCCCTAATTACAGTTTGGGGGGGGGGAGGCTGAGGGGAGGACTTTTCTGAAGGGACATAAAGAAAAGCCCAGATCATTTCTGAGTTTGTCATTCCCCAGCCTCCACCTTCCACGTTTGCTCAGCTGCAGCACTCAGCTCTGCTGGTTTCTTGGCCTCGGTCCTGACCGGCTCACTCCTGCCTTGGTAAGCTGCTCAGTGCCGGTGGAGAGCCTAGGTTTGAGTTCTCCAGTACTACTGAGCTGGCACCGCTAGTGACACCACTAAGATGGGCAGTCGGGAGGGCCACTGCGTGTGTGCACTGAGCATCACGTCATCTCCCTTAAAAGGTTAAGGAAAAGAAAGAGAGCCCGGAAAACTTCTAAAATATCAGGCATGCTGGGGAGGGCTGGGTGGTTAAGCGTTTTGAGATGCCAAGGTGTCAGAAACCTATCATACATTAAAATTGTATGTTTGGAGGTAGGAATAGAGATTTCACTGGAGCGTAAGAGAAACTTAAAAGTGAACAAAAGATCCGTAAGAAACTAGCACATGATAAAAGAGACATTTCAAACCAGCAGGGAGAAAGGTGCGTGTGCGTGTGTGTGTGATGCGTGTGTGCGTGTGTGCGTGCGTGCGTGTGTGTGTGTGTGTGTGTGTTGTTATGCCTGGATAGACACTAAGAAAGGCGTGAATATCTCTTCTCAGAGCTCATATTAAGATGAGTTCCAAGGGGAATCATGATCTAAGAATAAAAGCTGGAGAATGTGGAGGGACCAGAAGGAAATCTTGGGGAGGACTTGCTAATTACAAGAGTAGGATAGTGCCCCGGAAGAGAAAGGGGAAATCTATGCTTTATACACATGGGCCCATATGAATACATACATACACACACGACACATACAAATACACATGCATACCACATATGTGCATATACATACATGTACACGCACACTTACGTAAGCATGCACAGATACAAATTCATGCACACACAGATACATGCTTCTTCCCACAGGCCCTGCACACTGAATAAAGCTCAGCAGCAGGATTAAAAGGCAAATGAAGAACTGGGAAAATGCTATATTGTGAATGAATAGTTAATATCCTTAATTAATACACGGGAAAATTCGTTACAAGTAATTAGAAAGTAATGAACTTAAATTTAAAAATGGGCAAATTGAGGCTGGGGATATAATTCAGTGGAGAAAGTGCTTGCCTAGCACACGGAAGGCCCTGGATTCCATCTCTGTACCACAAAACTGGGAGAGGTAAGAATAATGAAAGCAAATTAACAGTAGCAATGTATACTAATTAAATATATATTTCCACCAGTTCCTGTTAAGCAGTTCCCATGAAATGGCTTTGCAAAGTCCCTTGTTTACCTAGGAATTAGGTCTTATTATCTTGTAAACCGTTTCCAGGTGAGAAAGTGACAACCTAAAAGGGCTGAATAATTTCCTCAGAGTGAAAGAGCAAACTGCCGGTGGCGGCAGGAGTGAAGTTTGAAGGCGGCTATCCGTTAGCCCTTGACACCGACTTTAACCATGTATGAAGTCATCTGTAGAGTTCTACCAGGTTTACACAGTGGAAGTTCATCCTGGAAACTGAACAGTTACTCACCAGGGAAAAGGCAGGGATTGGAAGCCACTTAAGCAAAGCACCAATCACCTCACCCACAGTCTTTTACACATTCATTCGTTGTATTCATTCTCTCCTCGAGAACAAACATAGCGCCCCCTCTCCCTTGTGGCGTGTGGGTGGAACTGCAGCTTCTGACTTTGTACACATCATCAGTTGTTCGGCAATCTCAGCCCACCCTAGTCTCTGTAAGGTTTCCATGGTCTTTTGTCTTTTGGGAACTGTTGACCTCTTGTTTGAAGTCAGAGGCATGGAGGTGTTGCTGTATTTCAGAGTGAAGTACTCAGATGGGCCTCAGAATAATCTAACTTATTTAAAACCTGTAGAAAGGTGGATATTGAGAAATCCACTTCATTCTTTCCTGCCTCAGGAATTAAACACTTCTATTAGATTTTCTCGTGTGTTTGGTTCCAGAGTTTTACATCGGTGTGGATAATTAGGAATGGCACTCCTCTTTCTTCTTCTGTATTTCTGAGGCTGAGCCAGGTGTTAATGTTCAGGCTGTCCTCATATTCCCTGTATCGGCCAATGTGCTGGTTGCTTATATGTCAACTTGACATAAGCTAGGATCATCTTGGGAGAAACTTCAACTGAGAAAATGTCCCTATCAGATTTGCCTGTAGGAAAGTCTGTGGAGCATTTTCTTGATTCCTGATTGATGTGGGAAGGCCCCTCCCACTGTGGGCGGAGCCAACCTGGGTCTATAAAACAGCCAGGCTGCGCAAGCCATGGAGAGCAAACCAGTAAGCAACACTCTCCCACGGCTCCATTTCTTGTTTCTGGATTCCTGCCTGGAGTTCCTGCCCTGATTTCCCTCAGTGGTGGAGCGTAAGCTATAAGCTGAAATAAATCTCCTCCCCAAGTTGCTTTGGGTCGTGGTGTTTATTATAGCAGAGGAAAGCAAACTAAAACACTCATTTTGACCGCACACTTTTGATCCTCCTATTTCAGCCTCCCACGTGCTGGGATTATAAGTGTGCATGACCAGCTAAGACGATAGTTTCTTACCTGTCTCATATGCTTACAAAAAGAAAAAAGGTAATGTGTACTTACCTTCAGCATCGTAGGCAGTCTTGTCTTCTTCTTTAGCTTTTCAGATTCACTTAAAATAAATATCTTTGCCGGGAGTGTAACTTACTATAGCATGCGCTGAGCCCTGGGATTCTCTTTCAAGTACCAATACGGTATGGCACAGGTTTCTTTGATTCACATATTACAAAATATATGAGCACCCCACACTCATGACACACACACACACACACACATATGCACAGTTCATGTCTCAGCTGAAATGTCTTTGATCATTTAATATCAGTAACTGACGTACAATTATGGAGATGCACCCTTGCAGGCTTTCCATGCCAGTGCGGTCCTACCCATGCCTAGGTAGCATCACCGGTAGCTGCACTCGCTAGGATTCATTTAGTCGGCTCCCACCAGTACTGATTGGCTTTTAAAAAAAATCGTGCCTAATCACACCATAGGAGGCTGAGTCAGGAGGATCATAGTGGGTTCCAGGCCAGCTTGTGCTCTAGTAAGAAGAGAGGAGGAGGAGGAGGAGGAGGAGGAGGAGGAGGAGGAGGAGGAGGAGGAGGAGGAGGAGGAGGAGGAAGAGGAGGAAGAGGAGGAAGAGGAGGAAGAGGAGGAAGAGGAGGAGGAGGAGGAAGAGGAGGAAGAGGAGGAAGAGGAGGAAGAGGGGAAGGAGAAGGAAAGAGAGAGAGACAGATGAACAGAGACAACAGAGAAAGAAAGAAATGGAAGTCCAAGCTAGAACCATTTGCTATGGAAAACGGAACTGGAAGATGAGGCCATCTGGATTAGCCATTTGCTTCCCCGTTGTCTCCAGGGTTGATTCGGCTCATGTGGTGTACTAGGCAGGTGTCTTCCTTCTACCTCATTACTTCAAGTGTGTCTCTTCTAAAGTTATTCACTCAATAGAATAAATGGTGCCAAACTGTTCCCAGAGCATCATACCAATACCAATAGACCCCTCCACCAGGAACACATATACCTGTCTCTCTAGAGCTCCTAAAAACTACTGGGACAGGCATTTTAAAGTTTGATTTTAAGAATTTCATCTGAATGTGTATTAGAAAAAAAACTTCATTTGCACATTGATCCCATTTTTAAGGAATTTCACTTTGAAATGCTGTCTTAGTTACTCCTCAGTGCTGTGAAGAGACACTGTCTTAGGGTTTTACTGCTGTGAGCAGACACCATGACTAAGGGTAAAGGACAGCATTTAATTGGGGCTGGCTTACAGGTTCAGAAAGTCAGGCCATTATCATCAAGGCAGGGAATATGACAGTGACAGGCAGGCATAGCACTGGAGGAGGTACGAGTTCAACATCTTGTTCGAAGGCAAACAGAAGACTGGTATTCTCACGCGGCTAGGAGGAAGCTCTCAAAGCCCACCCCCACAGTGATGCACTTTCTCCAACAAGGCCACACCTCTAAATAGTGCCATTCCCTAGGCCAAGCATATTAAAACCACCACAGACACCATAACCAAAGCAACTCTTACAAAAGAAAGAATTTAGTTGGGAGCAGAGGAGAAGAGGGAGGGAGGGATAGATCGCTGAAGCCTCAAAAACCACCCCTAGCAAAACATCTCATCTAACAAGGCCACACCTCCTCCAACGAGGCCACACCCCCTCCAACAAGGCCACACCCCCTCCAACAAGGCCACACCCCTCCAACAAGGCCACACCTCCTCCAACAAGGCCACACCTCCTAATCCTTCCAAACAGTCCATCAACTGGGGACTAAGCAAGCAAACACATGAGCCTATGGGGGAGCATTCTCATTCAAACACCACAGATGCTTTTATTGAAAGAAAATTGCATTAAGGAAAGTGCCAAAGGAATACTATCAAATGTGGTGTGTAGATGTATGGGATTGTGATAGCACATGGCTGTGGTTTGGGGAGGTTGACCAGTAGTTTCTACTCTATAGGATAAAAAGAGAGTTATCACTTCCACGAGGTTAGGGCTGTGCTGAGATCTTTGTCCCTGAAGTCCATCTATAATGAAGAGGTCTGTTGTTATGGACAGAGAACCAGGGATTAAGTGCTCTGCTGGGGTGTGTCCTTGTGGGGTGTGCCCTGCTGGGGTGTGCCTTTATCCTTTCCTTGCCTCTGCTTTGTGTTGGCTTTTTCATACCTTTGCCTGAGCCCAGCAGAACACAGCTCCTATGTGCAAAGACACAAGGATATCCTTTCAGAGTGGGAAAGGTTTTTTTATGTTTGGAATCAGAGATTCAAAGCTTTATTATTGTATTTTATTTTTTATTGTCTCTTACCTGTACTTCCTCCGTTTTTTGGCTGGGTCAGGAGTCCAATGAAAAGATGCCCAGCAAAAGACATTCCTGTCCCTTGTTTCTGAGGACTTCATGTCTCTTTTAAAAATGACCGAATAAGGCTGGAGAAATGACTTAGTGGTTAGGAGTATTGGCTGCTTTTCCGGAGGACCCTGGTTCAATTCCCAGCACAAACATGGTGGCTCACACCTACCTGTAACTACAGTTCCAAGGGATCTGACACTCTTACACAGACATACATCCATACAGGCAAAACACCAGGGAACGTAAAATAAAAATAAATAAATCATTTTTTAAAATGTCCCAATGAATTTTTTAGGGTTGTTTACAGGAAGGGTTATTTAAGAAGCACGGTCACCTTGCCAGTGGCTATAATACTGAGACAACGGCCTCTTCTTGCCGATGAACCATTCACCATAAATAAATCCCTGGGGAGGGGTGAGGCATCTCCTCTGTGAGACAGGCCCAGTCCTGTGCGTACACAGGTAACCCGTGAGTTCTGAGTTCATGAGTGTCCAGGACACTTGGCAAGGCAGGTTGACTGCTGCTCCTACCACACAAACATTAGGGAGAGAAATCTGGCCATGGTGTTGGGAGAACTGGATTCCTTGGGGTGGAAGAGGAGACTCTAGGGATGTGGCACAGCAAGGGAGTGCAGTAGTTTCAAGCATTTGTCCTTGTGTCTGGTAGGATTTTTGGAACAAAGAACTGTGTTCACACCCAAAGAACTGTGGGGGTGAAGGATAGTATTACCTTGCAGATATCTCAGAGCTGAGGTCTTCAGGGACAGGTGCAAGAGATTGAGAGCAGAGGTGCCCCCAAACCTTCAAAGAGGCCATAAAGGGTGAGATGGATCAGCGGATAACAACACTTGCTGGCAAGCCTGGCAGTTCATCCCTGGAACCCACATGGATGGTGGTTGGAGAAAACGATGGCCTACAAAAGCCCCTCCCCCCACCACATAAATGATTCTTTAAAGCCTTGAAAAGGGTTAGGGATGTAGCTCAATTGGTAAAATGCTTGCCTAACATGTATGACGATCTGGACTCTATCTTCTGCATCACATAAACAAGACACGTTAGTACATGCCTGTGATCCCAACACTTGGAAGGTGAAGACAGGAGGATCAGAAACTCATGATCATCCTTGGCTCCATAGTAAATGTGAGGCCAGCCTTGGCTATATAAACCCTGTCTCAAAAAGAAAAGAAACCACAACGAAGTGAAGTATACTCTACACTTGGCCTGGTCAGCTTTCCCATGCCCTGTCTGGCTCTAATTAATCTGGCACAACACTCCACAGGTCATTTTCATAAAGTAACGTGTGCATGGCTTCAGGGTATGGTGGCTGACAGTGACGACTCTAACCTTGCCACTGCCATAGTAACTCATTCACCTCTTGCCGTGTGCCAACCATTAGACAAAATGCTTTGCTCATGGGAGCCGGGATGTCCTGGGCAAACCACCTTATCAATTAGTCCCCCAGTTGCTAGAATGGGGGTAGCAAATGGCACACCTCTCTAGGGATGAGGGTCAAGCAAATCGGCATGTGACAAATCCCCGAGAGTCCTTGCTGGCACACGCTGTGCTCAATAAATGCTAACTCTCAAAGATTAAACGTTTATTGAACACCTTGTACATGTCAAGTATAATACATGCCTTGGGGATACGGTAGGGATTGTGAGAAATTCCCCCCGTGTTGCTTGCAGCTAAGCGTGGGTGAAATGCAATTTAAACATGCAATTACAATCAGAGATTGAATACTGTGTTGGAGAGATTTGGAAGGGCATGGCAGGTTTTATTTTTTTTCCCTCTCTGCAGTTAGGATGTGGCTCTTGTGACAGTGGGCATTGCATTCTCTCTTTGCTCGAAGCTGTCTCTTGAAGCCCTAGAGACAACCTGGCCTGTGGTAAAACTTGCCAGGTAGACGAATGAATGAACAAAGTGCTGTGCTGGCTTTATCTGAATGGTGAGGTATTAAGGGATTGAACTTGGGGACTGAGGAGAGGAAGGAGAGTGGTATGGTGTGACCGCCATCTTTGCAAGAGGCCACCTAGCTGACTTAGAAGGTACTAAGAGGCTGAGGACATCGCTCAGTCATCAGAGTGCTTCCTGTTCATATGGGGGGACCTGAGTCTGATCCCCAACAGATGTTGAGCCCAGCAGTGTCTGCCTACGATTTCATTGCTGGGGAGGTGGGAGAGAGGAGATCCTTGGCCTTGCTGGCTGAATCAAGAAGCTCCAGGTTCAGTGAGGGACTGTCTTATCAATGTAATAAAGACCATAACTAAAAGTAGCTTGAGGGGGAGGGTTTATTTCACTTTGGAGGTTACAGTCCATCACTGAGGGAGGTCAGGGCAGGAACTCACGGCAGGAACCTGGAGGCAAGAACTGAAGCAGAGGCCATAGAGGAATGCTGCTTACTGGCTTGATCCCCAGGGCTAGCTCAGCCTACTTTTTATATATCTCAGTGCCACTTGATTAGGGGTGGTACTGCCCACAGTGAGCTGGATCCTTCCCCATCAATCACAAATCAAGAAAATACCCCACACTCCTGCCTATAGGCAGTCTGATGGAACCACTTGCCTCAGTTGTGGTTCCCCTTTCTAGTTCTAGCTGTGTCGTTGACAGAAAAACTAACCAGAACAGGTAGGCTGCCTCAGAGTGTAACGTGGGGAAGGATTGGGGAGGACACTAATATTGACTACTAGTCTACACTAGCACACCCAGGCAATGCATACATATGCACCTGTACATGCGTGTACACACCCATATACACAGACAGGCAGACACACAGAGACAGAGACAGACACACACACATGTGCACACACACACACACATACATGCACACGCACACGCACTGTCAGTAGCCATGTTCTCCTTTTCTTTCTTGTTCCATGGGCCCATTGTTCCCTCCAATGGTTGAAAAATATGTGCTGGGTCTTAATGTCATTGCGTCACTTGGTCAGAAGTGCGTGGCTTCTCCCCAGGTCTCCTGAGAGGATGCTGATGCAGACAGAAGCGCAAAGCCCGCAGAGGCAATTCACGGTTAGCTGAGATTTGTCTGCAGTCTTGAAACAGAGCTCAAGAAGCCTCCCTTTTACACATAATGTAGGTCTAAAGAAAGGCAATCTCCCGATGAAGCCTAAGCCCTGACTTTTATGAGGCCAACATACTAGAGAGTCAGGAAAGGACCTCAAGACCCAAGAGGCAACTTGACCTTGACCTTGACCTTGGAATTCAGCCTGCCTCAGCCCCTCACACCAACTTTTTCAGGTCCAGATGTGGAGTCTGGACCCAGTAGCCTCTTTCAAGAGGGCTATGATAGCAAGTCTGCTAACCCCATGTACCTGTTCCACTCATTGGGGCAGGACCAAGCTCAGCTCTCCTCTCTTTAGAGATTAGGTGGTGGGGTTGAGGGGAAGCCCACAGGCTGATGTCGGTCACGCTTAGGGGTTGCTTTTGGGTGGCTTTGAGGGACGGCTTTCCCATTTTTTAAGGGAGATGCTCAAGAGGGTGCAGTGGGAGTGTTCTGCAGCAGGGACGGGACTCTTCCCTAGAAGCTCAGTGTGTGGCAGTCTCTGCCCAGGAATGAAGATGGGCTCCTAGTAGTGAGCTTCATTTTTCATCCTGTGATTTCCAGACCCTGCAACTGTTATGAGAGCAACAGCCGAGACGTTGGCTGGGCTCGGTGGCTGCTGGGGTCCTTGAACATGATCCAAGCTCAGCTAATCTTGCTGGTCTTTCTGGTCAGAGCAAAGTGACACAGACTTTCAGACTTGACTACTCGGGGCTCTGTCAGGGCCAATAATGACAGAGAGCTATAATATCAGGAAAGGAACTGCATCTCATTTTGAAGATGCAGGACACAGAAACCTACATCGTTGAGTGACTTTGAGGGAGCCTTATTAAAATACAGTATTTTTAAGTGTACAGATGTTTGCTTGTGTGTGGACATGTGTGTGTGCTCATGGAGGCCAGAGGCTAATGTCCAGTATCTTTCCCCATTACTCTTTACCTGTATATTGAGACATGCTCCCTCACTGGTTCTGGCCAGCTGGCTCCAGAGATCCCCTGTTGCTGCCCTAGGGTTGGCACTATAGGTGGACTGCCATATCCACTGGCTTCTACCAGTGCTGAGGACTTGGATTCCAGCCCTCCGGTCTATGTGCCAAAAGCGTTAGGCACTGAGTAGCTCAGCCCAAAGCACATTTCCCCACACTGCTGATTCCTTTATCAGACACAACAAAGTCCACCCAGTTGATGTAGAGATGGTTCCAAACACTAAAATGTGTTCCCACATGCCACTCAGCCCACTCCCCGCTCCCGGATCTTTTTTTTTTTTTTTTTTTTTTTTTGGTTCTTTTTTTCGGAGCTGGGGACCGAACCCAGGGCCTTGCACTTCCTAGGTAAGCGCTCTACCACTGAGCTAAATCCCCAGCCCCTCCCGGATCTTAATAAACACCTCTCTGGTTTGTTTTTGGCTTTGGTCTCCCTCGCTTTACACACAAGGTAGGCTTAGGAAAGTCAACCCCCAACTGAAACCCAAAGCTTGACTTTTACAAGGTCAGTATATCAAAAGGCCCAGAAGAGACCAAAAACAGAGATGCTTCAACCCTTATCCATCCACATACTGGAGGACATTTTGGGGATATTTCTGGGCTTTGAGTCATTTTGAACAGAGCGATTTCATTCCACATATGGGATTTTGACAGACAGGTCTTCATTCCTTCTGAGACTCAGAGATAGGTCAGCTATGATAAGAGTGTGTTCAGCTTTGAAAATAACCGTCATCCACCCCTGCCAACTGCATGAAAATTTCCGGTGTTCTCACCTTGATATGGTCAGTGTTAGTTTCTTTTTTAGATTTGAATAGGTACATGGATTCATTTTTAAATTAGAAGTGTCTCTTTGAATAAGCTGGTCAGTCAGTAGCATATATGTATGTGTGATGGTGTGATGTGTGTGTGTGTGTGTGTGTGTGTGTGTGTGTGTGTGTGTAGCACCTGTCCCTGCATTAGTGACTAGGAGAATGGCCGGGTGGAGAGAGAGAGGGACAGGAGGCTGCAGCTACTAAGTTTCCCATCAGCCCTGGGTTGGAACCTTCATCCGCAAAATTAGCTTCAGTCGAGTACTGAGTCTAAGGATGAAACGGCTCTGCCCTGGGTTTGGAAAGAGGAGGGCATTTGAGGGAGGAGGGATGTGCTGAACAGAGAGTGAGGGAGGGTGTCGTGTCGTGTGTGTGTGTGTGTGTGTGTGTGTGTGTGTGTGTGTGTGTGTGTGTGTGTTCTGAGTACTGAGAACACACCGTGCGCCTGGCACTGCACGTGTGTCTGAGTGCACACCACAGGGGAGCCACAGAGATGCTGGGAACCTTGTGCTCTGTGGTCACCATGCTTCACGTGCTCTAGTGTCCACGCAGGTCCACCATTCATTTTCTCCAGCAGCCTTAGACGATAATGATGTCCGTAGCACTATCACTGTGAACAAGGAAACTGAAGCAGAGAGATGAAAGAATTTGCCCAAAGCCATTCAACAAAGAAGAGCGCTGGCTTGCACTCCACAGTCTGACCCTGTGTCCCCTACCCCACACCACCAGATTTTCATGGCCGTGCTCATTAGTTAAAGGACTGTGCAAGCTGATGTAAGCAATAAATAGTAATAAGCGTTACTCCTCCATATTTGGAGACCTGAGCAGACAGACATGAGGTTTTTCTCTCAGGCATCAACCCGCAAGACGGTGTCCAAGGCTGTTAGGCTGGCTCTATTCTCAGGCTCCAAGTTTGAGATCAAGGTCATCACATTTTCTTACTTTCTGGCCAGTGGGGAGGGGAAAAAGAGGCAGGAAGCACACTTATGTTCTTTTTACTGGAATGATCCAGAAGTTTATACTTCCCATTCATTGATCGGAACCCGTGGCCACACCAAGTGACAAAGGAAGCTAGGAAGTCTGGTGTCTGTGGAGCAGCATGTCCTCCGCTGTAATTCAAGGCCCCTGCTGTGGATGGGAGGGGTGGAAGCCCAGCCCTTTCTGCCACAGCTTGAGGACTGTCCTCTGGACTCTAAAGATTGTTTGTGGGGCTGAGGACCTGTCAAATGACCTGTAAGTGGGAATGCTTTGTGGTTAGACCTGGGTTTAGGTCACTCTAGAAGATGGTTTGCAGAATAAAGGGGTGGGTAGACATAGGAGCAGGGGGCCTGTTGAATGCTGGGATTTGCAGGCTGGCCCTGTGAATGACTTTTGGACGTGGAGTTTGACCAGTCATCTGTCCTACGTACTCAGCCCTCTGACTCCATTTGTCTAGTGTTGAGTCTGTGCATGGTGCCCCAGTGATGGTCCTCACAGGCATGGCAGTCCTTGATGAGCTGTCCAGTGACATTCAATGCAGGGTTGGCCCTCAGCTCTCCTCACTAACAGTGGCCTCTTCTGTCTCTTTCTCTTGATCTTAGGACCCACGGAGCAAACACAAGTTTAAGATCCACACCTACTCCAGCCCTACCTTCTGTGACCACTGTGGATCACTGCTGTATGGGCTCATCCACCAGGGGATGAAATGCGACAGTAAGTACTTGGTCCCTGGGGAGCGTGCACCCATGGGGCGATGCCACAAGAGAGGCTTCTATCCTAGTGCCCTGGGATCCACGTCTGCACGGTGTCCCCCGAGCCCTGGGTAGGACAGGTACTGTTCCCCGATGCACTGCATTGTGTCCTCCCCGTAACAAGGTGGACCAGTTCATCCGCTTGCCGAACACTTCCTCTAAGCCACCTCCCTGTTGCACCCACTCTCTCTAGGGAACTCATACTATTGATGTCACCTCTTTAAAACTAGATGTCTGACTTCAGTGTGTGTTGCTGCTGACATTAAACATGGGGCAGTTTGACAACATTGTGTAAGCATTCCTACAGGGTATACTTGGGTGGGTGGGACCCTGTCCTCCACGGCACCGCCTCCATTTCCCTCACTTGTAGGAATGATGCACTGGGCATTCGAGTGGGAGCTTCAGAACCACAGGGGTATAGAAATATAGAGGTACCGCTTCAGGCTGTACCTTAGCCTTCAGGGCCTATACACCAAGTTCAACTTCCTTCACCCATCAGGGTTGTGAGAAAGACTTGGAGAAGTCCTTCTGATGTGATGCTGGCCAGGTAGCTTGTTCTCTGCTAGGTGGGACTGTCTCTTAGGTCAGGGAACAGGAAGGAAGTGGTGGTCCAGGTACAGCTGGTGCCTGAAGCCCCCAGCCTGGGCCGACCTGAGCCAGCCTGAGCCATACCTCCCTCTCTCTGCCCTCACAGCCTGTATGATGAATGTCCACAAGCGCTGCGTGATGAACGTCCCCAGCCTCTGTGGCACCGACCACACAGAACGCCGTGGCCGCATCTACATCCAGGCCCACATCGACAGGGAGGTCCTCATCGTTGTTGGTAGGTGGCCCTGAGGCTCCTGCGTTGGTGCCAGAGCTTCCGAGTTCTGTGGACATGCGAGGGGCGGGGGATAGTGCAGAGGCAGGTCACAGGCGCATGGAGGGGCGTGTTGCTGCTTTGCTCCTGCCTCCAGTGTGTCTCTTCTCCACAGGGAAATCCTCAGACTGTGGACCCTCAAAGCTACATTCTCAGCACCTTGGGGTGGCTTCAGCTGCCTGAAGGGCCATCTAAGCCCTCCAGGCTTCTTTCAAATCAAAACATTTGTAATTGAAATGATAATGATTGTATTTATTTGTGGCCATAGTGTATTTGACACATGCACAATATGCAATGGTCAAGTCAAGGTAACCTTCATGTACCTCCAAACCACCTGAGCCTTCCATTCGTCCTTCTTTAAAACAACAACAACAACAACAACAACAACAACAATGTGTAATTAAAATACAATAATTTATACATTTGTGGGTGTGGTGTATTTTGACACATGTCCAGTTCATAATGAATTTTCACATATGTCTGCACCGCTCAGACATCTGTGATTGCCTTGTATTGAGGATACTGAAAGGACTTGTAATTTCAGACTCTTCTGCCTGCTCCCTATCTGTTCTCTCCGTGTCTCCTGGAACGGGAAGTCCCTGTGCCCTTATTCAGATAGCCGAGAAGGCTTCCACGCTTCCTCCCCAGACTTTGCCAATGGGAACATAGAGTCTTGATGACCAACACCAAATTTGGAAGAATTTATGTCTTAAAGAGGGAGGGAGGGGCTGCGCTTGCCAGGGAACTACCCTGGGCCTATGATGTTGTTGAAATTTATTTTAACCTGATGGGAGCTACGCCAATCACTGTAATATTCTGCATACTTACTTTGCGTCTGAACCAAGAAAGAGAAACAGTGCAGTTAGCTAAGGGGTGGAGACACACAAAAGGTAGGAAGGAGGGTCAGTCTGATTTTCTGTAGTGAGCCTTCATGATACTCAGAATAGGAGTTCATCTGTGCTGGACTGGCAGGTTACCTGTCAGTCATGGCAAAACCAGTACAAAACACTAAGCCCAGTGGCACGAAGATATGAAGGAATTGGCTCTTCCAGGCTTGCGACACAAACCTCCGTAGACTTACATAACTAATTTGTCTAAACAAGGCCTCACCATTTCATCACAGAAGGGGTTGGTCACGTTGGCCAGTTTCTGAGGCCCCAGAATGGTGTAGTAGCACTGATCTGCTGAGCCCTAATGTGGTCAAGGGTTTGTTTAAACCTTATAAAAGTTGAAGAAAGGGCCATTGGAAAACCTGGTGAGTCCTTAGAGAAGGTGGTCTCATCAGAGGCTTTTTCTTTCAAGGACAGGCTGAGGGAGGAGGCAGCTGTCTCCCAGTGGGGTTCTTGTGGGGTAGGAGTGGGACACAGAAACGATCTTGGAGTAATAAATTCAAGGAAAGCCTGCTCCAATCCCTCACCACTGACCCTAGAGCCTCCAGTGCCTGAGGGACAAAAACTGAGGCTCTGCTGCCACCTAGTGATTGAAAATGGTTACCACAGGCACCCACATTCACAGAAGTGTATTTAGATCCACAGCCCTTTAATCCCCAGACCATCTTGCTTGTTATGTTCCTTTTAGGAATGTGATCCAAGGAGGTGAGCATTATCCTTCTACCCATCGCGAAATAGGCTCGGCAGGCGCCCAGTTTCCCAGCTAGGTCCGATTGACTTGAAAGCACTCTCCTACACATACCCATTTATTTCCTTTTCTAGTTGAGCAACTGTAGCTGTTAGGGGAATCCATGGGGAGTCTTCGGTGATTTAGAGGCACAGGATTCTTTTGAGCTCAAGGTCAGACATTCTGCATGGCCCTGCTAATGACTCTCAGGCAATTCTTATAAGGGCAAGATTTAATTGGGGCTGGCTTACAGGTTCAGAGATTCAGGCTGTTATCATCAAGGTGGGAGCATGACAGTGTCCAAACAGGCATGGTGCAGGAGGAGCTGAGAGTTCTACATCTTCATCTGAAGGTTGCTAGGAGAAGACTGTCTCTCAGGCAGTCTTAAAGCCCACGCCCACCGTGACACACTTCCCCCAACAAGACCACACCTTCAAATAGCACCACTCCCTGGGCCAAACACATTCAAACCACCACAGTGTTAATGGCTACCTATTATGAAAGGTAGCTTCCCTGATGAGGCCTGAAAGATGCACTAATCTCTCCATATGAAGGCAAATAGAAAGCAGTTTTCACTGTGCCCATTTAGCCAGATTAAGTTCTCTCTTGTGACTTAGCAGCCACAGGCCCTTGGTCCAGTTAATGATATCAGCCATGAGTGCCGTCTCAGGAGGAGGCCTTAAATCAAGTAAGAAACAGTTGGCCACTCCCGTAACATTTGTGCCATGATTGCACCGGGCGCCATACCTCTCCAGCTGCCCAACTAGTGTGGCTTGCAGTATTCGCCGCTAGGTAAGGCTGTTGATGGTTCTTCTCCCCTAGTAGGATGCATAGAACCTTTCAGCACTGTGAACTCAGTAGAGATGAAGCTTCCAGGCTGGTACCGGCTTGATTTCTCCACGTCCTATGACTCAAGTATGTGAGGTTGTCGGGTGGAGGGTCTTACTGTAAAGTTCCGGAGGGTAACCAAGAGCCATGGCGATAGTCTGTGATAGTCACAGGACATGGGAGCAACAACTCCAAACCAAACCAAACCAAACCAAACCAAATCAAACCAAACCAAACCAAACCAAACCACCAATCCCGTACCAGTCACTAGGCTTTTTACTCGATAGTCTATAGCACCATGGAGAAGCATTGTTTCTCCCCTGCAGGCTAATTCCATTTGAACTCCCTTTTCACATGTGTCTGTGTATGGTTTAGGAGGGGTCTATGGCCGTAAGTGTCCACGTGGCTCTTCCATGTCCTTAGCTGTGCCTCTCCACACTCCCTCCTTTCCCAGGCTCTCCATCCCATTTAATCCTCCCGATTGTATTATTCCCCGTCTCCCCTTTATACCACCTGCTTTCTGTCTCCCTCCTGAACTCCTCCCCAGACCCCTCGCTAGTCCCCTGCCTTCTATGGGCACTCCAGTTCAAGCACACGTCTAAAGACTGAAGGTTAGCAACCACATGTGAGACAGAGCGTGTCCTATTTGTCTTTCTGGGTCAGGGATACTTCAGTTAGACACATATCTATACAGATATATAGATATACAGACATATAGACATTTGAGTCACTGACCCTCTGTCAGGCGTATGTCTGTCAACATTTTTTTCCCCTCATGCAGGCTGTTTCTTTACTCAAATGATGGCGTCCTTTGCTATGCAGAAGTGTTTTAGTTTCATGAGATCCCATTTGGTCATTTGTTGGTCTTAATGCCTGCTCAGCCATGCTCCTGTTCAGAAAGTGCTTTCCTATGCCTCTAAGTTGAAGCTCTTAGCCCAGGATGGAACTTCATGAATCCTTCCCCAGTCTATGTTAATAGCTGTAACTTCTTTTTTTTTTTGACACAGGGTCTTACTATGTAGCCCAGACTGTCTCAAACTTACAATCTCCCTGTCTTCACCCCACAGCCATACATACTATGATCTACGTTTGTATCTATGACTACGTTTTCTCAGATTTGGGGCTGTTCTAAGAAAAGAAAAGCAACAAATTGTTTCTCTTGGGAACTCCCAAGTAGAACTTTACTATTGGATGTTGGTTGTACTGGGCAGAAACTCCTTAGACTGAAGTGTCTCCAGGCCGACTTGGGAACTTCCGGAGTAGTGACCCCTCCCAGGCCGACTTGGGTACTTCCGGAGTAGTGACCCCTCCCAGGCCGACTTGGGAACTTCCGGAGTAGTGACCCCTCCCAGGCCGACTTGGGAACTTCCGGAGTAGTGACCCCTCCCAGGCCGACTTGGGTACTTCCGGAGTAGTGACCCCTCCCAGGCCGACTTGGGAACTTCCGGAGTAGCGACCCCTCCCAGGCCGACTTGGGAACTTCCGGAGTAGCGACCCCTTACTCCGTCCTAGAGCACAATATCCACATATCAGAAAAAGAACGCTAAGGGACAAAAGTACTTGATGAGCATCGGGAAGAAGCTCATCTACTTGCACTCGAGGCTCTAAAAAGGTTTTAAAGCACCCTCTGGGAAAAGGAAGTAGGTGCTGGAGTCTCGTGGAAGATTGCTTTAGTGTTTGAAGAAATGCTGGCGACAAAGTATTTGTCAACAACGTGAGGACTCTTAGCAAGATGGAAAGAGTAAAACAAAATAAAACAAAACCAACCAAACAAAAGCTCTGGGGTCCTTCTTCGTGAAGGTGTCTGTCTTAGTTAGGGTTTTACTCCTGTGAACAGACACCATGACCAAGGCAACTCTTATAAAGAACAACATTTAATCAGGGCTGGCTTACAGGTTCAGAGGTCCAGTCCATTATCATCAAGGCAGGAGCATGGCGGCATCCAGGCAGGCATGGTGCAGGAGGAGCTGAGAGTTCTACATCTTCATCTGAAGGTCGCTAGTGGAGGACTGACTTCCAGGCAGCTAGGATGATGGTCTTAAAGCCCACGCCCACAGTGACATCTCCTAATAGTGCCATTCCCTAGGCCAAGCATATTCAAACCATCACATTCCACTCCCTGGACCCCATAGGCTTGTTTAAACAGATGAGTCTATGGGGGGCATACCTAAACATAGCATAATGCAAAAGTACATTTAGTCCAACTTCTAAAGTCCCCATAGTCTATAGCAGTCTCAACAATGTTAAAAGTTCAAAGTCTCTTCTGAGATTCATCTAATCACTTAACTGAAATCCCCAAAACAAGACAGGAAACCAGCTAGGCAAACTCCAAACTCTGCATCTTCATGTCTGATGTCAAAGCGGTCTTCAAATCTCCAACTCCCTTTTTATCTTTTTTTTTGACTGTAACAAACTTCTTTTTCATGGGCTGATTCCACTCCCTGTTAACGGCTTTCCTCAGCAGATAGCCAATGGCTCTGGCATCTTGAATATCTTGGGGTTTCCAAGGCAACTTTAATGTTACAAGCTTATGTTTTAATGTCTGGGATCCACACATAACCTTCTAGGCTTCTCCAAAGGGCTGGCATCACTTCTCCAGCTCTGCCCTCTGTATGACTCTGAGCTCAGGTTGATTCACTCCGCTGCTGCTGCTGTTCCTGGTGATCAGCCCATGGTATTGGTTGGGGTCTTCTGCAAGGAGGCTTCACCAATATCATCAAGGCAGGAGCATGGCGGCATCCAGGCAGACATGGAGCTGGAGGAGCTGAGAGTTCCACTTCTTCATCTGAAGGCTGCTAGTGGAGGACTGACTTCCAGGCAGTAGGATGAGGGTCTTAAAGCCCACACCCACAGTGACACACCTACTCCAACAAGATCACATCTAATAGTGCCACTCCCTAGGCCAAGCATATTCAAACCATCGCAGCATCTTCCTTCTAATGTCAATATGGTAGGACAAGGTCCAAAGACCTGAGATCATACCTGGGTACATGCTGTACCTGATGGATGTGGTGGGAGGTAGGGAAGAAGTCTGGGGTGATTAGGTGTTTACAATAGGAGTAAGGTGGTTTGCCATAGGTAGGAAGGTAAGATGGCTCTCTAAGTAGTCCATCCATCCATCCATCCATCCATCATCCATCCATCCATCCATCCACCCACGAAGAACCCAGGTACTGGATTGGTGCCTAGAATGAATGAAATGTTACCTGTGCCTTGAAAGGTCTCATAGGATATCAGGAAAGCTAGACACGCTAGACACAGATTAACATTGTGATGTTACCATGGGGACTTCAGAAGGGGCTCGAAGTTCTTGATGGAAGCCATGGCTGGGTTAAGTCTCTTATAGAATGGCAGCTATCTCTGTGGGGCAAAGGGATGGGAACAAATGCTGTGAGCTAGGTTTTCTGAGCAGGTACTATGCAGGTCCTTTCCACGAGGGCAAACCGAGGCACACAGCGAGAGGAATTTGGGGTGGTGTTATCACTTGGTGAGCCTGACTCCCTAAGCTATCAGAGGTATGAGTACAGACTTGACCAAGGTCACTTGATCTCCCAGGCATTAATTTATCAGGCGTCGAGTGTCCACTATTTTTGAATAATCGAGAATTTACTGTTACAATGGTAGATAAGCTAGTTCTCTTTGCCTGGACTGACATCACAACCCACACCCCGGGGTTCCCTGAAATGGCTGGAGCATCTTCCTCGGCCTTTCCTGCCTACTGCACAGGCAGACTCTCCATCCTTCTGCCGAGTTAAAGCTGACTTTGATTCATATTTTTTTCCAGGCACTGTGTCTACAAATCCTACTCTTTAATGTGTGCTGTTCCTCAAACCTCTTAAGCCCGTGGGTATTTGAACACGGAGGCAGAATGAACCTGTGGGTTGCATTTATTTTTTTGCTCGGCCACATACTTCCATTGAGCTGACTGCTCGCTTGAAGCAGAAGGAGGGGGACATGGGGAGTGGGGTGGAGGAAAATCCATTGGGTTAATATTTCAAAAAATTACCCAGCCAAGCGGTTGGCTTCAAGACTTTATTAAGAAAAAGAAAAAGGGGGAGGGGGGGAAGCAGCTCACGACCACAAGGGGGCAGTCTCTGATTACAAAACCATTCCTTCACATTAAACATTAAATAAATGTTCCAGTTTAAACATGTCATGGTGCCTCACTTCCATAACTCCAGCTGCTTGGGAGACTGAGGCAGAGGGACACAAACTCAAGGCCTAACTGGGCTGCAGGATGAGTTCAAGGCCAGCCTGGGCCACTCAGTGAGAACTTGTCTCAAAACAGAAAGGAAAAAGAGGGCATAGGGTGTGGTGGGGGAGGGGGCTTGCACACACGACAAGTTGACTCCATGAGTGAAAAGGTCCTTGCTTGGAAAGCTTGACCCCAGTCTTCCATCCCTGGGGTCTTCATGACGGAAGAGAACTGACCGCGACGTCTCCTATGCACACACATCCACACTCAAACATGTGCACACACATGCAACTCACACATGTGCACACACATGCACACTCACACATGTGCCTAATAAATTAGTGTAGTTGTTCAAAACCAATCCAGAAAGAGGGCTTGGGAAATAGTTCACTAGTAGAAAATTGCCTGGTATTTGTGAGACGCTGAGCTCAGTCCCCTCTACTCTCCCTTACCCTGAAAAGTGCTAAGGCCCAGAGGAAGGAAGTCTCCACAGAGGGCAGGATAGGACCCCATGTTGGAACAATGCACCCTTTGTGTGTTACAGGCCAGGCACAATGCATCTGAAAAGTGCGGAATCAGAAGTGTTTTAGCTGACAGATTTTCTCCACTTTAGGAATATCTGGGGACACACAGTGAGATGTGTTGAAGGTGTGACCCACACAGACGATGGAATTCTTTCATGTCTCATGCCCCTTGTCTACATACCCTAAAGGCTGTTTCACTCAACCTTTACTGTTGCAAGCTGTGGGAATTTCCGCTTGTGCACTCATGTCAGGGAGTGGTGTGGGGACACTTCGAGGGGTGAGAAATAGAGATGCTCAACCTGTCCTGGCTTTCCGTTTTCCCCAATGTTTCATCATGAAGCATTTCTGTCAGCCATCAGCTTCACGGCACACATCCACACATCCACCTCCTAAGATCTCCCATTGCCAGTGACCGCACTGGCCTGATTGTGTGTCCATCCATCTTGCTTTCCACCCACACACCCATCTTATTTTTGACACACTTCAAAGTAAATTACAGACATCCATTTGTCAGTCCTTGCTAAACAATTCATCATACGAACAACAGCTCAAAATCAGAATCTATCTTTTTCAACTTTGAGGTCGGATTTACATATTATCCTATAACACATCTGAAGTGTCCAGTAGCTGAGCTTTGACAACCGCATCTGATTCTGCCATAGTCCCATCTATTCCTCCTCGACTGATTGATGATTGATTGATTCATTGATGTTACAGAAGTCAGTGAGGATCTGATAAACACTGTTGCATGTGGAGGTTCTGGCCTCACTTCGCCATGTATCCTCAGGGAGTATGGGAGCTAAGGAGCTCTTGAAAGCATAAGACCCCCTCAGGCTGTGCTATACGCCATAGTTCTTGCTGTGTGAAGGGCTCACAGTGCAGTGCAGTAGGCTCAGGGGAACCTTCCTGTGCATTGGCCGGAGAGCACATACTCTTGAAATAGCCCGGCAGGGGGGAGTGTCACTGGCTGGCATAAAGAAGCCGGGTCATGTGGCCTTCCCACCTTTGCAGTGCTGCAGGCCTACTCAGGGAATTACAGAGTGGTGCATCCACTGCACAAGCCAGGGCCAGCCCAGGTTTCCTTTCTAGCCTGGAAGTTGGACGTTGAAAATCTCAAGGAATTAGAGGGAGCTGAGCTGCTCAATTTCCTTGTCCTGGTCCTCCCTGAGCATTTAGAGAACAGCTGAGGTCAGGCAGTGGCTTGAGGTCCCCAACCCTAAGAGAGAAGACAGCACATCCACTGTTTCTAAATGCTAGAGGAGCTTCGCTGAGGAGAGCACCACCCTGCCTACCAGGCTGTGACTTGTGACCATCTCTGGGGGGGTCCCCAGCAAGGCTCATTACAGTGACATATACGTGCTGGCTCTCAAACTCCCTGTTTGTGAGTCTGTCCTACTAAAATAAACACTGGCATGTAGAGAAACAGGTACAGAATGAGCATGTTTATTGACTGCCATATAAAGAATAATCAGCTTGAACAGAATATATCCATCTTTTGGGATGTTGGGCAGTTGCTGAAATGTTGGCTTGAAATAGGCTTCTATGGAGCTGGTCCTGTTCCGAACAGGAACTGGTTATCCAGTTGTGCTCAGTTTATAAAATCCATTAACTTATGTCATTATAATCCATATACTTTAAATTTATATTATTTTTTTACTTATACAATTTGAGAAATATAAATTCTAAATAATTAAAAAAAACAGTTACAGCTGTTGATCTGTTGCAGAAGTTGGAAAATTATGACTTGGGGCCAACTCTGGCCCACTGCCTGTTTTTATAATGAGGTTTTATTTATTTACATGGTATATCTGGCTCCCCCCGCTTCACATGGAGGAGTTCATATGGTTTGTGAAGCTTAGACGTTTTGCTCTTTGGCTGCCTGTGAAAAGGACCCCTCGATCTAGAGGAACGTTGGTAGCCATTATGTAAGGTTAGGTTTCACAAAAATATCTGGTACGAACTCATGTTGACCAAATAAGCAACTGCAGCGGATACCTCCTGTGTACAGGCCCGTGTCTGCGTGTTTTATACAGATGAGAAGAAAGGTGAGGAAGTTCGTGACCTGGGCTGCAGACGCTGGGATCACAGAGGATCAGGAGTGGAGGCCTTGGGGGAGGAGCATTGGCTCTGCTATGTCTTTGTTTTTCCGGTTGCAATAGATATATTTTACTTTTTTGTGCTCCTGGGGATTGAATCTAGGGCTTTGTGATGCCAGACCAATGCTGGGTACCTGAGCCTTCCTTTGAGAACTTTGAGATAGAAGCTTCAGTTATCCAGGCTTCAGAGCTCGAACTCATGATCCCACTGCCTCATCTCCTCAAGAACTAGGATTATATCACGTTCATACTTGGGTGTGTGTGTGTGTGTGTGTGTATGTATGTATATGTGTATTGTAAATGTATGTACATGTGGGTATGTGTGATATATGTATATATATGTGTGTGTAAATGATGTATGTGTATATATGTATGTATGTATGTGTATGTATGTATATGTATATATTGTGTAGTGTGTTTGTGTAAATGTATATGCATGCAAGAATATGTGTATATGTGTGTATATTGTATGTGTATGTACATGTGTTTGTTTTAAGTATATGTACGTGTATATATGTGTAATATATGCATATGTATGTGTAAATGATGTATGTGTACATGTGTATGCATTATGTATACATATATGAGCGTGGTAAATGTATTTGTGTGTATGTAGTATGTGTGTATGTATGTATATGTATATATTGTATGGTGTGTGGTTGTGTGTGTGTGTGTGTGTGTGTGTGTGTGTGTGTGTGTGTGTGTATCTATGAGCAAGCACAGAGACCAGACAGGACATATTACTCTTGGTCTAATTTCTTTTACTGAGTTTGGAGCTGGGCTGGCAGTCAGCAAGCCCCAGCAATTCTCCTGGGTCTATCACCCTGTATCACTCGGGTTACAGGTGTGCACGCCTGGCTTTTTACACACGTGCTAGGGATTTGAACCCAGGTACTTAGGCTTGTAGAGAAGGCATCCTCACCCAGAGAAGCTGACTCCCAAGCTTTCACTTTCATACCTTTTTTTTGGAAACAGGGTCTCTCTGTGTAGCCCTGGCTGTCCTGAAACTCACTTTGTAGACCAGCCTGGCCTTGAACTCACAGAGATCCTCCTGCCTCTGCCTCCCGAGTGCTGGAACCACTACTACGCCTGTCTACGTTTTAATACCTTTTGAGCAAAAAACCCAACAGTAAAATGGAAAAATCTTTAAATAGGGCAAACGTTTTTAATAAATGCCCCTCCCCCAAAGCATAGCAATCAATCTTGTGCATTGGTGGCTTTGAGCAGGATGGTGGGTGGTCGTGGTCGTGGCAGAGCTAGGTCTATGCCCGGCCTGGGAGTTTTGAGTTTCTATTGTCGCCATGTGTGTCTCTTTCCACCTCTCTATCCCAGGAGCTGGGTCTCCTCTTCGGATTTCAGGTTCACTAGTTGCCTTCTTCCGGCAGCCTCGTCACCACCACACTCCGCCCAGTCCCACCTCTAGTCCAAATTCTTTTACTTAAAGAAACCTCTGCCATGACAGTGCCTTCCATTCTCAATCCTGCGGTCTGGCTTCCTAATGCCTCAGAGTTTTTGTTTTTTGTTTCAGAAGCCACTGGACACCCTAGCCGCTCTGTAGACCAGTTGCAACATCAGGGAACTGGTTAGACATTCAGAAATCGCAGGTTCAGCTCCAAGCCTGCAAATCAATATCTACATTTTAACAAAATTCCTGTGCACATTTCTGCACTCAGAAATCCCAGTCACCCCAGGGAAGCAGGAAGAGTTTGACTCCTTGGCCACTAGGGGGCAGGCAGCACCCATGCTCTGCTCCTATGTGGGTTGGGCACAGGTGGACTTGTATGGAGGAAGCCTACAAGTTCCTCCACCAGCACAGCATCTCAGGTGTGGTGAAGGTTTGAGATCAGAGCCCCTTGAACCAGAACCCCCTTTTGCTATATTCCGAATCTTCTTATGTGTCTTGGTTGGAGCCTCATACAGCATGAGCTCCCGGCTGCAGTTGGTACCAGATCACCAGGGCCTTCTAGCCCCCTTCTTGCCCTGGTCTCTACCTCCTACAGGGAACTCTCATCTGCCTGTGGGGGAGGGACTCTCCTTTGTCCAGGAGAGC
The DNA here is from genome assembly GCF_021556685.1 of Rattus norvegicus. Taxonomy (NCBI): domain Eukaryota; kingdom Metazoa; phylum Chordata; class Mammalia; order Rodentia; family Muridae; genus Rattus; species Rattus norvegicus. The sequence goes on from NC_141534.1 coordinate 189,939,538, forward strand.
TGCCTGGGCCCCAGCTTCTGGCTGGCTTTTCTCATGCATGGGATGCTTACTGCAGTATTGTGGTTTAGAGTCTGGACTTTAGGGCCAGGCCCTGTTTGAAAGCTAGATCTCTCTCTTGAGCAGATATTTGTCAGGTGCCTCCTATGTTCTTTTCCTGCTCTCCTGCAAAAGACTGGAGGCACATTCACGACTCCTGCGTTCTTCTTAATGATGGGAGATGAACACAAAGCAAACAAAACATGTCCCTAAGACAGGCTGTGAGGAAATAAAGGCGTGTGATCCGTGGCCTGCCTGTCACTAGCAGAGATGGTGGCATTTGTCTGAGATGACAAAGGCAAGCTTGGAAGAGTGCTTGTTGCAATTTCCAGAAAAGAACATGACAGGCGGAGGAACGGCAGCCACAAAGGCCAGGGGGAAGGATTGTTACAGAAATTGTTTGGAGTGGGTGTGGCTGAGCCTGGTGATGCAGTGCCCAGCTTTTGCCTGGTGCTGTGGTGTGGCTGGGGTAGGGTCCTGGGCTGTCAGAGATAGGAAGAGACCACTGCAGTGGAGACAGCCTAGGAAGCTTTCTGCAGGAGGCAGGATGGGAGTGGGAGCCCGGGAAGAAGGTTGGGGGCAGCCATAGCTAATACTTGCTGGACGCTCATCTACCATGACAGCCCTGTCTCCTGCCGGGCTGCCTTAGGAATGGTGGAGAAGAAGATGTGCTCCCAACTTTAAAATGGCCTCAGGTCTGGGTGGGTTCACTCTGTCACCTCCGACATTTGCTGACAGCAACCACTTGGTGTTGGCATTGGTGGTGCGCCCTTCCCGTGTATCTTACAAGGTAGTTACTAGCACTCGCTCCATTTTAGAGGTGAGGAAAACAGGGAGAGGAAGAAGGGGAACATATAAGAAGAGGAGAGGAAGAGGAGGAACAGGAGGGGAGGTGGAGGGGGAGGGAAAGGAGAAGGGGGAAGGGGGAAGGAGGGGAGAGATTTAAAAATGTGTCCAAACCCCACATGAGGGATCTCAGCTCCTTCTTCGTCCCTAACCTACAATGTCAAACCCTCCTGAGCAGCCAAGTATCCTTACCGGAATACTGACCCAGCACTCTTCCCAGAGAACACCCCACCTACCGAGCATGAAGCCCAGACCAAAGGGAAGAGTCCAGATTTTGCCTAGGACAGAGAGATGACCACTTTCCACATTCTAGGTTAGTGACTTTCATCTTTTACAGACTGAAGCCCTCTGTGCAAAACTAGCTCTTATAAATCACACCACATAAATGCACATGCACGCCCATGCACATGGGCATGAGTCTGAAGGGTGGTTTCTGTGAAAGAGAATAGGTGAAATAGGGTTAAGATTGGCTGACACGACTCATTTCAGTGAACTGAACTACAGACAACATGAACCTGTGTGAGCAGGGCCTGAAAATGAGGCAGACTCAGTCTCATGCAATAGCCAACTTTATTCAGAGCATCAGCCAATTTCTATTCCAAGGGCTAAAAAGAGTCACCGTAGTGAAGTACACTGTCCCAAGGACAGGTTGCATGTGGAAAAACATGTTTTTGCATACAGGTAATAATAGCAGCTGAAGGAAACTCACTCCTATCTGCTACACCCAGGAGGAACATGCAATCACGTTCCAAGGAAAATCTGTGTTTTAAAGAGACTGAGGTCACCTGACTCATGTCTTGTTTTCTGTGAGTTTTCTTACACATGCTCAGAAATCAGCTCCATCCTGAGACTGCATTGTGACGTTGGAATACAGAGATTGTCCCTCAGCTGGGTGGTGGTGGTGGTGGTGGTGGTGCTGGTGCTGGTGCTGGTGCTGGTGCTGGTGCTGGTGCTGGTGGTAGTGGTGGTGGTGAGGTTTTAGGTAGCTTGATTTCAGAGGAAAGGTGCATTTACAGGTCAGTCTTTTACTATAGAAATGTCCAGCCACGGGAGGGGCAGATTCTCCAGCACCAGCAAGGTCTCAAGATGTCAGAGGCTCTGTAATACAGGAACTTAAATGTATTGTTAATCTCAGAGATGTGAGGAAAAAGATCACCAATCCAAATTATGGCCAGATTAAAGAAGCCTTTATTCGTGTACACAACAGAGCCTAAAACAGTGGCTATCTTCCTTAGGACGGCACTTGTGAGGCCAGCCCTGAGCCAATTTCTTAAGTCCTTTTCAAAGGACAAAACCATAGGGCAGGGGATTTGCATGTGGGCATGGTTACAGAAGTGAGACCAGGCAGCTGAGGGAAATGGGTGATGGAACAGTGGGCTGGAACGTTCCTAAGAGGAAGCTCCTCCAAGGGCTTGGTTTTTGGTACATCCTGTGACAGGGGTAGGGTGCAGCCCAGCCTCAAGAAACAGAAATGTACATGTTACAGCATGTACCAAACTTAGCCACAGACTCAAAATGGCTTCTAGGAACAAAATGGAGCTGGGCTGTTTTCTCCGTATGATTGGTAGAAATAATTTTTATTGGTTCGTGAAATAATGATAGAGTTTAAAAATAAACAGCCCAGTATCAAAGACCTTATGATGCCAGCAATGTCCCCTGACCTAACCCTAGTTCCACTCCTGAGTAGTCATTTATCAAGATTAATTTTTATTATTTATTTTATTATTTCATGTTTTAATTTTATGCATATGAGTGTTTGCCAGCTTATGTGTATGTGTACCATGAGCATGCAGTACCTGAGGAAGCCAGAAGAGAGCACTGGATCTTCAGAAACTGGAGTTACAGATGCTTGTGAGTCTCTGTGTGGTTACTGGGAATCAAACACTGGTCCTCTGGGGGAAGCAGCCAGTGATTTTTAACAGCTGAGCTATTATCTCTCCAACCCCATAGAGCAGTCTTCTTAAGCTTGGGCTTGCATCAGAGTCACCCCCAGAGTTTCTGACCAGCAGGTATGAGCTGCAGCTGGCCGAGTTTGAGCATATCAATTTCCATCGGAGGCCAGTGTGTCACTGTCCCACGGGAAAACACAGAAGGTCACCGCTCTTTGGATGAGTCCCTCTGTAACCCTGCTGGCACTAAAACGCTGTATGCTTCAATAACTGGCTGTTTCTGTTCATGTTTCCCTACTTGGTCTCTCCAACATGTCTCCAGCACAGGTTTGCTAATATGTTCAGCTCTCACACTGAGTAAAAGTTCTCACTGAGTGGGCTGGAGAGAGGGCTCAGAGTTTAAGAGCCCTGTCTGCTCTTTCAGAGGTCCCGAATTCAATCCCCAGCAACCACCTGGTGGCTCACAACCACATTTACATTGGAATCTAATGTTCTCTTCTGGCACGCAGGCACATATACAGATAGAGCATTCATACATACACACTACATAAATAAATCTTTTTTTAAAAAAAAATTCTCACTGAGCATCTTCCAGGACTTGGACACTGACTTACCCACTGGAAATTTGTCCTGTCCACATCAGGACAGGAGGTTGCATTCTAGTACACAACTCGCCAGTCAGTTTTTGTTATTGTTGTTGTTGCTGACAGACACTCAGTAGCTGCAGGCAGTGTGTGGAGGGATGGGCGTGGCTTCCTGCGGCTAACAAAACTCTGCTTACTGCCATAGGCGGTGGGCCAGGCTAGCTTACGGATTGAGGGCCTCTGTTGCAGACAATAAAGCAGAGTCAATAAGCAGAACACAGAGCCTTCTGGTGTCCCTGGGTCCCCCCCCCCTCCCCGTCCAGACTCAAGCCACCTTTTTGGAAAATATTTATGAGCAATCGCGCCTGCACAGAACATGTGCAGTTTCTTTTCTAGTTATCACTGTCAGACAATGTAGACAGCAGTTAACATAGCGTGTTTGTTGCCCTGAATATTACAAGTGATCTAGAGATGGTCTGAGAGTATAGAGGAGGACTTGAGGTGGACATAGTGGTGCATACCTGTAATCCCAGTTCTCAGGAAGCTGAGGCAGGGGGATTATAAGCTCTGGGACACCCTGGATTATGTGGACAGACAAAAGCAATCTAAAAAAAATGCTAAAGTATAACAAATGGGAGAATCTGCACTGATTAATATGCAAACACTGCAGCCTTTTTATATAAAGAACTGGAGTGTCCTTGGATTGAGTATCTATGGGACTCCTGAATGCAAATGGTCTGTCTCGCAGATACTGAGGGAAAAACCAGATGTTAAGTACTACAGAGAAAACTGAAGCCAGAAAGAAGGGTGCAATTTTAGCTGAGGTATGAGGAGCGAGCTACAAGATGGGCACATTTGATTCAAGACTTGCAGGAAACGAAGGAGGAAGCCAGGTGGCTCCCTGGAGGAAGAACAATGGGGGGCGGGCAGAGGAACAGCACCTAGGAAAGCCCACAGTGAGGATGCTCTTGGCACCTGGACACACTCTGCATGCCCGAGGCACGGTGGGACGCTGTATTAACTGGTACTGCCAAGGCGAGCAAAGCCCAGCAGAATGCTTTGTCATCTGCTATAAAGATTGCTCATTTTCTCCGAGTACAATAAGAGTCTCTGGTAGGTTCTAAACTCCTTGAAGGTGTGTGGTTCCCATTCGATTTCTTTTCTCCTCAACGACAGCCAGCGTCTTTTGACTTTCCATCAGCAGAAGCACCAGGCATTGAGTATACACAATATCGTATCACCTCTAAGGGGCAGATATACTCCCCCACTGTATAGAGGAGGAAGGGAACGTTAGAAGGTTTAGTAAGGGGTAGCAAGATGGCTCGGTGAGTGAAATGTTTCTGTGTAGGCATGAGGACCGAGTTCAGCCGCTCAGCAGTGCTGCGTGCCTACAGCCTTTATGCTGGGGAGGCAGAGAAGGAGAATTGCTGGGTTCCAGGCTAGCCGGACGGATGAACTCTAGGTGAGAGTTCATAGTGAGAGACCCTAGCTCAACAGACACTCTCTCTCTCTCTCCCCCATTTCTCTCTCTCTTTCTCTCTCTCTCTCTCTCTCCCTCTCTCTCGCTCTCTCTCTCTCTCTCTCTCTCTCTCTCTCTCTCTCTCCCTCCCCCCCCCCCTCTCTCTCACACACACACACACACACACACACACACACACACATTCACGCAGTTGCGGAGGTTAAATGACTTGGTCAAGGTTACAGCGCTAGTTCATGTTAGCTGGGATTCGACCTCCCGTCTGTCTTAATACAGAGACCTTAGCACTTAATTATACTGTTGGACAGTGTTCTAATTCTTTAGGGATAGTGGAGATCCTGTGGCTTTTGGTCCATAAAATTAAAAACTCTTTGCCAAGCTGGGGTGCGTGCATATCAATCAAGCCGAAATGAGGACTGCTCTGCGAACTGGGGAGGAAGGCTCTTTTTTTTCCGGGAGAGTTCTGACCAAGCCACTGACAGCTCATTTATGTGATTCGGCTGCAGTTTGACACTCATAGTACAAGACTCGAATACAATTAGCCCGATCATTCTCACACAGTCTCTTGGAAGGAAGAAAAGCCTTTGGAATTTTCCCTCTGTCTGGCCTTCTGCATGATGTAACCAGGACTTTATTTAGTTGGTCGTCTGCCCCAGAGTAGTGTGGTCTGCTGCCGTCCGCATCACTGTGGGCTGATTGAGGTCTTGTTTTCCTGGAGGGCAGATGTGTGGTGCAGACCCGCTCTGTGGCTCTCCTCCCAAAGGATCACTAAGGCAGAATTTCTTCTGTGCATACCAATGATCTCTCCAAGAGTAAGCCGAGCCCTGTTAAATATGCAATGCAAATGGGTTGTAAATGAGAAGCCTCCCCTGCACGGGTCCGGAGGTCTGAACCCTGGGGGCCTCTCCCACCCCTTCTTATCACCTGGCTCATGAACCTGACATCCCTTTTACAATCATCTTTTCTGGCCACCCAAGAGCTCCTAATGAGGGCAGAAGCTGCCTGCTCGTGTAACCCCTTCAGACACCTGGTGATTGGAAGCTGGAGAGGCAGCAAGCTCTCGATGCACCGTCAGATGCCCTGAGTTACCATCAGCTGCCTGCTGGGCTCCGAGAAGGGCTGGGAAGGCGGCGAGAAGGCTGGGTAGCTGACTGCTATTGTCTGGCCTCCTCCTCCCACTCGGAGCTGCGTGAGGCAGCCATGGATGGCTGGATTTGGGCTCTCATGCAGCTGCCTTCTCTGACCCTCGCTGGGTGCCTGCCTCAGCGCAGAGAATCGGTCTCGGCAGGGATTGGGATGAGAGCTAAGAGCCTGCTCCCCGGGTTGAAGATCAATGAGCCTTTGATTTTGTTCCTTCTTCCAGTCTAGCCTACTGTCTTTGCCTATAGTTTGAGAAACCCCAATCTAAGAGGCCTTTCAAATTGGGGCAAGCAAAGTGAACTGGTCTGTAGGAAATTGTGGTTAGCAGAGAAAGACAAGTCACAAAGAGCCAGCTGTCCCCAAGGACACCCTGTGGCATCTTTTTCCTTCTTTCTTTGAATTTTTCTTTCTTCTTCATTTTAACCCACTGCCTGGTACTGAGGCTGGAACTCAGGGCTTCTTGTGTGCCCCGCAAGTCCTTGCCACTGGAGCTACCCTCAACCTCAGCTCATTTCTTTGTTTTGTAGAGGCAGGTACAGTACGGTTTACTTGACAGGATCAGCTGTCAATCTGTAGGTAGCAGAGGAAGCCCAGAGTGGACAAAGCCCTGAGTGAATGTGTTGTTGACATGAGCAACCCTTATCAAGGACCCCAAGGCACTGACCCATGGGAAATTGGCAAAGCCATTTACCCATAGGGACCAGGCTCAAGAAGGGCGACAAGGCTCTCCTCAGTGTCTGAGAATGAGTGTTTACAGATGATTGGTCAGTTTGTGCAAAGACTAGCAACTGTAGCTTCCTCCTCCACTTCCCTGACAGTTACAGTTGGAGACTGCTCACTTACAGAGATGTATTACTGAGATTAGCTAACCCCAGCCCCCGTGCTGTCCCTAATGAACACCCCGGGGTTCTGGGTTGCCAGAGGTAGTAGGTGCCTTACAGAGAGCATACTCCCACCTGACCTCAGTGTTCCTATACATACATATGTACATGCACACACACGTGTGTGTGTGTGTGTGTGTGTGTGTGAAAGAGAGAGAGAGAGAGAGAGAGAGAGAGAGAGAGCGCACATATGCCCTTTCTCTGTTCTCTCACTGTCTTTAGTCAGAGCTCTAAGACTCAAGCCATATGGGGACCAGTATGTATAGCACAGTGTATATTAGGCACAGTTCTTTACCTGTACTGATATGGTTTTCTCTTCATTTACAGATAGGGAAACTGATACTCAGAGGGTTTTACTGACTGTTTTAGTTAGGATTTTATTGTTGGGAAGAGATACCATGACCACAGCAACTCTTACAAAGCAAAACATTTCATTGGAGCTGATTTAACAGTTCAGAAGTTCAGTCCATTATCATCATGTTGGGAGGCATGGCGTCACACAGGCAGACACGGTGCTGGAGAGGGAGCTGAGAGCTCTACATCTGGACTGTAGGCAGAGGCAAGAGAGAGTGACACTAGGCCGGGCATGAGTGTTTGAAACCTCAAAGCCCACCCTCTGTGACACACTTCCTCTAACAAGACCACACGGACTCTAACAAGGTCACACGTACTCCCAAAAGACCATGCTTCCCAATAGTGCCACTAACTGTGAGCTTATAGGAGTCATTTTCATTCAAACCAACTCATGAACTTACCCATGGTGATTTGGCTTGGTACAGTGGCATAACTGGAGTCTGATTCCTGTTCTGTTGAATCTAAAGCCTATGCCATTAGCCACTGTGCCCACACTGAGGCTGTAGGAAGGGAAGTGATTTCACCTTGGGGGTAGCCTGGCAGCAGCACACAGCTTCCGTTTCTCTTCTGCCTGGGAGCCACCAGCGTTCCCATGGGGTTCTCCTTGGCTCTGATATGGTTTACCAGGTTCCAACTCATGATGTAAGACCAACCTTGGCTTAGTACAATCTCTTCTCAAGAGACAGGTTAGGGGTCTTTCTGTTTCACTTGTTTTTCTAGATATGATGGACAGGCAAATACTAGGACGAAGGTACTTTTATATCTAAGTTTCTTCGACAAGGGTATTGCTCTGCAGGTTTCCAGAGAGGGCCTCTAGCCTGGGGCATGAGCCTGCAAGTCAATGCAAAGGCTTATTTCTGTAGCCTTGTCATTGGTAAGTCTTGGGCATGGGGTGCGTTGGCCAGCCCCAGCCCCTGCCCCAGCCCTAGCCCCAGCCCCAGCCCCAGCCCCAGCCCCAGTACTAGCCCCAGCCCCAGCCCCAGCCCCAGCCCCTGCCCCAGCCCCAGCCCCAGCCCCAGCCCCAGCCCCAGCCCCAGCCCCTGCCCCAGCCCTAGCCCCAGCCCCAGCCCCAGCCCCAGCCCCAGTACTAGCCCCAGCCCCAGCCCCAGCCCCAGCCCCAGCCCCAGCCCCAGCCCCAGCCCCAGCCCCAGCCCCAGCCCCAGTACTAGCCCATTCCTATAAGCAGATTATATCTCTAGAGTGTTTATTGTGGAAAGAGATGGAGGTGCTGGCTGCCTTGTGTTTCTGGTCAGTGCTCAGCAAATGCTTGCTGAGTATAAGGGTTTAAACAAGAATGGGGCTGGAGTTACGGCTCAGTAGTTAAGAACATTCACCTCTCTTGCAGAGGACCTGGGTTCAGTTCCAAGCACCCAGCGGAAGCTTACAGCTGTCTCTAACTCTAATTCTGAGGAATTTGTCATCTTCTTCTGGTCTTCACAGGCAGCAGGCCTGAGGTGGTGCCCATGCATACATTCAAACACTCATATGTACAAGATAATAATAAAAGGCTTTTTAAAGGGGCAGGATCTTGTGCATAATTATTCAGTAGTGTATTGGCTTGGGCCAACCTTGCCTTTCTCCAGTCAGCTCACTTTTGGTAACAGGAAGAACTGCTAGAGCTTCTTGGCCTTTTTAGAACCCCATGGTGACCTATGAGGTAATTCCTATCCATGTCTATGGCTTCTCCAGTTTAACAAAAGGAAATTATGCAACCTCAGAGAGGCAAATTCATGAACCCAAACTCTTCATACACTGGAGTCAGAGGGGCTTGAGTTAAATATATGTGTATGTGTGACTGACTTCCATCCTATGTTGATCATGTCCAGCTTTCCTGAGAATGCAGATGTCCCTTCTGGCTTCATTCATTTGGTTGTTTTTCAGATCCTTCAAGTGAGGGAGGCTCTTCCCCCACACCATAATGGTTCATGGCACGAGTACAACTCTCCACACACTGGTTCACAAACCTGCTGAGAGAGCATGCTAGGGTCATGAGGATGCCAGTAACATGGGAGAGGCCACTTCTAACCTTAGGGCCATGAAAGGCCCCCAGAAGTCAGAGACATTGCTGGAATGTGGATGGGGAGGAACTTACACTGGCGGGAAGCCTGCCTGCCCCTTGCTGGGACTCCGTGAGCTGCTTTGTCTCTTTTATACTTTGAAAGATGAATGGAAACTTTCATGGGCTTCTGCCTTCTGAATTCCATTCTTCCTACCCAGCCGGAGGGCTCGTTCTAAAATGTAAATCAGACCACATCGCTACTCCCCTGCTTCACCCATTCCAAGACTTCTCAGTCTTTCAACTGAAGTCCCAAGTCCTCAAACCCATTCTCTGTGTCTGCTGTAGCTGCTCTTCCCCTTTTAAAACACACACACACACATACACACACACACACACACACACACACTCTCTCTCTCTCTCTCTCACACACACACACACACACACAGAGAGAGAGAGAGAGAGAGAGAGAGAGAGAGAGAGAGAGAGAGAGAGAGAGAGAGAATGCATCTGAAGGGCAGCCTCAGGCATAAGATATTGCCTTCTATTTTATTTGAAACAGGGTCTCTTGTTTGCCACTAAGAGTGCCAGGCTGGCTGTCCTACAAGCTTCTGGGGATTTGTGTCTCCCAGCTGGGTTAGCAGATATACACGGACTCTGCTCTAGGGATCTGAACTCAGGCCCTCATGCCGGTGCAGCCAGAGCTTCATGCACTTCATGCAAACATAGTCAACTGTAGTCACTGCTGCCCTCTCTCCAGCCTCCCCTCCCTAATGCCCCATCATCTACTATTTGCTGTCTGTGTGTTGAGACTAAATGTCATCCTCTCAAAGAAACCCCAGGACAGTCTAGAGAAACTCTCCCCGATCAATCTCTGCTGGTGGCCTGTTTGCCTGGATCAGTTTTTTATTGTGATTCTTGCTTGCTGTTCTCTGTGGGATAGAGGACAAGAATCTCACTAATTTTTTTAACATCCACATACATGAGTGTAATATATAACTGATATGGACAGCTGTACAATAAGTGTTTGCTCGATACATGATTCAGTTGATGGAACAGGTGGGTTGTTGGGCTGAATGAAGAAAGCCCAGGGGCACACAGGTGCACTGGGTTTCTGGTATTGTTTGGACCATAGAGTAGCAGCGAAAGCTGATGGATGGTAGATCTCAGATTTCCTGGGGATTCTAGACATTGTGCAGGCATCGGTGAGCCCCCGGAGATGATAATGGCCTGATCTAGATACCATGGGTGGCAATTAAAAAGAAGGATTAGGCGTTCAAGAGACAGGAGATTTAGAGACCCATCAAGGAACTATTGATCTCAGTGGGATGGATGAGATGAAGCAAACTTGAATTAAGGCAATGACAGCAGAAATGGAAGGATGAGAAAAAATCGATCTATAGGACCAGGAGAGAGACAGGGAGGTGAAGGATTACCTGAGATTCCTGGCTCAGGGAGATGTGTGGGTGGTGAACACGATACCCAATCAGGAAAAAAAGATCGAGGAGCTCACTCAAGGGAAAGGATGGGGTTTTTGCTTTGGTACAGAGGGAGACTGAGATCTTTGGGGTCACATACATGATGATGCACGTGAGGGAGGGTGGAGCTATGGGTCCAGAGATGCCAATGTGGAAAGAAAGCTGAGAGGAACCATGCAGAAGTCTAGGGAAGGTTGTGCATGGATGAACTTGAGCAGGTTGCTGTGAGAGTGGAAGGAAGAACGGCATTATGGGAGGGCTTGAAGTGTGAGGAAGAAAGGAGGGGACCAAAGGCTTTGCTGCCAGGTTGAATGGTCTTCAAATTCCAGCCCTGTCACATTCTGTGGGACTTTTGGAAGATTAGTTAGTCCACCAGTGTCCCTATTCCCTCACACATCTCACAGAAGCTTGCTGAAGAAGAGGGGATCCACTGATCCAGGAACACAGCACTGGGAACACAGTGAGGTTTTAGTTAGGGACCTCTTAGCCGAATGCCTTTTATAGTTGTTGTTGTTGGTGATGGTGGTGGTAGTGGTGTGTGCGTGCGTGCGCATGTGCACGAATGCACGTGTGTTTATGTGGATCACAGTAATACATGAACCCAAAGACCAGAAGAGAGAGGTGGATTCTACAGAACTGGGGTTCCAGGTGGTCCTGGACCACCACGTGGATGCTGGGAATTGAACCCAGATTGCCTGCAAGAGCAGTGTTTGCTTTTAACGGTAGAACTGTTTATCCATCCCTTCAAACTCTTTTAAAAATGTTTATTTACACAAACCAGTTGGTCACCTTTTATTGGACACTAGTTATCAGTCAGGGCATGAAGAGGGCTCGGCTGTGGTTGGATTCATGGATCGGAGCGGGGCAGATGGTTATGCTCAGCTGTGAAGTGCCCTCCACGGCCATTTGTCTTCAGTGGAGCTTGCTGGTGTTTGAGTTCCTTGTGAGAAATGCAGTAGCTGAAAATCACATAGGCTGCCAGCACCACGTTAATCCCAGAGATGCTGCCTTTCCGAACGCTGACATCTCTGCTAACCTCTCTGAAAGGCTCCTGCAATCCCACTGGGGGCGAAATCCCACCGCAGTGTCCACCTCGGTAGCTCTTCAGGTTTAGCCTCCATGAGTTTCTTCTCCTTTAGTGGCATGAGACATCTTACAGTCCTGGTGTCCACAAAACAAAAGCAAAAACAAAAAACAAAACATTAAACAATTTTAAATTACATTTGATTATTTATTTGATGTGCACCCGTGCTTGCACCTCAGCTTATGTTGGCCCTGTCTTATTAAACCTTTATACGCACCATTTAGAAGAGACCCCAGTGATCACATTGATCCTTATCCTAAGGCACAATGCTACCTGGAATATGAACTTGCATTTGTATGGCACCTGGCACAATTAGCAGGCTCCCCATGCAATGAATGCTGTTTGCAGAAGTGAGTCACTCAAGGCACAAACTTCTGAGTGCTGACTGTGACCAGGCACAGCCACCCTGGAAGAAGCTACAGTTTGAATGGTTATGCTGCCTCTCAAGGGGAGCGCAGCCACCATGATTTGTCAAGGGGGATGCAGGTGCACCAAGCAGCACGTTCTCTGTCTCCATGGGAGGAGACTCAGAAAGGCTTTCCCAGGGGTGCACCTCTGTCGAAGATCAAGTGGGACCATGTTGCAATTGATCACACTTCAACGTCTCTGGCTTTCACTGTTTGCCCTGTTCCTTGCAGAACTATTCTCCAGGGCGCTCCGTGATTCTCCAGACAGACACACAAATCACCCCATTGGAGTATATTGTCATTGAGCTTAGCTTAAGAGGTCTTGTGTGGTGTTTACAGCTTTTACCTAAACGGTGAGCTTTAGGAAGGTACCACTTGTCTGTCTTCTATCAGTCAGTCTAGACACGTAATAGATGTCATTAATTATTTCTTTAGTATGTAAGTGAACAGGTGTCAGAACTGCACCCAGGAGAGCCCCTGTGAACGTAGACTTTTCCAGAGTTGTGAATTACAGAGCAGATGAGCTGAAAATGCCTTTCTATGAGTGTGAGAGCCCATCCGAGCCCACCCAGGCCCACCTGGCATACAGCCACCCTTGGAAACAGCCCCGCCCTTCACTAGCGATTTCCAGGTTTCCATCAGTGAAGACTGGCCACAATTTATAAAATGCTCACCCAGGAACATTGGGGCTGCACTCTCCATCATTTTAGTACAGGGAGGTTCTTCCTTGGGGCCTTTAATTTTCTAGCTTTCATTATAGGGGAGTAAAATGTATCACTTGCATTTCAAAATTGATTTTTATTTCCCAAAAGAAGCCCATAAAAAATAAATAACTTCCCAGGAGGGAAAATAGAAAAGGAGTCTCTACACAGGGCAATTTGTTAAAAGAGAAAAGAAAGCTGGAAGGGACAAAGCAATCTAAACAGTTAGATTCTCTCTCTCTCTCTCTCTCTCTCTCTCTCTCTCTGTCTCTCTCTCTCTCTCCCCCCCCCATCCCTCCAAAAACAACAACAAAACTAAAACCAAACAGACAAAGAAAGAAAACAAAAACCCAACCTTCAAAACTCACCTGAGGTTGCGACACAGGAAGTAGAGTGGCCTGCTAATCTTTGCCTCATGGTCCCCCCTCTAGCGTCACTATCCACGAATGCACATGTGCTGACCACTGCGGTACTGTTACTGAGAAGGCATACTGCTAGGCTCTTCTTACTAGTTGCATCAGCAAGCGTTTGCTGCATAACAAATCATCCCAGATAAAGTCGACTTAAAATGGCAAGCACTCTTTCCTTCAATTTTGTGGGTCTATTGCTGGAGGGTCAAGAGCTAGTCTGTGGTGTTTGGTGTTCAATGGTTGGGGAATGTCTCCACTGTCAGGGCTGATAGTTCAGTGGAGGTTGAGGTGACAAGCATTACAGTTACGGAAGCTAGCAGGCTATCTCTAGCTTGCTCATGTGATGCTTTCTGGTCATGAGCCTCCTCCGACCAAAACCAGAAAATATATTGATCCAAACCATGGTTCCCTGCTTCAAAAATACTGTGTGTGTGTGTGTGTGTGAGAGAGAGAGAGAGAGAGAGAGAGAGAGAGAGAGAGAGACAGAGACAGAGACAGAGACAGAGACAGAGACAGAGAGATGGGGTCATGTATATACATATGCCAGTGTGTGTTCTTGTGGAAGTCAGGGTGTTAGATACATTCCTTTATCATCCCTCCTCCTATCTCTTTGGCATGGGCTGTCTGACTGAACCAGAAGCTCACCTTTTTGGTTAGGCTGTCTGGTCAGCAAGCTTTGGGAAAAGCCCACTTCTGTCTGCCAATGCTGGGGTAACAGGCGTACAGCCACAAGCCTGGCTTCTTACATGGGTGCTGGGGATTGAAACTTGGGCTATCATGCTTGTTACCTAGTGAGTTATTTTCACTCCTCTCACTCAACTTTAAGTTTGTGCCGCATTGGCTGATGTTCCAGTTGCTAAGGCAGGTCACAAGACATCCAGAGCAGTGGTTCTCAGTCTTCCTACTGCTACGACCCTGTGATACAGTTCCTCGTGTATGTGGTGACCTCCAACCCTAAGATTATTTTGTTGCTACTTCAAAACTGTAATTTTGCTGCTGTTATGAGTCCTATTGTAAATATTTGATATGCAGGATACCGGATAGGCGACTTCTGTAACAGGGCCGTTCAACCCCCACAGGGGTCACAAATGGCAGGTTCTTTCATGGGCAGGCCATGTTCTCAACTACATGGAGGGAGCAAGCAGGCAGGGGAAGCACCAAGTAATCTTATTTCACAGCAAATAAACCAAAGGTGTTGACCTCATCCACCAAGCTAAGAATCCACTGTGTAACTAACATTAGTTCACCATGTGTGGCCATAGTCTGCCTCCCTTCTCTTCCCTCCACTCCTTCCATTGCTCTGGCAGCCAAGGAGACAAGGAGACTGCTCCATATGGGGCTACATCGCTGGTCTTTCACTATGCTCTGAATGAAACTTTTTGGGGGGACAGAGTTTCGCTATGTAGCCCAGGCTGGTCTGGAACTCACGATCCTCCTGCCTCAGCCTGCTGAGTGCTGCAATTATACTTCATAACTCCTTGCCCAGCTGATGTTCTTACCAGTCAGCATCCATGTATATCTTTGCTGGCCTTTCAGAACATGCACCCTTACCCTCATTCACTATCTACTGTCTCAGGACACCGAGCCCATAGAGGACATCTCATGGGCCCCTTGTTCATTGGCTCTCTGGTTGAGTTCATGCATTAAGCCATGGTCAAGAGGTGAGAGGATGGTAGAAGACAGAGCATGAGGCCTTTCTGCCCCAAAGCCTCTGTTCTTGGTTGTGCCAGAGGTTCCTTCTCCATAGCACAGATCTTTCTTGGCATATGTGGCACTAGCTCTTCAGGTCCTTCAAGGCTAGGAGGGGTGGCGGCATCTGAGTGCCATAAGGCTTGGGGTCTCATCCATTGCTAATGCCTTTAACTCAGTACCCCATGAAGAGCAGGGCCATCTGGTTCAAGTTCTTTTCCTGCTCCATTTCTGTTAGTTCTAGTTTCTTCCAATGGGGAAAGGATGGCATTTGCAGGAGGAACTGGATGATTGCACAGGCATGCCTGTGCAAAGGACAGTGGGGGCCAGGAGGAATGCCACTGTGGCTGGTAGAATATTGGAGAACTTTAGCCTAGGGTATGGGATTTCCCACTGTCTGGGTTCAATCCAGGGAAAGACTCCAACACACTCAAAGCTATTCATGGCATCATTTCCGTGGTGAGCAAATGCTAATAAGTTGCTGAATGTTTTTATTAGAGGGATGAATGGCTGCATGAGCTGTGGTCTGCGCATGCTGGGGCCTAATGTGCCCAAAAGAATCAGTTCCCAACTGACTGAGAAATATGCAAGATAAATTGCCAGGGAGTAGTGGGTGGGTCATGTTTGTAAAGCAAGGCAAAGTGGTGGTTCCAGGTTTGTAAAAGGATCCCTCCGAACTACTTTGTTTTGGTTTTCTGGGAAAAGAACAAGGCGAGGAAGGCAAACAGCAAATGGTCAAGGTGAGCTGGGCACACAGGTGAGGAAAAGTGGGGAAGGATGGAGAAAGGGAGACTAGAGGGGAATCATGTAGCAAAATGGAAAAGTGCACCTGGATTCAATGTATTGTGGTTTCCCTTAACCTTTGGGATGGGAGGAGGGAGAGGATAGCGGGAGAGGAGGAGGGAAAGGGAGAGGAATAAGGGAAACATTCGTTTTCATCCTATAAATTAAGGCTACACATTCCCCTTTAAGTACAACTTTGTTTGACTTTTACAGAACTAAAGTATTTTTGAGTGTTCACTAGATAATCTTTTTCTGATGGCTTACTTTAAAGTATATGTTTAATTTTCCAACACTTGCAGATAGTTAATGTTTTGCTACTGTTAATGATTTTCCCCTTTTTTTTACACCACAGTCAGAGAGTACACCAGATTTCTTTGAGGGTTTGCAGAGTATGCATTTGTGTAGTTACTGTTGCAATCCCCATGGATTTCCTTTGTTGAGGTATTGCCATGTGTCCTTCATTTGTTGTTATTTTGTTTGCATGTTCTGTTATTAAAAGAGGTGCTCAACTCTGGAGAGACCATTTAGTGGTCAAGAGCCACTGGCTTCTCCTCCACTTTCCTTCCACCTCCTCTTCTGTCTTCCTCTCTCTCCTTCCTCTCCTTGTCTCCCCTTCTCCTTTCTCTCCCTCTCTCTTTCAGCTCCACCTTTCCCTTCCACTGCCCAGTCATTGGCTCTAGCCTTTATTTTACAATTAAAATGGGGAGAAGGTTCGCATGAAGTCACCTGAGTATGTGATTCATTCCTTGTAGATACAGCCCCTCTTTGGGAAGCAGAATTAGCATCAAAGTATAAACAGCACCAGGGCAATCCACAAAACACACACACACACACACACACACACACACACACACACGCACGCACACTTAAAAATATTTTTTTTAAAGTGTGTTTAGGTGTCTAGTTATGATCTCGGAATTTTTTGATTGTCTCAAACTTCACTTCATGTATTTTGAAGCAGTGTTGTTATTATAAACTGTAATTGTCATATCTCTTTGGTAGAACGGTCTTTTTATGACTTTCGCCCCCCCCTTTTCCATTTTCACGTGTGGGCTCACACATGGGTAGGTGTGTGAGCAGGTGGAAGATGAACTC
Source organism: Rattus norvegicus (assembly GCF_021556685.1). NCBI lineage: Eukaryota > Metazoa > Chordata > Mammalia > Rodentia > Muridae > Rattus > Rattus norvegicus. The sequence goes on from NC_141534.1 coordinate 189,956,388, forward strand.
AGCCTCCGGCTCTCCTCCGTCTTATTCAGAGATAGGGTCTCTCAGTCAAGCCCAGAGCTTGCCGAAGTGGTGAGACTTGTTAGTTAGCTTGCTCTCGGGGTCTCTCATCTGCCTGCCAAGGTTGAGATTCCAGGAGTCACACCTATTGCCACTCACACTGATTCTGGATACTCAAACCTTGTGAGCAACAAGGCTTCATCCTGAACTGTCTCCCAGTTCTTCAAATGTGTGTCTCTCTCCTTAGGATTCTTGTCTTTAAATCTACATTGTCTTAAAGTCTGTGCAACATAAGGACACCATGGCCTTTTTCAGTCTTGAGATTTCGGTATGCAGCCTTGTCTTCTCAGAGTCCCTTGTATTCGTATCTAGTCTGTACCCACTATCATTTTCAATAGTCCTAGGCTCCTACATCATGTTTTAGGTCCCTTCTCATTCATCTCGGCTTCCTGTTTAAGCTGCAGGTGATCATTGCCCTATCTGACCCACCTTTGTTTTGACCGATAGACTGAGCCTTCCTGTTTTTCTCTTTATACACTTCTGCATTTTCACTTTCCTTCTGACCCAGGAAATTTTATTCTACTTTGGCCTTGCTGAAAATAAATTTTAAAATATTTTTTGCTTCATATTTACTTTTAGGAACAGTGCTTTTGCTGGATGTAGAATTTGAATTGTCCATCATTTCTTTCATCATTTAAGAGATGTGACCCCGCTGCTTCCCCACCACTGCTGCTGTCAAGTCAGCCTCATTACTGACTGCTGGAAGGGCATGTGTCTGTCCTTAATCTGGCTTTGGGGCTTTCTTTTAGTCTTTGGTCTTCAACAGCTTGATTGTTATGTTTGTGGTGTGTGTGTGTGTGTGTGTGTGTGTGTGTGTGTGTGTGTGTGTGTGTGTGCATGCATGCGTGTTGTGATGTGGTGTGTATATGTGAATGTGGGGGGAATGTATGTGTGTATCTGTGGTATGTGTGGTGTGTTGTCTGTATGCGTATGTGTGTGTGTATGTATGGTGTGTGTGCCTGTGTGTCTGTGTGTGTGTTTATTCTGTCTGGTGATTATATACCCCTTAACTCTTAATTTGATATCATATTGAACGGCTCTTGTCTGTTCTGTTTTAATTTTTTTCTCTTTTCTGTACTGGGCTTTGACAGTCCCATGAAGATGTTCTCACTGCTCCTCATTTGTCTCGGACACTTCCACTTTCCATCCTTTTTGTTTCCAAACTTCCGACTGACTGTGCTCCTCACTCCTGTGCTTCTGACTGACTGTGCTCCTCACTCCTGTGCTTCCGACTGACTGTGCTCCTCACTCCTGTGCTTCCGACTGACTGGGCTCCTCACTCCTGTGCTTCTGACTGACTGTGCTCCTCATTCCTGTGCCTCCGACTGACTGTGCTCCTCACTCCTGTGCTTCCGACTGACTGTGCTCCTCACTCCTGTGCTTCCGACTGACTGTGCTCCTCACTCCTGTGCTTCCGACTGACTGTGCTCCTCACTCCTGTGCTTCTGACTGTGCTCCTCACTCCTGTGCTTCCGACTGACTGTGCTCCTCACTCCTGTGCTTCTGACTGACTGTGCTCCTCACTCCTGTGCTTCCGACTGACTGTGCTCCTCACTCCTGTGCTTCCGACTGACTGGGCTCCTCACTCCTGTGCTTCTGACTGACTGGGCTCCTCACTCCTGTGCTTCTGACTGACTGTGCTCCTCACTCCTGTGCTTCTGACTGACTGTGCTCCTCACTCCTGTGCTTCCGACTGACTGTGCTCCTCACTCCTGTGCTTCTGCATCCTGTGCTTCCGACTGACTGTGCTCCTCACTCCTGTGCTTCCGACTGACTGGGCTCCTCACTCCTGTGCTTCCGACTGACTGGGCTCCTCACTCCTGTGCTTCTGACTGACTGGGCTCCTCACTCCTGTGCTTCTGACTGACTGTGCTCCTCACTCCTGTGCTTCTGACTGACTGTGCTCCTCACTCCTGTGCTTCTGCATCCTGTGCTTCCGACTGACTGTGCTCCTCACTCCTGTGCTTCCGACTGACTGTGCTCCTCACTCCTGTGCTTCTGCATCCTGTGCTTCCGACTGACTGTGCTCCTCACTCCTGTGCTTCCGACTGACTGGGCTCCTCACTCCTGTGCTTCCGACTGACTGGGCTCCTCACTCCTGTGCTTCTGACTGACTGGGCTCCTCACTCCTGTGCTTCTGACTGACTGTGCTCCTCACTCCTGTGCTTCTGACTGACTGGGCTCCTCACTCCTGTGCTTCTGCATCCTGTGCTTCTGACTGACTATTCCTGCCTCCTCTCAGCTTGCTCATTTGTTTTCCACAGCCTCCAACCTGCTGCTAAACCCATACTTTGCACTTCTACCTTTATTGTACTTTAACAAATGTTTACACTTGAGTGGCTATAGACTGTAGAAATGTCACCAGTCGTGTGGAATTCCTTGTACCTGTCCTTTCTTTGCCACTGTTGTTGCCTCTCATTACTATAGTACATCCCTAAAAGCCAAGGTACTTTAAAAAAAACAAAAGAAGTGTTCCGGATCGAGCCTAGGTCTGTATGCAGGCCAAACAAGTACTCCAACAGTAAGCTATGTCTCCAACTCTGCTTTTGCAACAGAGTTCTGCTCTGCTGTCCTTGCCCCCTTTGTCTCCTGGCCCCTGAGACCTGCTCATGCCAGTTTATGGTGTCCTTTGTTTTTTTTGTGACCTTAACAGGTTTTGAGAAATCTTCGTCAGGTCTGTTGTACAATGTCCTTCTATTTGGGAATTACTGTAATTTTTAATTCTAAAGTTCCCATTCGTTTCTTTTCTATAGTCTGTGGCCGTCTGGTGAAATTCCTCCTGTTGTCAGTAGTGTGGGTGATCTAAATCACAGCTGGGAGTCTGTTCTGTTCTCTCGTCTTTTCCTCTGGTCTTCTGGCGTGTTCTGTTTGGAGCTTTTCTTTGTATGTCTCACCCCACCCCATCCCTCCTTGTTAAATTAGAGAAGGGTGGATGTCTCCACTCCTCATCATCTACTCCAGCATTGCCCTGCCTGTCAGGGATTAAAGATGTCCTCAGTCCTGCCCTTTCCTGCCTCAGGTCTGGAGCTCCAATTTCTGTTTACCCAGGACCGTGAAACTTCCAAGAACCCTGAGCTGATTTCACCTTGGTGTCTCAGACTTTGTAAGTTAATTGGCAAAGCCCTGCACTGGCCTTCCTTTCTGTTCTTCTCTTCTCTAGAATCTTGGCATGTCAGGCTCTGCTTTCCTGGAAGCTCTTATCCAAGATGAGTCTGAAGAGCGCGTCTGAAGTTCTGTGATGTTTCTGCCCCTTAGAAGCTGCTTGGCCTTTTGCCCTGTGCCCAGGATCAGCTTCTGCCCCAGACGGAACCTCAGGCCTGACAATGCTGGGCTCCTCCCTCCTCCAGGGCTCTCCTCACTGCAGCTTGTCAGCCATGTTTGCTGTTTGTCTGGTTTTCAGTGATGTCCTTAGTGGGAGTGTTATGAAGCTAAACGAAAATGTACAAAATACGAAACAGACTTAGAGTTTGATGACTATGTATAATTGAGCGCTAATTGGGTTAAAGGCTGGAAGGTGAATTCCCAATTGGAGCATTTGTTCAATTTGGAGGTTACTCTGACACTGGGTTTGCTTTCGCTGTTGCTAGTGTGAGTGCTAGGTGAAGACAAATGCTTGGCTTTTTGCAAGAAGGGTGGTGAAGAATGCTTATTTCCTTCAGGCCCAGTCATGTACCTGAGCACTCTGGTGTGTGTGTGTGTGTGTGTGTGTGTGTGTGAAGGACACCAAGCATTCTGTGAAAGCATTATGGGTTGCCAATGCAGAATAATAGCCAGTAATCACAAAATGGAACACACTGAGTTTACTATAAGCCAAAGACTGTATGAATTCACTTAATTACTGCACTGTGCCAGTGAGATAACATTCTTATTATAAAGCCCCTTCTTCTGGAGGAGGGTTCTGAGTCACCGAGACAGTACGTGACTTGGGGCATAGAGCCACTGAATGACAGTGAGTCTCTTGAAGCCTCGGCTCCCTGGCTTCAGTGTCTCCATGCCTCACCACCACATTTTATGAATTTGGTAAAGAGAGTGGCTTGAGATCAGACAAGACTGCTTGAAATGCAGAAGACCTGCCCAGGAGGGCAGTTCATGCCAGCTCCCATGTCCGGGGGCGAAGGAGGCAGATGGCCCCAGAACAGCCCGTTTTTAAATCAGCCAGGACACTGGCCTCTCTAAACTGGCTGGACCTCCCAGAGAGAGGTGGAGGAGTGTGGCTGTGAAGATCAAGGACGGTGGGGATAAGGAACACCTCTGCATGTGGAACACGCCTAAATACATACACATAGACTGCTCAGCAAGTGCCGTCCTTGTCATGGTCATTAGCAGAACGGATATGGTGCCTGCAGATTCTCTTTGCACATTAGGATCTTCTCTGTCCCCTGAGGATGCCTTGAAGGAGGCGTGGTTCATGGCCATTCATTTGGTCCTTCAGCAAGCAGCCCGTTCCCTACTGCACTGGTCTGTCGAGTCACCATGGCTCACACAGAAAGTAGATGGATAATTTCAGTCAAGTATGCTCTGTACCAGATGCAAATGCCAGGTGTCCTAGAGGATGAGAGAAGAGACTGCCCTGTCACAGGCATTGAGGCACTCAAGTGGGTTGAGGGAAAATGTTATTCTCCCACGTATCAGTTCGATGCTCATTCACTAACCATGTGCAGTGGGCTGGGTGTTGGTACTAGGGCTGGGTACCAAGATGTGGTCACCATAGAAACAGATCCTGCTCGCATGAGGTTTTAATCTTATAGGGAATTGGGGAATTTAATGACCTTTAACCATTTATTGAACATTTACAAAGTACATACAAATGATTTTTATAAGCACTTAGAATAGAACAATAATAGGTCGTAGTCAGGATAATTCATATGATAATTTAGTGTTCACCTTAGCCCTTAAGCAAACCCCTCACCCATGTACAATTCTATGAGGTAACATTGCTACTCTTCTCGTGCTACAGAAGGAGAAACTGAGACACAGACAGACTAAGAAATTCCCCACAGTCACACAGCTAGAAAGCAGTATCACTGAGACTCAATCCAAAGTCCTTGTCAGGCTTCTTTCAAAACTTGTCACAGTCTCTTCTCCAGATGACAACTGAATGTCCCCTCGGGTATGCTGAGATGCCAAGGCTGAAAGGAGCAGAGTTGGTGATGGGTGAGGTAAGGCCAAGAAGGGCCTTGGGGCGAAAATGGCAGCAGAGACAAGAAAGGAAGGCTAAGTGAGTTTTCTGGCAAAGGACCAAGGAGGGAGCCCTTTGGATAAAGGACAGGTACATTCTGACCTCTAGGGGGAGCTCAACATGAAGGATGGTGGCTGATCAGTGCTGAGGCCTGGTTAATGCTACTGGTTCATGAGCAGTAAGCAGGCTGGGGGAAGAGTGAGTGGGATGGTAGTGGCTCCAGCCAAGGCCTCATCTCACCCCTCACCAGCTCTGTTCTTTTCGGCTTCAGCAGTTCGATCGCAGTGGGCACATTCTGGAAAGGTCACGGGTATTTTCAAGCCCTGTTGCAGCATCCCTGCCAAGGTCATTACCATTGTGAAGATGCTGCTATCTGTGGGCTGGTTGCAATTTGGATCAGCTTAGTGTTGTACACACACACACACACACACACACACACACACACACACACACACACACACATTTGTACACATGCACTGCTAGTTCTTCCTCCTTTTTTTCCTTTTTTGAAAATGTATTTGTTGATGTGAAGTTCACAGAAGTAAAGCTGACCGTGTTAGGACTTTTACTGTGTTCACCTATGACCTCCACAGAGCTTCTTAATTCACCATCCCTGCACAACGTGACCCAGGCCGTGTTAATAACTTAAAACCAGTGAGCCACACTTGAGGCAGGCACCTTTTAAAAAGAGGGGTTTGGCTCACAGCTTCAGATTGGTCACCCTATGGTGGCTTCTTTGTCCCATGTAGTTGGTCAGAACATCATGGTGGTAGGGACACCTGACAGAAGAGCTCTTATTTCCCTTCCTGATAGGAAGAGGAGGGAGGGGAAGGAAAAGGAACAGGGATCAGGGGCGGTGAAGGAGTAGGCCAGGGTTACACACTCCTAATGATCCACCCCCTTGACCTCCTTCCTCTAGCTAGGTCCTGAGCACTGTGGAGGAGAATCTCTCATGGCCACTGGAACACTCAGCATGGTTACTCCTCATCACCTTCTCCCCAAGTATCAGTTTGCTCTCAGTTCTTAAGCAGCCTTCTAGACACTGCTTTAATGGTGAAACTAAGGCTAGGAATGCAGCCCAGAGGTAGAGGCTTAACCTAGCACTCATGAGGTCTAATTCCCAGCACCACACATTACTAAAATGAATAATAAATAAAACAAAACTATGTGGGACCTCATTTTTTAAAGACCATGTCTCTATGCAGAACTCACTCGCGTTGATATGGCTGATGCTTAAACTGTGTCTATACCGCTTGTTGAATAACCAACGGCACGAGTACCTTCTGTCCCCATGACTTGTTTGTTCCTTTTCCAGGACACTTTATATGGTCCAGCCATGACAAACTTAGTGTCTGGTCTACCCAGAGACTTCCAATATCCTTCACGGCTTCATCATAATACATATGTGCAAACACACACACACACACACACACACACACACACACATACACACACACACTCAGAGTCCCCACTCTGGGCTAGAGGCTGGGTTTAGACTTCATCTCCTCCTCAGAGTCTTTTCTAGGCTAATGACTACCTCCCCTTGCTCACCTGTCTGGCTCTCACCTGCCTGAACTGTCTGTATCATACTGAAAAGGTCCTCCATCATTTTTTTTAACACCTTGATGAATGATTTGCTGACTTCCCTTAAGATGTGCCAGATCTACCATCTGAGATGCGAAGATATGCTATTTTGGGGATAAATATGTTGATCTTTGCCTGGAGGAGTCGAAGACATCCGATGACAGCTTTTGCTTGTTCTCGGCAGAAGAGCAAGTGTGCCCATGTTTAACGGAGCCCTAGAAGCTGCTGCTTCCTTGGGAATGGGATCACTTACGAACCAATAGAGGGCACATTCAACACCAAAACTAGCCCATGAAAGCCTGCCTGGAGAGGGGGATGTCTTAGAGATAGTCGTGTTGTCACTTTTAAATTGTTACAGTGTTTGAGACTGGGTTAAGTAGACGGTGCTCTCCTTGAATTCCAAGTCCTTTTCTTTTTTTTTTTTTTTCTCTTTTTTCTTTTTTCCAGAGCTGGGGACCGAACCCAGGGCCTTGCGCTTGCTAGGCAAGCGCTCTACCACTGAGCTAAATCCCCAACCCCTCGAAGTCCTTTTCTTAATCTGTGGAGCTCGCCATCGTCCCCAGCACTGGCCTGGGTTCCAGTCCTGCTCTTCTGTTGACAGCTATGGGATGTCAGCTGCATCGTTCAACCTCCAGTCTTCACATAAGTGAAGTGGGGAGAGAGCCACATGCAGACCGTAAGGTTTTGGTGAGGGTTAAAAGATTCACGTAGGGCGTTCAGTACAATTCTTTTACAGGAGATTGGTCATCATTACGGATTGCAATTGTTTTGACTTTTTTTCTATCATATTCTGAGATAAATCATTTTTAGTTTTATATATATATATACATATATATATATATGTATATATACATATATATATAACAAAAGGAAACGGACTTCGACTCAGTAAGGGGTGGTGAGTCACTGAGAATGTTTCAGGAGCAGGAACGACATGATAAGATCTATGCTCCAAGAAGATTAATTTGTCTGTAGCTCGTAGGCTGACCTGCAAGAAGAGGGTACTGAGGTAGGTCTGTCAGGCAGGAGGCTGACATAAGTGTTTCAGCTGCTCAGTACAACATGGCAGCCACCGGCCACATGGGACCATTTAAATAGGAATCAATGAGAATTAAATGACAATTTAAAAATTCAGTTCTTCCTACACAATAGCCAGACTTCACATCCTCAGCAGCCATTGTCCAGGGGCTGCTACAGGGAGAACATACATTTCCATTCTTCTAGTAAGTTCTGTCAGACAGCACTGGCAAAAAGCGGTGGTTCTCCAACCTCAGGGGCATCAGAGTAAGCCGGAAGTCGTGTTACAGTAATGACCGCTCAGTTTAGTCTTTGATTCAGGGTGGAGTCTGAGGATCTGTTCCCTTAGAGCCTGCTGCTGCTCTGTGGACAATAGATGGAGAAACACTTCTCAGCCTGTGGGCTGGGAGAGAGGGGATCTTTCATCACACATAGAAAAGTACATGTCTCTTCCGTATGTTCTAGCTCAGCCCCTGTCAGGTTTGGATCCAGCCTCTTCCCGGCTGAGAATCAGGGACCAGTCCTGGGAACTTGCTGTGGCTGTTCATTTTTGTTTTGTTGTTGCTGCTATTTTGAGACTCACATGTTCCCAGGCTAGACTCCAACTTGTTCCACTAGTTAGGACAGCCTTGAACTCCCCACCTCTGGCCTCTCCCTCCTAGGTGCTAGGAATTCAGGTGTGCACCACCACGCCTAGTTCGATGTGGAGATTTGTCCCGCAGGTGCCTTCCCCACCCAGCCACACACCCCTCTGCCCTGTAGCTGCTGTCGTGGAAACCAGAGCTACATGGGGGTATAAGTCAGAGTTTGGGCACCAGAGGGGTATATCACAGAGCAGAGAAGGGTTCATCAGCTCCCTGTCACCCTGCAGTTCACCTTCTGAATTGTGATGGGGAAGAAGGAGGGGGACAAAAGCTTTGAGGACCAAAAAGTCAAGAATTTGCTGCCTTTGTTCTTCAGTCACACCTGACAACTCTCTCCCTGAGGCAAGAAGAGATGACTCATGTCTAGCTGCAGGGCCCGGGTGGCGGGAAGAGCCTTAGGGCACAAGTGACAGAATCCAGTAAAGTAGGAATTGGGGAAACAAATCATTTAAAGCCCTTACACGTTATAGAGTCACAGTGTTCTGAAGAAAGAAACATCCTAGGGCTTGCTTGCTATGATCCAGAGATGGCATCTCAAGTGGGTAGGCTCTGCAGGGCATCCCTTTCCTTCTGAGCATGCTGGCCAGGCAGAGGTATTGGGGAGGGGTCTGTGCAAGAATGCACTTCATCTCTGCGAGCCTCTTGGAGATGAGCATCAGATTTATATCAGTGTCTGGTTAAAGTTGGGCATTCTTCCAGAAAACACCACCAGTCTTTCTCCAGCAGGTAGCAAGTAGCTGTGGCCTTCTTGGGGTAGATTTTCTTGAAGTCCCATCTGTTTTCCTGGGATGCTCCCACATCGCAGACATCCCCAGAGCTCAGTGTCTAAATGCCTAGGTATGTCAGAGGTCCCCCCAGAATCCTCTTGCAATGCCGAGGATGACACCGTATGGCCAGATGGTATCTTAACCCTTAGCATTCGTGGTTTGGAAGTACGTTTGAATGAAACGTGTGTATCTCTGGGTATGTGTGTATGTCTAGTCGCAAAGAATAGGGGTGGTGTGGGGAGAGCTCTAAAGGGGCTATCATGAATGGCTTTGGGATACGAACAGCTCAGAAAATAGACAGTGGGAATGAATAGCAACTTCCCTTAGACTGGGCTCTTTACTTTATCATCCACACATATCTCTGTCTTGTACTCATCTACCCATCTGTCTGTCTGTCTACTTATCCATCTATTTGCCCATGTAGTCAACTTCCCATTCATCCCACCACCCATCCATCCAATCACCCACCCATCCATCTATGCATTCAACCCATTCCCATCCATCTACCCATTCAACTATCAACCCATCCATCATGCAGACATCGAACCATCCATATGAACATCTGTCTGTGCAAACATCTATCACTCTACCTACCTATCCACCCAGCCACCCAGCCACTGGTCTGTCTTCCCACTCATCTATCCATCTGTTCATTTACCCATCGATCCATGCACACACACAGCCTCAGCATCTAACTATAACTCCATCAGGCATTTATGATAGATGGGTTCACCAGGAACATTTTCCTGTTTTTCATGGCTTCTGTGCTACCGAGGATATTTGACAGTATATAACAGGGAGACATTTCTCTGCTGGGACTCCTTCTAACAGATTGTTTCTTACCCCATTGCCTCTGTACAACAGTAGAAGAAACAGAAAACTTATCTTCCTGTGACAGCTCTTTCCTCTGACTGCCTGGGGAACATGACTTGAGCATGTGGCTGTCAGGTTCTCAAAAATCCTTTGAGTTCCATGACTCAGTGATGTGGTTAATGTAGATAGGGCTCCTCTATCAAAATGAGGACCCCATTGAAGAAATGAGAAAATATGCACTGTTTCTCCAGAGAAGGAAAGCCAGACCGCCTTCCTCAGAGCTGGGGAGGCTTCTGTCCCAAGCGTCTGGAAATTAAACCCATCACTTAGTGATCACAGTGAGCAGACTGCATGGCTTCTGGCTTTTGCTGCTTGGGCTGTGCAAAGCGACTGTGAACAGTTTTGATTGAATGTCCAAATTAAGCTGCCAAGCAGCAACTCTGCAGCTCCAGGGACCCCGCGTTAGTATTTATGTCACATCTTTACAAATAATCACATTCGAAGCAGTGCCCAGAGCCATGTCATCTGCCACCACAGCAGAGGGGCTGGGGGCCGCTTGCTACATCTACTCAGGACCTAGGCAAAGACAGAGCCTCATGGGTACCTCATCTTGGTTCTTGCCTTGAGGGTATGAGTGAGGAAGCATTAAGCCTTGTTTGTCCCTGTTCTCCCTCAACAGGGAACAGGAGGGAGGCGGTCTCTAAACAGGAAGAAGCAAAGCTGACTTTTTGCCTGCTACATTCCCAGAACAGATGTCCTTCAGTATGCAGAAAGACCCTCAGGGCTAGCCTGGGGAACAGATGTTCATGGGGAGGGGTTCTCTGGTCTGACAAGTTTCTCTTCTGTCTCCATTTAGCCTCACATGCTCTACAATGTCCAAAGTGACAAACATTACATCTTAGAAAGACCCAGCCAGGGAATCGCCCTCACTGCTGGGAACTTCTGGGTATAAGGAGACTGAGCTTGAGACCTCATTGGGCACTAATTCAAATGCTTCCTAGGCTGAGGAAAGACCTATGTGCTCAAACTGTGACAGTCTGGGGTCAGAATAGATATAGAGAGACCCTGAAAATTGTAGATCCCTTGAGTTATCAGGGCACTTGTGTCAAAAACAGTTAACACTAAACTAGGTGTATTGAGTTATAAAACTGCCCAGATTTCTAATTTCCAGACTTTCAGTAGAAGTCAGTTATGGAACCCACAAGCTTTATGAGTCTCACACAGTGACGTAGGCTCAGAACTCAGGAGAATGAGAGTTGCTAAATCTTGGGGCATTCAAGTTGCCTCTGATTCCATTTTTTTGTTTTATTTTAAAAAGGACTTATATTATTAAAAAGCATATGAATGGGTGTGTGCGTGAGTATGTGCACCTCAGTACAGGTTACCTGTAGAGGCCATAAGACAGTGTTGGGACTCTTGGAGCTGGATTTACAAGTAGTGGTGAGCTATCCAGTGTGGGTCCTGGGAACTGAATACAGGTAGCAAGCACTCTTGACTACTGAGCCATCTCACCAGCCACTGGACCATATCTCCAGCCACTAAACCATCTCTCCAGTCACTGGGCCATCTCTCCAGTCACTGGACCATCTCTGCAGCCACTGGACCATCACTCCAGCCACTAAACCATCTCTGCAGCATCCTGAAATTAGTTTGTTAAAAATAATGGCACCAAGCCTGCCCTCACATTACAGAAGGATTCCTTTCAGATCTGGCCTAACTTTTTCCTTTTTAATTAAAAAAGTAATTCCTACTCAACCAAGTCTACACATTTAAGTGTTCCTTCTTGTAAATTCCCACCAAAATGACTGAGATTAAAAGTGGAAAAATTTGATCGGAGTTATAATGTAGAAAAATTATGTCAATCACATGCTAGAACCTTTGGGGCTTTCTCTAAGATGCAGTCAGACTATTCTAGCTAATTGTACATTCTCCTTCCCAACATCGAAGCCTCCTATTTTCTTCTTTCATGCGATTGCACTGGTTGGTACTTCTGGATGGATGTTAAATTATAGCGGTGATTCTGGGCATTCTTAATTTGATTGTAGTCTTAATAGATATTCCCCTTGAGGTTTACTAGGAAGCATGATGAAAGCCACGGGTGCATTTATTACATCGAGAAGCGCATTCCTCTCTTCCTTTTTCACTAAGTGTTAAAAGAATTGTTGCCTAATTTTTCAGTTGTCTTTTAAATCATTGTTAAAGATAATTATATAGTTTTTCTCCTTTGACCTAGTTTTATAGTGAAAAATATAAATAGACTTTCTAAAAACTATGAAATGCTTCTGTTTAGAGAACATATGGTCAAAATTGAATGTTTGAAAGATCACTTTGGGATATGGAGGATGGGGTGGATAAAGTAAGATAAGAGGTCAAAAACCAACCAGGAGGCTTTTCATTTTATGAGGAGAGGAAAGACTGAGTGTCTAAGCAACCACCCTAGAAGGAACTGCAGTTTGTCAACAACTCATCCAAGCCAAGCACAATGCCAGGTTTCAAATACGGGTTAGTAACAATAATCACCTGTGATGGTTAGTGTTAATTGTGTGTTGTAAACAACAGAAAATCATTTGGGGGATGGCCTTTGGGTATGTTGTAGGTGACTGTCTTGATATTGTTAATGGAGGTGATAAGATCTGCCCACTGTGGGTGGCACCATTCCCTGGCTGGATCCTGGACACCATAGAGAAGAGAAGCTGAGCAGCATACATCCCCTTCTGCCTCCTGATTGTGCATGTGATGTCACAATCTGCTTCAAGGTCCCGTTGCCTTGGCTTTCCTGTCCTGATGTGTGAGCTAAATGCATCTCCAAGCGTCATGTGTTCACCTCGAACCATGAGCTAAAATAAACTCTTCATTCCTTAAGTTGTTTTTGATCAGGGTATTTCATTACAGCAATGGAATAGGAACTAAGACGTGCCTTGTGGCACTGTCATTGTTAAGTGGGATGTGGCATGGCTCAAGCACATAAATTGATAAAGAGATGGGACAGACAGATTATAGTTACAATACAGATTATAGTTCTTAAACCCACAGGAAGGGACAAGTGGTTTTCAAATTCACTTGCACAGGTGGGTGGTTGGTGGGGCACTCCCTAAAAGTGTCCTTGAAAACAAAGGATGAAGTGAGTGTGGTGGTCTGAATGAGATTGGCAGCCATGGACTCATCTATCTGGACACTTTGTCCATAGCTAGTGGAACTGATTGGAAGGATTAGGAGGTGTGGCCTTGTTGGAGAAGGCGTGTCATTGCAAGAGGTTTTGAGGTTTCAAAATCCTGCACTGTTTCCCCGCTCCTCTCTTGTCCCCACCCCCACCTTTGTGCTTGTGAATCAGATGTAAGCTCTTAGCCACTGCTCCAGCACCATGCCTGCCTGCCTGCCTGCTGCCATACTGTCTACCATGAAGGTCATGGACTGTAACCCTCTGGAACTGTGAGCTCACGAATTAAATGCTTTCTTTCATAAGTTACCTTGGTCATGGTGCTTTATCACAGTCACAGAAAAGTAATTAAAACAGTGGGAGGACAGGGGATGATAAATATGTTGGCCATCTTGACTTTAGTGTTCCTATAGGATGACCGGTGCAAGCTGGTCAGTGATGACCCCACACAAGGTGGAAGCTCAGTGAAGAGATACAGTTAGGTGTTCTCAGTATTTAGAAAAGAATCATGATCATGGGAGTAAAATCCTTTGAGAAAATACAGAAAGTTTAAGACTAACATCTAATTCTTAGCTTAACACAAAGAAAAAAATCTCAAGGGAAATTAGAAAATATCTTTGAACTCAAGGAAAAAATGAAATACAATGTACTAAATTGTGGCATCAAGATAAAAAGATGTTTAAAATTAAAAAATGTGCGTGTGTTATATGTACTTGTTAATGTATGTGTGTGCATGTGCATATGGATATGTGGTATATGTGCTTGTTAGTGTGTGTGTGTGTGTGTGTGATGTCTGTGTTATACATACTTGTTAGTGTGTGTTATATAGACTTGTTAGTGTGAGTGTTATGTGTGTTATGTAACTTGTAGTGTGTGTGGTTGTATGTGTGTGGTATATGTACTTGTTAGTATATGTATGTATATATGTACTTGTTAGTGTGTGCGTGCTATGTGTGTTACATATACTTGCTTTGTGTTTGTGCTATGTTTGTATGTTCGTGTGTGTATTACTGGATAGTGTACATGTGCACACTATGTGTGTAGAGGCCAGAGGTAGACATTGGCATCTTTCCTCATTCTCTTTCCACTTTTATTATTTTGAGTCAAGGTCTCTTCCTGGACAGGAAGCTCACGGACTTAGCTAGTCTGGCTTCAAGAATCTGCTCATCTCACACTCTCACGACTGACTTTAGATGCTGTGCCTAGCTTTTGACTTGGGTTCCAGGGATTCAGATTTAGGGCCTCATGCTCACAGGCACTTTGCTGACTGAGCCATCTCCTCAAATCATAAAATAAAAATTTTGTTGGTGAATTCTACCAAGCACTTAAAGAAGGAATGATAAGAATTCTTCTTAAGAAGTAGAGGAGGAAGGAACCCTTCTCTGCATGTTTTATGAGGCAAGCATGGCTCGGTCCTAAGAACAGTTGAAGCAGTACAGGAAAGCTGTAAGCACATAACCCTTAAGAAAATAAGTACAGGAGTTCAGCAAAACATTTGCAAACCAAACACAGCAATCTATGTCGAATGTAATGTTCCCTACGTAAGTAGGCTTTACCGTGGTAATTCAACACAGAGTCACTAACCGAAAGTCAGCGATATGATCCTCCATGTCTGTAATCTGAAGAAAAAAACCCAGTGAATATAGCATCTGATGCAGAAAAAGCATTCGACGTTATCCAATACCTAGTCACGAGCAGTGGCAGGCTGAGGGCTTCCTCTGCCCAATAGAGGGAATACAGAATGTCTTCCTTCACCCTGCTTCAGCATGTATTTGGAGATCTAGCCTGTGTGATAGGACAAGAAAAGAAAGAAAGCAAACTAGAAACATAAGACCTTTCTCGGTACATAGGAAACGTGAGCATCTAAGTGCAATCTTATAGGAAATCTACAGAAACATCCCCAGAACCAGTGACTGCATGCGGCTACACTGCAGGCTGTGCACTCACCACACTGAGTTGCACATACGAACAAAGAACGATGTGAAACAAAACTTTAAGAAATACACATAAAATAGGTCCGACATCAGATGAAATATTCAATTACAAATCTAATAACGGATGTCTCAATTAACATGCCAAAAATTATTTTAAAAGTGGAAATAGTGTTACACAAAGTAGTGCAGAGTTCTGGGTTGTGCTTCTGGGTCAGAAGGTTCCACAGAGTAAAGGTGCCAGCTTTTTACTTCCTGTTTTCTTTCATTCTGGGGGGGGTCAAACCTTGAATCCGAAGCACCCCACTGAGTCACCCCAACCCATGATGTCAGTTTTCAAAAATTGATGTGTAAATTCAAATCAAAATGTCATCTGGATTTTTAAATTATGAATAAAGCAGTTTTAGACTCTGCATGCTACTGTAAAGATTTAACGCAGCCCAAATCTTTTTTTAAAGATGAAGAATAAAGTTAGGAGAGACAAATGCTCAGCCTTGAGACTTGCAGTATGAAGCTGCATTGACCTAGCACTGGGGTGTTGGCGGTGGAGAGGTTGAGGCCACAGGGCTACAAATCACGGAGGTAGAGAAGCCAGAAACAGCCACAGGAAGCGACCTAGTGATTCTCTGCAGCAGTGCAAAGGCAGTGAAGTCAGAAAAAGGTCAGGCTTTCAACAAATGATTCTGGAATGTTTGAATATCTATATAAAAATTAATAAATCTTAACCCCCACCTCACAGTACATGGGAGAATGAACTCGAAGCAGAGGGCAGAGCTAAATGAAAAGAAGGTGGAATTCTTAGAAAATGCTGGGTGTTATAATGCAGTTAGACATCGAGGTCTCAGACGTGACACTACAAAGATGACTCACACAGGAGAAGGTGAATTAAACTTCATTAAAATGTGAATGAGTTTGCTCTGGGAAAGACACTGCTTCACAATGGAAACAAGCATTATAACCTGGAGAAAATACTTGCAAATTAAGGAGGGGGTTATACCCAGTTATACATTGCTGGTCTAAAGTGAGTGAGATCCTGGGGTACTGTCCTCAAGAGGGAGGGAGGGAAGGAGAGAAAGAGGGAGGGAGGGAGGGAGGGAGGGAGATAGAGAGAGAGAGAGAGAGAGAGAGAGAGAGAGAGAGAGAGAGAGAGAGAGAGAGAGAATGGTTGTGGTGATGATAATGGTGATGGTGACAGTGGTGATGGTGGTGATGAGTAGCAGGAGAAAGAGAATGGGAAGGATGAAGAAGAAAAGGAAGAGGAGGAGGAGAAAGGTTTATTTTTAATTTTGTTGTTTGATATTTGTTTTGTGACACTGAGCATTAAACTCCAGTCATGATGCACTCCTTTTTAGTTTTTACTTTGAGGCAGGCAGGGCCTCATTAAGTTACCCATGGAAGCTCTGAGCTTTGATCCTCCAGCCTCAGCTTCCTGATCATTACAAGCCTGTTACATTACATGTCACCAGGCGTGGCTACAGGCTGCAAAGCTAAGCACACTCCTGCTTCAGTCAGGACAACATTACTGTGGCAAGTCCATTTGTGGAAAGATGCTGATACCTTGGGGAACTCGGGAATGCAACTTAAAACAGAGATGAGACACCATTACTCGTCTATAGCAATAGCTTAATAATCAGTGATGGTGACAAGTACGGTTAGTGCCATATGTTGGCAAAGGCACAGAACTGCCATCCGTTACTGAACAGGAATGCAGAAGGCACAGTCACTCTGGAAACACACTGCTGTTAAACAAGGTTCAACATAAATGTAACCATGTAACTCATTGATCACTCTTCTGGCTAGTTCCATTGGAAACAACTCACATGTGCTTTCAAACAAGGTTCAACATACATGTAACCATGTAACTCATTGATCCTTCTTCTGGCTAGTTCCATTGGATACAACCCACGTGTACTCAACAGCCAACAGAAAAGCACACTGTGGTACATCCACACAATAGAACATTACTCAACTGTGAAAAGGACTTATTCATATGCATAACAATTTGGATGACTCTCAAAGGCACCATGCTGAGTAAGAAGAGTCGCTCTTGAAAGGATTCATAGTGTGTGGTGCTATTTATATATTCAATTGTTGAAGAGAGAGCTGTAGTGACGAGAGACAGATGGACAGCAGCCTGGCCTAGTGGGTGGAGGGAATGGCGGCCACCCAGGAGAGGTTTGAAGGATTTCTCTGAGATGGCGGAACTGTTTGTGTCCTGTGTTCGTGGTGGCTTATATCAATTTACCCATGTGTTAAGATTCACTGTAGGAAGAAACAACCAAACCAAACCAAACCAAACCAAACCAAACAAAAACCAAAAAGACCTGTAAAGTGCTATAGGCAGGAAGCAAAAAAGGGACACACAAGAAAAGTGGTGGGCAGTGGTTTGAAATGAAAAAGGGTCTTCCTAAGAGGGAAACGTCATCAAATGAGCAGGAAGGGTAGCATGGTGCTAAAAAATCGATCATTGATTAAGGTGGCTCGTGCGCCTGTGTGTCTTTCATCTCTCTCAGCTTGTCATGAAGTTGAGGGTGACCTTGAACTTCTGATCCTCTTTCCACGGAGTGCTGAGTCCATAGGTGTGCTATGCCTCTCTTGGTGTATGCACTTTTGGGGATTGAATCCAGCCTTCGTGCGTGCTAGACGGGCACTTTACCCACAGAGCCACGTTTCCAGCCCTTAGAAAGCTATTTCAAACAATACAATAAATAGAAATGCATAGGAATGGCCAGCTGAGGACTCCTACTGAAAGAGGGTGTTAAATGATATGGAAGCAAACTGGAGGCACACTCCGAGCTATCCAGCTATGAAAAGATAACTGTAATCATGAACAAAGATGACAGACATGGGAAGCAAGAGGCATTTATTCATGGGGAGATGAGACCAAATGTTCCTAGAACGAAGGCCAGAGCAAACGGAAGATCGCCTAAATTTGGGATGGAGACAAACAAGCGATGAACTACACCCAGAGGATGTTTCAGTTATGAAAGAAAACCGGACAGTGTACCTAGGGAGAAAACATGCCAAACAAAAGCTCCATTTTAGTAAGAAGTATGAAATTTTCAGAAATACCACAACACTTTTGAAACCACTCTGTCAGTCTTTGACAGGCAGAAGAGGTTTAAAACTCTGAAATTTAATATTATACTTTAAATAACTCTCAGCTTCCTCTGCCTTGAGCCTTGAGACCTTCAATAAAGAAATTCTCTCTTCTTGACCAATATGCACAGACTTGGTGATATAGTCTCCTGCCAGAGAGACAGGAATACAGCAGCATTCCACCTGCAGAGGCTCTGGAAATGTCTCACTCATCATCCAATGACACAGAGTTAGAGGTTCTTTGGCACCTACAGTTCCCTTGGAGATATGGAACATCTCGGGCTCACGAGATGGAGCTGGGAAGCCAGGTGACTCCTAACAATGGAAATCATGAAATGCCTTCTGTCAGCCGTGGAAGAGGAAGTGAACCAGGAAACCCAATAGAGTGACTGGAAGTGTGAGGCTCAAACTGTGGTCGAAGATCAGAACTGCATGGTGACGTCAAGCTGCTTAAGGCAAGCATCACCCAGGACCTTGCTGAAAAGTGTCCCCCTATGGGCAGGATTTGGAATAAAAGAGAACCAAGTTAATCCCTCTGTGGGCCAAGGGAAAGGGAGCCACCAAGGAGGGGGGCTTGGATGTAAAAAGAGCTCAGAGAAGTAAAACTAGAAAAGAATCCAAACTGTCTGGAAGAGAGGCTTTTGAATGTCCCTATCATATAGAAAAGAAAAATGTCTGAGATGATGAAGGACCTAGGTATTTTGAGTTGATCAATACACAATATATAAACATGCTAAACTATCACAATGCATCCTATAAAGATGTGCAATTATTCTGTCAATAAAAGAATTTCTGAGGGCTCTTGGGAATTCACAGGCGATGCCATCCCAGGCGGAAGCTCAAGGCACTAAATTGGAATGGAAAGAAGCCTCTGGTAACGAGGGATGAATTTATCGCCTCTGACTTTAGGCCGTCCATCATCCTCAAGCTGCTTCCTCTGGGGTTCATTTGTATGAAGATCACGTTGAAAGGATGCTGTTCCAGTCCTGAATTCATCGTGGTTGTTGTACATTTTCACCATACGACTTGGTCTGAACTCTCTCTATGGGGGAAGGAAACAGCATTCGTCGGGCTTCTCCATGAGCTTCGCCTCCTCCCTAATGTCATCGCCCTGGTAACTAGGGTGATGGTACAGTGCAGATACAGAGTGTCTCTCTCCCCAAAAGGCTCGTGTGTTAAAGGTTAGATCCCTTGACAGTTGGGACTATAGATGACAACTATGATCATCATCATGGATCAGCCCACCAATGAGTTCACAGCTGAATGGACTTTTAAGAAATGGGGGCTAGATGAAGGGAATGGGTTCCGGGGACATGACTGTGAAGGGTAAAGCGTCTCCCTTACATCTTCCAGTTTTTCACGCTGGTCTGCAGATGCCATGAAGAGAGAGGCTTTTTACACAACATCCATCTACAGGGTGTTTCTGCATTGCTGTGGACCTGAAAGGAATGGGGCTAGCCCAAGAAATGAGTGATAGAATCGGCCAGAATAAATTCTTTTTCCTTTTAGTTCATCTCTCTTAGGTATGAACATGTGTCTGTGTGTGTGCATGTGAGATATCTATCTATCTATCTATCTATCTATCTATCTATCTATCTATCTATCTATCTATGGGCATGCATGGGTGTGTGTGTACCTGTGAGTGTGTATATATTGTATATGTATTTGTGAGTGTGTGTGTGTGTATAAGTATGTGGCATATGTATTTGTGACTATGTAAATGTGTGTGAGTGTATGCATGTAGTGTATGCATTTGTGAATGTGTGTGTGTTTCAGAGAGAGTATATGTATGAGGCATATATATTTGTGAATGTATGGGGAGGGCATATGAGCATGAGTGTGTCTGAGCCCGTCTGTGGAGATCAGAGGTTGACACTGGGTGTCTT
Source organism: Rattus norvegicus (assembly GCF_021556685.1). NCBI lineage: Eukaryota > Metazoa > Chordata > Mammalia > Rodentia > Muridae > Rattus > Rattus norvegicus. Next base: position 189,976,522 of record NC_141534.1, read on the forward strand.
TCTTGATTACTCAAGAGGGTCCCTACTCAACCACCTTACTGTTTGAGATGGGTCTCTCACTGAACCTGGAGCTTGCCAATTTGGTTAAGGTAGCCAGCCAGTGGACTTCAAAGGACTATTTGTCTCCATGGTCTCCTGCTAGCATTGCTCATTTGTTTATTTTTGTTTTGTTTTTTAAAATAATGAAACTGAGGTTCTGAGAAGTCTTTTGACTTAAAGCACCCAGTTAGTACGCTTCATGGAGGAAGGGGAAGTTAAGCTTGGGTCTGAAATTATCCGGCTAGCTACCTCATCCTCCACCTTCTCCTCACCTGCCGTGGCTTGACAGGCTCTTCTCTCAATAGACACGATGACAGTCCCAGCTGGAAGCTTGACTCAACACGGATAATCAGACATGTGACAACTGTGCCTCTGCCAGCAGCCCTGGGAAGCCAGCTGTGCCAGAAGCCTGTGGGGCCCTAACATGCACCAGATGACTTGGTTCTGCATGCCGGCTTCCTGAAGCTCCACGTTTGCTTGCTTTGCAATCAGACACCTACACAGAGTAGCCAGGGAAGTGGTTGGGGAAGGAGAGCCGGAGGTTGTCAGGGCTCACAGAAACACCAGAGAAAGGTGGTGTTAGAAGTGCAATGGTAACAAGGAAGCAGAAATCAAGGAGACACAGACTGTGACAGGAAGGCTAAATTGCTTCCTGTGGAAGGTGTGGCACCGTGTGGGGGACTTTTAGCTCTCTCTTTGATAAACACTTCTTTACGAAAGCATTTTTCATGAATCATCTGAGAGTAAGTTGGGGTCATGGTTCTCACCAACTGTTGTAAAATGTCCCAATGTATATTTCTTAAAAGTAAATATATTCTTCAATATGTTTGTCATATGATTATCTAAATGAGGAAAAATAACATACAGCACTACAGAGCTAACTAAAGGTCTAAGGAAAATGTCAGCCACCAGGACATCCCTGAAATTAGAGGCCAGGACTGGGTAGGAAGAAATGTTTTCATATGACAGTCAGTGTTTGTCCCTACAGGATGGGTTTCATTAAAGGGGTATCTGTTGAAGGAGTTCCACTGGTCTCAGATAGGACATCAGGACTCTGCCCTTAGCATACAGCCTGTTTCTAGATCCTGTAATAAAAATTACAGCATCACAGGAAAGATCCAATTGCCCTGTACTGTCGTTAGGGGAACAGAGGGAAGTCTCCGAAGGCCAGGGCAATGGATTCTTGGATGCTATCAATACACAACTGAATAACATAATTAATAGAAGAATGTATTTTGTGTGTAAGAAATTCAGACTAGAACTGATGTACTGGCTGGTTTTGTGTGTCAACTTGACACAAGCTGGAGTTAACACAGAAAAGGAGCCTTAGTTGTGGAAATGCCTCCATGAGAGCCAGCTGTAAGGCATTTTCTCAACTAGTGGTCAAGGTGGGAGGACCCAGTCCATTGTGGGTGGTGCCATCCCTGGGCTGGTCTTGGGTTCTATAAGAAAGCAAGCTGAGCAAGCCAGGGGAAGCAAGCCAGTAAGTAACAGCCCTCCATGGCCTCTGCATCAGCTCCTGCTTCCTGACCTGCTTGAGTTCCAGTCCTGACTTCCTTTGGTGATGAACAGCAATGTGGAAGTGTAAGCTGAATAAACCCTTTCCTCCCCAACTTGTTTCTTGGCCCCGATGTTTGTGTAGGAATAGAAACCCTGGCTAAGACAACTGACAGGACCAATTTTTTATTTTGCTTCCCACCTCTAAACAGCCCTTTCTGTCCCTTCAGACGTAACCAGTAGTTAAAAATGATTGTGTGTATCTCCTGGGTGCTTACATGTGTGCATACATGTAGGCTTTATAGAAACGTGCTTTATTACACCCCTCTTTAAAACACTGCTTCTCACCCGTCCCAATACTGTGACCCTTTAATATAGTTCCTCATGACGTGGTGACTCCCAGCCAACATTATTTTCACTGCTACTTCATAACTGTAATTTTGCTACTGTTATGAATCTTTTTGTAAATATCGGATATAGGACCCTTATGGGAGATGTGACCCATGGTTGAAAACAAGCACTTTAGAAGATTAGGGGTGGGGGGCTTTTAAAAGGACTTGGTTTTAACATAGTCTCAAAATGACAGAAAAAATGCAAGAATGGCATAACGAGCTCTTGTATTTTCTTCCCCTGACTGGGTAGGAGTGCCTCAGGTGCTTTGTGTCTCTATGTCCCTCATGTGCCTATGTTTTCTACCATCTTCTATATTAAGCAGTTTAAGATAAAGTTATTGTTTTTTCTGAACCACTTGAGAGGTCAGTAAGGGATTGTGATTCCCCACTGACACCAGAATACTTCAGCATGTATTTCTAAGGTCAAAGATGTTCTCTTAAGTGTGCAGTCTAATTGTCCAAATGGGGAAATTTCACACTGGCCCACGCCTGTTACCTAATAGTGCAGATCTCGGTTTCATTCACTGAATCATGCAGGCCTTTTCCTTAAACACTGACTTTATATTGCAATCCCTTCTGTTTCTTGTGTCTTCAAAACTTGCATGTGTGTGGACAACCCAGTGTTTTTAGTGGGTACGAAGTTACCCTTAGTATAGGTGTCCACTAGCTTGTGTAGACCTTTCCCCTGTGCAGGCTGGTTTTTATTCTCTATATTGCAAGCATCCTTCACTTGAACAGTTTGTGGCTGTGGCTTTGAATCACTGTCTCAATGCACATAATGAAGACCTGTGAGGACTCAGAATGTCAAGGAAACTTCCTTTAAAAAGAGTTTCAATTTAATAATAAAAAAAGCCTTGTTATTTATAAAATTCAGTACTGGGACCATAAAACACCATAATTCTTGAGACTTTTTAAAGAATTTTTTTTCTTGCTGAAAAGGAGGGTTAAACTGTTTAGGGAAATTCAATATTGTTGGTGCTGTATCCTCCCACTCCGTGCCAAGGAACCTGCACCAGACTATAGTGGTTTGGCTGGTGTTGATTTGATCTCACCTAGCTTCATGGTCAAAACAAGCCGTGTTTTCCAGCTCAGCGTGTTCTTCTCCTGTGCATTTAGCAAATTTCCACCAGGGGGGATGGGTGCTATTTCTGCTTTATGTGAGGCATAGCGTCCCATCTGCGCTGGCTAGATTTCAGCAAAGATAGTAAAGACACGTTTATCAAAAAAATCAAAGTCGGTCTCGCCAAGTGTGGTCTAGAGAGGTTTGCTTCCTCAACACACATTTGGCCTTCTCACTGCCAGGAAACATGAGCTGACTTTGAAAGGCTTCTGAGGGGACAGGCTTTTGGATCTAAGCCTGGAGCGTCTGTCAACTGCTCACGATCCAGTGGTTTTAAAGTAGCCATCTTCCCGGAGATATGAAAAACAACAGCTCTGAATCCACTGTACACTACTCAGTCCCAGAGAATTTTAGCCGTTTTGATAGACAGGATAGAGTCAAGAAGACAGAAGAGGAAGAGAGTTTGAGAAGGGTAGCCAGAGAGGAATGTTTGCTGCGAGCAGGAAGAGCAGAGGGTGAAGGAAGGCTGCAGTACACTTCACAGCATACTCCAGCAGAGAGCATTTGGTGAGAATCCTAAACTCAAAACAGAGTACAGCCTCCTAATGCTTGTCATCACGGTGTTGGTTTATATGAAGCCCAGGGAAGTGGCCTTCCCAAAGAGAAGAAAAACGAACTATTTCTACATGCGTGTGTCTTGCCAATCAGCCAGATAGACAAGCTTATGGCCCCTCAGAACAACTCCAGTTCATGTTTTCATGCAGATCACTGTGTGAGCAAAGTGTCATTCCCAGACTAGAAACTGGCACATGCTATTTTCCTTGGAAGACTTGAGAAACGAGAGAAAATAACAGTTGGGGAAAGCATCACTCAGGAGCCGTGTTACTCCATGTGTGTTCCATGGGCCAGCAGCCTCCACCTCACCCTTGTTAGAAAAGCAAACGAACACATCTCACTCCAGTCTTACTGAGCCAGCATCAAGTCCATGGGGGTGGGGGTTGGGGGAGGAACAGGAATCGTGGTTGGGAGAGCTTTAGAGTTCTTCTATGCTGAGGTTTACAGAGTCCTCTTGATGAGATTTCAAAAAGGAAGGTCCAATGCATGGTTCCCACAAAGAAAGTAGACCTAGTGGCATAGGCTGTCATCTCTGCTGTTCAGGAGTCAGAAGAAAGAAGATTGTAAGTTCAAGGCCAGTCAGGGAAACTGAGCCCTTGCCTCAGAATAAAGAATGAACAGAAGTTCGGCATGTTGTGAGGTCTTGAATTCAACCCTTAGCATTGCAAAATGAATGAATGAATGAATGAATGAACGAATGAATGAGTGAGTGAATGAATGGCAAGTGTGGTCAGAGGACACTAAGAACAATGAGACAGCAAAGACAGGGTTCATGTTTATTATTTTCTCGGTTCTGCAGCAAATAAATACTCTTTGTTTAAATTTAATAAAATGTTAAATCAACATTTTATTGATCAAGAAACCAAGGCTGAAGGCTTACAGTAAGAGCTAGGCAAGAGCCTGCTCCACAACTACAACACTGTGTCCTGGCTACTGTCTTGATTTCAATGCAGAAGTCAATTATGCTTTTAACAGACTTGGTTTCACATGTTCTTTGTGGACAGGATCAGCATCTTAGGCTCTCCCCAGACTCCATGGAACATACCAGAATATTTAGGGTGTAGTAGGAACCTGTTCACTGAGTTTGGGGAAGTAACCTGTGTCTGAGATGGAGAGCGAATTCAACCCAAGTCTTAGCAGAAGAAAACCCATCCATATCTCTGGTAATCAATCACTCTGTCCTGACACCTATTGACTGTATAACTTCCTGTCCTGCTTCCCTCCCACCCTCCTTCCCTGCTTCCTGCTTCCCCCTTCCGTCCTTTTCCTCTGCTTGAATGTACACACATGCTTCCTCCCACCCTCCCCCTCCCCCTCCCTTCCTCTCTTCTTCTTTTTTTTTTTTAAAGATTTATTTATTGTATATAACTACACTGTTGCTCTCTCCAGACACACCAGAAGAGGGCATCAGATCCCATTACAGATGGTTGTGAGCCACCATGTGGTTGCTGGGAATTGAACTCAGGACCTCTGGAAGAGCAGTCGGTGCTCTTAACCACTGAGCCATCTCTCCAGCCCCCCTTCCTCTCTTCTTTTCTTCTGTTTCTTCATTCTTCTTGCAGCAGTCAGCTGATTGGTTGTAGGAAAATAAAGATATCTGAACTCAACCATGACTTATATTTTTGTCAGATAAGCAAAGTAGAAAGAAATCGGTGAGGAGATTGAGAGTGCTTTCTGGGGAACCAGTCTACTATACCCTAAGATCCATGCCCCATGAATAGAGTGGAAGCAAGAGGGAATAGGGGCTTGGCGAGTACGTGTCCGGTTAAAGACTATGAGTCTGGTCCAGTGAGTTGATGAGTGAGAGAAGACTTGTCACCAGGGGTAACAGAATTCATGACATGGAAATGACATGGTGGTGTAAGACCGGGGTCTGTGACCTGTACCCTCAGTGGTGAAGACCTGTGATTGGGCGGAAATAAACATTATAGGAAGTGAAGGGGGAGGGATACCCACTGTGTTTCAGTCTTTTCACCCTCTTATCTCTTGTTCTTGTCGTCTTGCACTTGTAGAAATCTTGGTTTTCATGTGTTGTTGCACCTGTGGAACACTGAGGGAAAGTGTGGAGTAAAGGCTGTGGGAACGGGCATCACCATCTCAGGCCTGCCTCCTGGGATTGCTTTTTTTTTCCCCCCAAACCTTGACACTGTTATTTCAGCTAGTCCTGACCCTGTCAAGAGATTTTCATGCTATTTCCAGATACCTACAGTGACCTTGTGGTTTTCTTCTTTCACTTGATGAATATATTAATAATAGATTTGCCCAAATGTTGAACCCGTCTTTGTATTTCCAACAGGAGTCATACATTTAAGCAGTTGGTTTCATTCATTTTTAGGCTGAATGTATTCTTGGATTTTCTTGCCTGAGATGGTCAACACTGTCTTTAAGTTGTTTAACACTGTCTTACATTCCATGCAGGCCCTGTTTTCTGGTCCCCTTTTCATGGCTACCTATGTTTCTACCCTTTAAACTGATGTTGATCAGCTTGTCAGTTCTCAGGGCAGACCCTTCTCACTCATCTTCTTTCTGGCCTACAGCATCTTTAGTGATCACCCCTCATTCTCCTTCCTAAACCTTCATGTAGGAGCCTACATCTCAGGTGGGGCCAGCTATAATACCGTTGATATTTTCCTGTCATTCTCTCTGTGGACTTTCCGGATGTTGCCGCTATATGACATATGACTAGCATGTGTACCCTCAGTAAGATGGCAACTCTCTGTCCTTTTCAGCCTTTTCTTTTTACACAAAGGTAGCATTCACAGTGTATAAAGTAACCATTCTCTCTTGTAAAACACACACTTTACTGTACTTTCCATTTACAACACAGCAACTGTCATCTGTCTACTTAGTGAGTTTCATTATCTCTAAAGCAAAGTCTGCACTCATGGGCCACCTCTTCAGTCCCCTTTCCCTCTACATGCAGCAACATCCTCTGTATGTTCTGTGTATGAGAACAGCTTTAGGGAGAAAGGGTTTATTTTACACATAAATCCCATTTGTGGTGGAAGGGGTGATGGAGGAACTCAGAGCATGGCAGACAGGAAGCAGAACAGAGCAGTCACAGGAGTGGCCAGGACAACATCTAGCACTCCAGGATATGCTCTCAGTGACTTAATTCTCCAACCAGTCCCCACCTTCTACAGTTTCACCGCCTCCTCAGAGCTAATTCCTTTTTGTTGTGCATCAGTGGATTAGACTATCCATTCAGTCAGAATCCTTGTGGTCTAATCATCTCTGTAAATGTCCTCACAGATGCATCCACAAATGTACTTTCCTAATGTCCCAGTCCTTCCCGGTCAATTAACCATGTCTCAATGGAGACTGACCATCGTACAGATGTTCCATCAATCGCCCATCAAGAAAATGCCCCCACAGTCATACCACAGGCCATTGGTGAGGGCATTTTCTCAGTTGAGGTTCCTTCTTCCAAAATGGCTTTAGCTTGTGTAAAGTTAACATAAAACTAGCCAGCACACATGTTATGTACATGTGTGAAGATATTCCAAAGAAGCCTTATTTTGCATAATTAATATATGCTAATAAAGATTTTAAGAATAAATTTTAAAAAGCTAATATGGAACAGATTCTACAATCTTGTCAGGTTGTCTCATTCACATGCCTCTAGCTGTTGATAGTAATAAAATTAAAATTCCTGTCAAGCAGGTGTCATTCTCAGGCCCCTGCTGCAGGTGTGATGCCCGGGACCCTGCGGCAGGTGTGATGCCCGGGACCCTGCGGCAGGTGTGATGCCCGGGACCCTGCTGCAGGTGTGATACCCGGGACCCTGCGGCAGGTGTGATGCCCGGGACCCTGCTGCAGGTGCCAAAGGCATCACTAATGGGTACTTAAACGTTTTAGACATTGCTAATGTTGAAACTGCCTTTTGTTTTTCAGTAAGAGATGCTAAAAATCTGGTACCTATGGACCCCAACGGCTTGTCAGATCCCTACGTAAAACTGAAACTGATCCCTGATCCCAAAAGTGAGAGCAAGCAGAAGACCAAGACTATCAAATGCTCCCTCAACCCGGAGTGGAACGAAACCTTCAGATTGTGAGTGGAAATCTCCATGACCCAGATGAGTGACAAAGGCTGAGACAGGCCACTAGGACAGGGGCATTCCCCTCTTTTCCCTCTGCCTCCCTCGTCCTCTTCCATCTGGATTCCAGGATTCTGAGCCAGGAGGAAATAAAAAAGTTAATACAGTTGAGACTGCTGGTAGTGTGGGAAGGTGGGTTGGTGTGTAGCTTGGGTGTGTGCTGCTTGGTGACAGTTAAGTAGTGGGGCATAATCTCTAGGTTATGTAGATGATGCTGTTTGCAGCATACTGGGAGAACTGTATCAGCTTTACTTTAATGTCTTCTCTAATGAGGAAGAGCATGAGGGTCCTCTTCTCAATGTGCCTGGGCCAGTGGTTGTTAATAGTAGCAGATGATATGTCCTGAGCGGGTATGATATACGACCAAGCACTAGTTAGACAATCTGACTAATAATCTCTGGTTAGTTCTTTCCTATTTTATGCATGGGGCTTGCTAAAGAGGTCCCTTGGTGATTAGAAGGCTGAGCAGGATGCAGCGTTCTGTAGTTTGACCCCACAGGTCGTGTTGTAGCCACAGGCCGGTAGCATGGTTCTCAGGAGTAGCCTCATACTCTTGCCTCTTTTTCAGGATAAAGCAAGGACTACCTGAGTCTCTCAGGAATTTGTCACAGAAAAGTGTCCCCTGAGACACTAGCGGGAGGTTTCTCCTTGCAGTCTCTGCTTCATATTCAACTCATAGGTGTGCAAATGCAGACACATGCATGCCCAGTGATGTCTTGGGTATTGGAATTTTTCCCGGTGACTGTCCATGGGAATCAAAACAGAGACAGCAGACAGAGATGGGCCTGCTTTTGTTGGAACTGGCCTAGGTCCCCCACCTGAGCCATGGCTGTCAAACAGAATGAGCCCCAAACCCAGAGGAATAGAAACCAAGTGTGTCTCCTGCAGCAGCTCATGACAGCATTTCTACCTCAGGGTCTCATCCTTTTGTACATTTCGTCTATCTGCTCGAGAAATCATGATGGCCTCAGCTGTCGCTCTCTCTCTCTCTCTCTCTCTCTCTCTCTCTCTCTCTCTCTCCCTCCCTGCCCCCCTCCCTCCTTCCCTCTCTCCAGTCAGCTGAAGGAATCAGACAAAGACAGAAGACTGTCCGTAGAGATCTGGGATTGGGACCTGACCAGCAGGAATGACTTCATGGGATCTCTGTCGTTTGGGATTTCAGAACTACAGAAAGCCGGAGTGGATGGCTGGTAAGAAGGATTCTGCATTGGAAACAACAATTCACTTCAGTCCGTCAGACATGGGATCAGATATGGTTTCCTTTAAAGTTTCAATATGAAAACAGAAGCCCAAGGCGATGACTCACAGCTTGGCTCGGCCTCATCAGTGGGCCTTATTTGGCTCTTCAGTTCACAGAACAGCAATTAGCTGGGACTGGTGGCATGGGCTTTTCATCCTAGCTCCTCAGAAGACTAGGACTGGGGGGATGGCAAGGTAAAGACCTGCCTGGACAGCTTAGTTAGGATTTGCCTCAAAATAAAAAGTAAAAGGGGGCCCAGGAGATGGCTCGGTGGTGAGTCACCTGCCCACATGCACGGTCGTTAAGCGCTTGCTATGTAAGCACAAGGACTTGAATTCAGATCCCCACCACCCATGCAAAAGCGGGCAGGACAAAAGCAGCATGTATCTGCTAGCCCTGCACCGGCATGGCAAGGGGGCCAGAAACTGGGGGGCAGGCAGAAACAAACACACCACTAGAATTCACTGGGTGATGTGTCTAACCAATTAACCTCCAGGTTCAATAAAAGTACCTTCAAAAAGCCAAGTAGAGAGTTATTAAAAGAGACACCCAGCTTCAACCTTTGCCTCCACCAGCGTGCCACATGTGCCCACCATCAGACAAAGCTTTAACTGTGAATAGCTGAGTACCAAGCAAGACACGATTCTCTCTTGGCCACAGTTCTTACCTAGTTTACCACCTCTGCCCTAGGGCACACAGCTTTGTGGTACTAAAGACATCTTGGAGTTTCCCAGATAAATCTGAGCTACCCATTGTCCAATCTTAACTCCTTAAGGAGGTATGTCCTTGTTGACAGTGCCACCCCAGCCTGTCCACTGTCACCAACAATGGTTTGTTCCTTCTGGAGTTTTTTCCTTTGCTCCATTCTAGTGCCAGAACAAAGTGTCCTCATCCAATATTTTCCAACAGGGAAGTGGGGTGGCCCCATGGGGGTCCACTTTACAGTCACCAGAGTAAATGAGTAAGGATCAATGATCTAACCTGGCTTCCCAAACATCACTTTGGGGGAAGTGGTGATTGGAGCTGTTCTTAGTTCTTAAAGATAAATTATCTCCTCTCGAAATTGTCTCACTTAGGGCTTCTTCAGTTCCCAGTGAAAGAAAAGACAAATCAAACTGACTTCTCAAGAAAGAGAACACATCATCCAGCCCACACATCCCCATTGTCCACCTGATAGCCTCCTAGTCCCTGCCCCCTATTTTGATTTATCTTGGGTTCTTACTCAAATGGACAAAACATTCTAATTCCTAGGGGGTGCATCAGGAAAGATGACAGGTGTGTTTTGTGGAACTCATGGGGGAGCGGAGATAAACCTTGAACAACAAATTACTCACAACAAGTCAAAGGCCATGTAATGAGAGAGGTGACATGGACAGGAGCATGCTGAGGTTGCTATTAAACAAAGCACAATTCAGAAGTGGTTAAAGACACCATACTTAGCCGGATTGTGGCGCATGTGTTTAATCCCAGCACTAAGAAGGCAGAGGCAGGCAAATCTCTGTGAGTTTGAGGCTAGCCTGGTCTACAGAGGGACTTCCAGGACAGATAGGAGTAGATAGAGAATCCCTGCCTCAAAATATCCTCTTCTCCCAAAACCCCTCACCATACTTGTAAAGTAATGATCACGAGTCAAGGCTGTCCCCAGCTCACTACTGAGGACCAGAAGCCAACTCCATGGAAAGATTTGATAGACTGATGTCTAGGAAATTGGTGTTTACATTAAATCTCTCTCTCTCTCTCTCTCTCTCTCTCTCTCTCTCTCTCTGTCTCTGTCTGTCTGTCTGTCTCTCTCTCTCTCTCTCTCTCTCTCTCTCTCACACACACACACACACACACACACACACACACACACATGTAAATGAGCAATGGAAACCCAGCCCTGGGGCTCTGTCATCTATTAGCCTGAATCAAAAGATGGACTTAATGCACTTTTCCAGAAGTTGACAGGATGAACTTTGCAGAACAGGGGCCACTGGAACACTGTGACTAAATTAAACAGAGTGACACAGTGGGCGGAAGGAGCTGCTTAATGTGACTAATGCTAGTGTGACATAAAAAGTCCAGTCGTCCTTTCTCCCCTTCATTATTTTGGATGTTTCCCCGCCTCGTTCTTGACTTCATGGACGCACAGACAGGGTGTCCTCCCTCTGCAAGCCCATGATCCCTGGTAGGTAGAAGTGAGGCAGGAGAGTGCATAGTAATGATAATTGTAATAAGAATAGTTACTACTGGGGGTTGGGGATTTAGCTCAGTGGTAGAGTGCTTGCCTAGCAAGCGCAAGGCCCTGGGTTCGGTCCCCAGCTCCTAAAAAAAAGAAAAAAAAAAAAGAATAGTTACTACTGACTGGCTCTGACTGGACGCCAGGCCCTGGGCTGAACACACAGCACAGGAATCATAGGTACGGAAAGCATGGCTTCTTTTGTGAAGACTGTCCTTAGACTTTTTCAGACCATCCGTGTGGCCATGGAGTAGGCTTCTTTTGCTGGTGGTACTTTCCAGGCTTCTCTCCAGTAGAGTAGCCATTCTGAACAGCATCTCAGACCCCAAGAGCAAGTCTGGCCCCACCTTGATTTGAGGCACCTTACTGGCTTCCTGCTTGCACCTCAGGCTCCTGATTTCTTCCTCAGCAGGTACAATGCCTTCCAGCCTCACATCCGGCCCTGTTTGTTTGTTTGTTTGTTTGGAGTTTTTGTTGTTGTTGATCGTGGTGGTGGTGCTGTGTGCGTGTGTGCGTGTTTGTTTGTCCCCCCCACCCCCACCCCCTCGGTGCTTCTGGAACTCCTTATTTCTGAATTTCCTTCACGGAGAGATGAGAGATGGTGTCTCTGCTACAGGTAACCCTCCCTCCTCTAGCACAGCTGCTCTGACAGCACAGTCTACGATGCAGGGAGCCATCCTCCTTCTAACTCCCCACTCCTTTCTTTCCCAGGCCAATTAAGATGTGTGAGGAGCTTGAGTCCATTTCAGAAACAAAGCTGGTTTTTTTTTCTTTTTTCTTTTTTTCCTGCATCTCTAGTTTTGCTCTCTGAGCATTTAGCCCAGCATACACAACAGCCTTCTGCTTGGGTAGCCTGCCTGCTCTACTCAGTTTTAAATGACAACAACAAAAAGACAATTGTTTGCTTAAAACAGTTGTTGACTGAAACAGTTTTCCTGGGAGAAATTTACCAAAAGCTATGCATTTAACCCAAGCAAAGAGAAAGGCAATGGAAAGATGTAAGAGACCTGGATATGATCATCAGAAGAGTTGCTTAGCATGCACAAGAGCCTGGTGCCTGCCCCAAAGCCACTCGTACTAGATATGTTGCCACGGGCCTGTAATTCCAGCACTAGGAATGGGGAGGCAGGAGGAGTCAGAAGTTCAAGATCGCCCTTAGCTATAAAATGAGTTCAAGGTCTACCTGAGCTACAAGGTAGACCCCCCCCTTTCCCTCCCCCCTCCCCTCTCTCTCTGTATGTCTTTCTTTCTCTCAAAAAAAAAAGTAGAATTACTAGTAATATTTTTAAGGCATACTGAACACCGTGTTTCAGCTAGACTAGGCAGGAAATTCCCCAGGTACCTTCTGTCCCTGCTTCCCAGCACTGAGATTACAGCCTACAACGCCACACCCAGGTTGCTTTGTGTAGGTGCTGATCAGGTGCCTTATGCTTGTTCAGGACGCACTTACTGACCGAGCTAACTTCCCAGGCCCCCAGAGAGTCTTTTAACACTCGCCCATGTGAAGTCACAAGCCACCTTGCAAACTCAGTTCCTTCTCCAGTAGGAGGTGGACTCCTCCCTCCTTCCTGCTGTGTCACACAGTTACCTGTTGTGTGATGTTGACAGTGCTCCTCTACATCAGGTAACAGGTCTGGAAAAAGTCCTCCGGCCAAATACGGATGTACAGCTGGTGCCTCTGGGATTCTGTTACAGGAACACACTGTACAGACTTGCCTCGGGGAGCAGTAGCCTAGACCCAAAGCTCAGGGATGCAGAGGGCTCTGCCACCTAGATTTGGGTTAGTACAATCTATGATGGCCAGATCACGAGGAAGTCTACCGAGTGTGTCCTGGTCATCTGGTGATGCTTGACTGGGACTTAAAACCATGTGGCAGAACCCACAGAGGCAGCTGTGGAAGCCTCCAGATGTGCAGCACCTGCCCCCGGCCACTCATCTGCTTCTTTGCTGCCAGCTCTGTACCTTCTGCCAACCCCTCCCCGGTGTGTCTAATTGTGTCTATTAATGCTCTTCCCTTCCTTTTAGTTTGGCTGGAGATTCATCTGTTTTATTTGTTTGGTTTGTTTTCTCCAAAGAATCTGCTCTGGGACTATGTGTCAGTTCTATGTCTGTTTTCTTCTCTTTGTCTGTTTATTTTGCATTTGTCTTTGAACTCCAGTTGAGTATTTTGCTATTTGTTTTTCTCTCCGTACCTTACCCAGTTCTTTAAGAATAACAAACGCTATTGTGGGAAAAGGCAATTTCTGTAAGTTTTGGCGTGTCACATCCTGAGTTCTGTTGCTCTTTCTTGGTCTGGGAAATAAATGCGTTTTTCTTTTTCATTCTTACAAAATTACATGTAGGCACATTTCTTTAACCTGGAGAATTAGCTTTGCATTTAGATATGTGCTCGTGGGGCTGGGAGGAGGGCTCACCAGTTAAGAGCACTTGCTGCTCTTACAGAGTTTGGTTCCCAGAACCCAGATCAGACGACTTACCTCTAACTCTGTTTCCTGGGAAGATTCAATACCCTCTTCTGGCTTTCCTGGGTACCTGCATGAACACGGTGCACAGACAGACAGACAGACAGACAGACAGACACACACACACACACACACACACACACACACACACACACACACACACACACTAAGTCTTCAAGTATCCATTCCTGTGTCAAGTTACAATACAATGGTTTAGACAGGAAATGCAGCTTCTTTTCTCTCTTTAGAAGTTATATCTATTTACTTTATTGTATTATATGTATGAGGGTTTGGCCTACATGTACGGATGTACATATGTTCATCCCTGATATCTGTGGAGGTCAGAAGAGGTTTCTGATCCCCTAGAACTGGAGTTACGGATGGCCGTGACAGCCAGTGTTGGTGCTGGGAGTTGAACCTCTGCAGGGGCAGCCAGTGTTTTGTTTTTGTTTTTTGTTTTTTTTTTTTTTCGGAGCTGGGGACCGAACCCAGGGCCTTGCACTTGCTAGGCAAGCGCTCTACCACTGAGCTAAATCCCCAACCCCACAGCCAGTGTTCTTAGCTACGGAGCCAGGGCTCCAGCCCCTTGCAGTTTGTCTTATTTCCCTTCCTTTCAAGCAAACTCAGTCTACATTCAATGCTCCTAAATATTCTACGGGCGTTTGAATAAAAACCGTATTTGTTGTCTGTAGGATGCATGTTTCAGCGTTGATGAACTGTACATCTTCATGGTGTATGGACCTCTTATGCCTTTATATTTTCATTTTGTTTGCTTAAGCTAAGAGCATAACACTCGCCCTGGCTCTCTCAAACTATCAGAAACTTTTTATTTTCATTTCTAGTGGTTTTGTTTCCTTCTATGAATATAACAACACCACGTTCTGTGTAACTCCTCCTGTGTCATCCTTGTCACATTTGATGTGACATGATGTCATCATTGTCATGGTTGATGTTTCTGATTGTAACCTCATTGATGACAGACATACAGTCACTTGCCTCTTCTTACCATGAAAATCCACAGCGTGGGAACCCTCTGTACTCAAGAGACACAAAAGAACAAAACAGATACGTATCTTCAGCCTCAGGGAGATTTCTCTCTAAGTAGAGAAAAAGAAGTAACATTGTTACATTGGTGGTGAGGGGGCCAGGGCGTGCTCCAGACTGATAAATAAATGCGGTCTGGGGAGTGCTGGGAGCAGGCTTGGTATGTGGATTTCAGGCCCTTTCTCAGGAAAGAATTTACTAGCAAGGTGACATTTAGCAGGGGCCTAAAGGGAGGAGGAATTGGATCCTGCTGCTTTCCAGGGAGAAAGCAGCTTACTCCAAGGCCCTGAGGCAAGCCTGTGCCTGGTGAACTGCAGGCATCTTTAAGCACTGGTGAAGCGAGGGCTAGGTCAGCAAGGAGAAGGACTGTTGGTGTGTGTTCTGAGTGAGGAAGCTGAGGAGACCTAATCTGCTCCTTCATCTTTCTTCTCTGGCGATGCACCTTGTAAAATAAAAATAAAGTCTCACATATTATGAACCTGTCCCCATCACTCAATAACCTTGGCTACATCATTTTTTAAGCCTGTGTATGGGTGTAGTGTGCATGCCTGTGTATATGCATGTTTATTTGCGTGAACATTCACGAAGGGGTGGTGTTTGTGTGCCGTAGCATGCATGTGGTGTGGAGGTCAGAGGTCAGTTTCTGGTGTTGGTCATCATTTTTTTTTTCATTTTGTCTAAGGCAGACTCTGGTTCATTGCTGGGTACACCAAGCTAGGTGACCTCTGAGATTCTAGGAAGATAAAGTTACAGATCCAGGGCCCAGTCTTATGTGGGTTCTAGGGCTCCTAACCACACCCTCTTGATGGACAAGCAAGTTCTTTGTCTTTGAGCTGAGCTGCTGTCAAACATGCTTTCTTTTTCTTGCTTTCTTGCTTTGTGTGTGTGTGTGTGTCTGTGTGTGTGTGTGTCTGTGTGTGTGTGTGTGTGTGTGTGTGTTTCTTTTCAGACAGGGTTTC
Source organism: Rattus norvegicus (assembly GCF_021556685.1). Lineage (NCBI taxonomy): Eukaryota > Metazoa > Chordata > Mammalia > Rodentia > Muridae > Rattus > Rattus norvegicus. The sequence goes on from NC_141534.1 coordinate 189,992,146, forward strand.
TATGTGTGGCCTTAGCTGTCCTGGAACTAGCTCTGTAGACCAGGCTGGCCTTGAACTCACAGAGATTTGTCAGTCTCTGCCTTCCAAATGTCAGGATTAAAGGTGTGCACCACCACTGGCCAGCTCCAAACACCATTTCTTATAGCTTCATGTGACCCATTTTGTAGATCTGCTCCCATGAGACAGTCATTTATTGTAAGGCAGGAAATGCATATCTATAAAAATAATAACTCATAACAACAAACTGGAAGCTCAACTCCTAAGTGTATACAGTTTTAATTATGTCCTAATAAATCCACAAGACTGAAATTGATGGCTCTGAGAATGTGTGTGTCAGTAAAATGTTTGCTAACACATCCTGTATTTTTTTTTAAAAAAAGATCTCCATCTGATGAATGCATGTCAGTATTATTCATCTTTACACGTCAACTCTCAGTAACGTATATGTCAAACACTCAAACCAAGGATCGTACACATCTGTAGTTCCAATTGTGCTGAGACATTTGCAGGCTATTTGTTTATATTTGTAAGGGTTTGTGCTTTTCTCGTTGACTCCTAAGAACTGTCTATAGGGCTGTCGTTCAGTATAGAGCACTTGCCTAGCCAGCAAGGCCTGCGTTTGGTCTCCAGCACTGCAGAGAAAAAGATTCTCAGTACTGAGGACGTTGATGTTTCCCCAACACGTGCGTTATGAAGTTCTGCCCATTCATGTGAAATGCCACTTTCCTTCCTATGTACTTCTCTTAGTGGACAGAGAGTGTCTGCGTAACTCTAGCCTAATATGGTAAATATCAAGGCGGCGAGCAGAGACATTGCCCCGCTCCATTCTCTAATTCCCTAATTGTCTGAATTACCCATCCTGTGTTCATGTCCCCAGTGGATTCTGAAACTCAGTGATTGGATTTTTCTTCTGAAACCATCTTTCCTAATTTCACATTGTTCCCTTTCCTGTCTCTCTTGACTCTCACGGAAAATACGGATGAGACATTTTGTAGGACTTTCCTCCTGCAGCTGCTCTCCCGGGTTGTCTGATCTACCACATCCATGTTTTTTTCACTGGGTTTACGTGTGTCCTGCCACCTCTATCTCTTCTCGTAGAAGGATGAGCACAGAGGTGACCAGTGTCCCTTTCCTAGTCCCTCAGATCCAGATAAGAGAGCCAGGAGCCTTTTGTAATTTCACCCGTATCAGATATACTGTTCTCTGGTGGGGACCACAGGTAGAGATTTGCTACACAGGCAAGAGTCCCTCCTGAGGGGGAGGTGTCCTCCTTTATATACTGTAAAGTTCTGTGCACATTGTCAAGCTGGACAGAGCCCCTTTTCTTTTCTTCTAGGATACAGTGTCCTTTCCTGGGCTCAGCAGAAGTGCATATAAGCTGGGTCTATCCTCCCTACACTGCTTGTGGCAGGCCTGCTCCAGGAGCTGGCCCCTCCCCCAGCCTCCTGGGTGTTGGGTTCTCATACACCTTGCTCATCTGATTCAGGCTTGTGAGTAGCTGGGGTTCACACTACCTGTGAAAGCCAGTGAACTGTACTTTCTGAAATGTGAGACCCAGCATCACTTTGGATGCCAATAGTCACAGTGTGGATTGTACTGATGTACATCTCAGTACTGTGCGGGGAAGGCCCTGGATGTAGATGCCTAAGATGCTGTGACACTCACCCTTGGCTGGTTCCATCTAGGGTGGGGAAGCCTCATGCTAGACTGTGGGAACACCTGCACCTCTTTGGACTAAACCTCCCCAACAGAATGACTTAAAATCTGAAGCTATACTTTGGCTCACAGTTTCAGAAATTTCAGTCTGTAGTTGGTTGGGCTCATGTGCTTAAGACGAGCATCACAGTGGACGTATGAGGAGGAGCCAGCTGTGAGTGTGTGTGTTGATGCTGGATGTCTTCCTCAATTGTTCTCTGCCTCCTGTTTTGAGACAGGGCCTCTCTTTGAACCTTTAGCTCACCAGTTGGCTAAAACCCCCTGAGATCCTCTTGTTTCTAATCCAGATCTGGGATTAGAGGGCCCAGCTCCTTTCTTTTGTGCTGGGGACCTGAACTCGGTTCTCATGCTCACATAAGAAGCATGTCACCCACTGGGCTGTCTCTTTAGCCCCATCTTTCACTTTAACAGTCATTTTTACTTGAAGAAAGTGACTGGATTTATCTTAAAGGAATAGATGGAGTCAATCTCTCTCTCTCTCTCTCTTTCTCTCTCTCTCTCTCTCTCTCTCTCTCACACACACACACACACACACACACACACACACACACACACACTACCCTCTTGTCCCATTTCCTGTGTCAGTAAGCAAATCTAGATCTTCATATCTGCTAACTTTCATCTTCAAGCCAGACAGTGGACTTTAAAATGTGAACTCAGTTATTTTTTAAAACTTCAAAAGTCATTTTCATGAAAAAACATTAAGTCAAAATAATGTGCAGATTTGGCAGCACCCACATGAAGTTTATGCATGGCGAAGCTTGCCACACAGCAACGCGTATTCTCTCATGTCACGTCACCTGTGGAAGCTCCTAGGACCCGTGTGCACAGCAAGCTTCCTGGAGATCCGGCAGATGTGCACACACATGTTCTTAGTCTTGCATCTTTTAGAAATTCTGGGGAGCAAACTGAGCATCCAGTGAGAGGCTCAGAGGCTTGTATTGCTGCTTCTGATTCATCTCTCCCTCCGTATGGACACTGCTTAAGAGGATGTGGGAATTGAGAAAAAAGATTGAGATTAAGATTCCATGGTATACATCATACATGTCAAGCTTTAGGGAGAACTGTCAGGGAGGAGGAGTTTGGGAGCCTTGCCCTCACCTTTGCTCCCTTTCCCTCCTCATTTTATTTTATTACCTGTGGTTAGTATCCTAGTGGTCAAAAAATAAACGAAAGCCCCCATGAAGATGATCAGACCATTGATATTGTTAATGACGGCAAAGCTGATGGTGTCTGTTGAGGTTTTGCCTGGTACTGCATTTGTTTCCCACACACACCACCTCTCAGTTCTATGCAGAAAGGTTTTCTATTCCAACATGTAGATAAAAATACAGAGGCTCAGGTGGACTTTGGATCCAAGGTTATCCAAGTGAGTAAGGAGGTGAGGTAGGACCTAAGCAAAGAGCTGAGCAATGCCAGGATTGGAAAGCAGACCCACAGGGACACTGTACCTTCAGAAGCCAAAAGCAGAGCCTGGTCAGCCTCTGAGGGAGGAAACAGCACTGTGAGGTCTGTGGTTGTGTATAGAAGGGAGCAGATCGGGAATGGGAAGGGGGGAAAGAGAGCAGGGAGCCTGCTAGCATGACTCAGCAGAGAGCTCACAGGACTGTGTGTGCACCAGTGCACGTCTGCCACAGTCGGCATGCGGAGGTCCTCACCATCCACCTCGTTTGAGTCAAGGTGTTGCTCAATGCTGCATAAACAGGCCAGCTGACTGTTGAGTTTTTTCTGGAGAGTCCCTTGTTTCATTCCCGGTCTCAGTCCAGCAGTTCTAGGTGCACAGATACATTATCAGCTTTATGTGCATTGTGGGGATTTGAACTTGAGTTTCATGACAAGCACTCTACCCCACTGAGCCATCTCCCCAGCCCTGAACACAGGCTTCTAGGTCGACCTTCTGCTCAGCTTGATGCTGTCACAGTCACAGACTTATCCCAACCCCTTGTCTCTCCCTAGGTTCAAGTTACTAAGCCAGGAAGAAGGCGAGTACTTTAATGTGCCGGTGCCGCCGGAAGGAAGCGAGGGCAATGAAGAGCTGCGGCAGAAGTTTGAGGTAAGGTTCTGTTCTATGGTTTCTACGGGAACCAGACACACCGTATTACTGCCGTCTTTTTATCCCTTGGTGTCAGACTGTTCATGACTTTGAGCCTTTGCCATGCTGTTCCAACTCCTAGAAAACTCCTACTTCGAGAACCTCTGCCTTGTGACGTCTTCTCTGTACTGGTTCAGGCTTAGTGGTTTCTTCCCAAGTGCTCATTCCATGCCCAGGTCTCTGTGATACTGATCTGGACTGGAAGGGTAACAATGGGAGAGGAGAAGTGGACAGAGGAGAGATATATTTTGCTTGATTTCTGAACTTGGGTCTACTGTGGGTCTGTGCTGGTCTCAAGTAGACTGACTGTTGGTGAGTCTATGAAAGCTCCTGTGGACAGATCCTCACAAATAATCATTTTGTCCAAACCGTGGGGTTGGGTGTAACCTTGGACTCTACTGCTGTTTGTTTCTACATCAGATAAGTTCCTTTTCTGTCTTTGAGACCAGGGCCCCTGCCACAGTTAGGGTTCCATTGCTGTGAAGGGACAACATGACCAAGGTAATTCTTATAAAGGAAAACATTTAATTGGGGCTGGCTTACAGTTTCAGAGGTTCAGTCCATTATCATCATGGTGGGAAGCACGGCAGTGTGCAGGCAGTTCCACATCTTGATCCTCAGGCAGCAGAAGGGGACTGCCTCCCGCAGGAAGCCAGGAGGAGGCTATTTTCTGCATTGGGCACAGCTTGAGCATATATGTGACCTTCAAGCCTGGGTCCATGGTGACACACTTCCTCCAAGGCCACTCCTCCTAACAGTGCCACTCCCCATGGGCCAACCATTCAAACACAGAGTCTGTGGGGGCCGAACCTATTCAAACCACCACAGCTCCCTATCGTCCTCTGCTGTGAGGTAGTAGGTGTGCAGAAACACCTGCCAATCTTGCAAAGGGAGATATTTGGGGGAAGGCAGGTGTAACTATGCATGGTATATGTGCATCACATGACTTGAAAGTATTTCCATGTGGGAAACATGGTACACAGCAGCTCTATGAGCCTGTAAGAAGGCCAGTAAGGACAGAGTGTGGAGGCCATGGGCTGAGTTCCAGGTGAGTTTGGGGAAGCCAATGAGGTCAGAGTATCTGGCTGCAATGGCTTTGAGAAAGGTTTTGTCATTTACCCCAAGAAGCATGTTAACTTCCCACTCAACTAGACACACAGAACTTGAGTACTCATGGGCTCTTGTCTTGAGCCTGGGTCCTCCACACAGTCTGGATAATGGTAATGCCAACGATGCCATGGGGTCTTCTTGGACATGAGTGGAATAAACACATTGGCCTTGGGGTTGCCAGTCATCTTCCTTTTTCTATAGTTTCAATCTGGAATGTTCCCATAGGCTTAAGGTTTCAAAGTTTAGTCCCAAGTGGTAGCTCTGTTTTGGGAAGTTCTAGAAAGTTCAGCTGCTGGAGGAATTAGGCACTGGTCCTTGTAGATGTCTTGTCCCTAGCTAGCCTCTTCCTGTCTTCTCTCTGATTCCTGTTCACTGTGATGTGAGCAGATATCCCCTGCTACACACTCCCACCACTGTGATGTTCTGCCCAAGTGCAAAGGGCCAGGAGACCGTGGGCAGACCCCTCTGAAGCTGGGAGCCAAATACATGGTTTCTCTTAGGAGTTGGGTCTGTCAGGTATTTGTCTAAAGGACAAAGTGACATATGCAATGACCTTGGTCTCTGAACTTCATTTTCTTGGTGGCCGCATAATTCTGGATAAAAAAAAACTTCCCACCACATCAAGTTGTGAATTGGGTATTTTCAGAAAAGAACTGGAAGGCAAGACTTCCAAAGAAATCTTTCTGGGCTGGCAGTGTCTGTTGGCTGAAGCGTTGTGATTATGGGTGGAAAAAACAAAACAAAACAAAAATACAAGGCTGGCATTCTCTTGTAGAAAATGAAGCTTCAGCTTTGCAAAAAATAATGTCTTCTGTCCTGGGGCAGTAGGGGTGACATTTTCAAAAACCAAAGAAAACATTCTGTATGTGCATGCGAATAGAGCATTTGTCTGAGACAGTAATTGGCTTGAAGTACACGGCTGTTTTATCTGCATGCGACAAAATATGTCCCTTTATCCCTAGCAGGAGCCTGCAAATACTTGTTTATGCCTGAGTTATAATCGTGCTATACCATAGTTGTTGATTAAAAAGAGAGAGAGAGAGAGAGAGAGAGAGAGAGAGAGAGAGAGAGAGAGAGAGCGCTTCCAACAGATTGAAATCTCTGTCAGACACAAGCAGGGATTCTCTTTGACCTTCAACATGACCTTGAGCATGAGAAATGTAATTCCCTCATGATAAGCAATTAAGGGCGCAGGATGAGTCAGGAATAACCTTCAAGCTTCTTATCAGGAGCAACTCTGAATGATGAGGGACAGGCTACAGGGGCTTTCAGAATTGGGGTGACAGTGTACTGTGGTGGGGTACCCTGGGTACAATGAGAAGACAGTTCAGAATATCCTCTGGAGGGTGTCCTCTGCCTCTGGCCTTGCCTGTGGGTTGAGGAAGAGACTATTTGGGTGGTTCAAAATGAGTTGCCCAGTAGGCTCTGGATTCTCTTATTTAACAAAATACTTATGACACACTGTGTCACTCTGAGTGCCTTCCTTGTTACACCTCTGAAGGCTACCCTGGGACCACTCCCAACTATTCTCTTTCAGAAGAAGAAACTGAAGCCCAAGAAGTAAAGTAACTTTCCAGGGTACCAGAACTGATTATGACCCTGGGTTTGAGTTCTTTTAGAAATAAATTATAAGGACCCGAAGCCTGATCTGAAGGAATAATTCTATTTCCAGTACTTGGGAGGCTGAGGCAAGAGGATAGAGTTAGCAACAAGCCTGGGCTACACAGTGAGGCCCTATCTCAAAATCACCAGTCAGTCAAGTGAGTAGTTGATTTGGGAACTGGCTCCTACAAGCCTTGTCAGGAGCAGGTGATGAGAGAAGGAAGGTAAGTAAGGTAGGTAAGGACAGTGTCCCTTTATGTCAGTGAGAGATTTGTTCCAGAGCCCTGCTACCAGTAGATATCCAACCTGGAGATACACAGAATGCCACTGTGTGTGTATGCATGTGTGCACATGCGTACGTGTCCTTCCGTGCACTTTAAACCAATCCAGATGACTTAGAATGCACATTACATTGCAATGGTCTCTAAATGGCCAGTACCATATTGTTTTGGAATCAAAGGCAAGGGGTCTTTGTACATGATGAGTATGGTGAGATTTTCCCCAACGTTTTTTTTCCCATGGCTGTGTGTGAATCTGCTTCTACTGGGAGTGACTGTCAGATAAAGCTGTTGCTGCTACAAGCAGCTACACTTGCTCATCCTCCCCTACCCCCTAATAAAAGAAAACCATGAGAGTTTCCTTGCTGAGTGTCCCTGTCTGGGGCCTTACCTTTAGCCCTCTACCGGAGGCACCTACTCCTAAGGTGAGCCTGAGGATGTGGTTGGGCAGCAGCCCAGAGCTTTCAACCCTGTAACATGTGTAACACAGGGATTCTGACACTATGGGAAGATTAAGTGAGGATTGAATGACATCATGCCTCTAGAAGCTCCTGGTTCATCATAAGCATCCAGGTGTTGAATACTAGTCATGGGCTTGCCAGGTCCCCCCTGGGAATCAACAAAGCTCAGCACATCCCCCCCGGGGTAGATGGGAGCCTCTCCAGGCACCCCATGCTTTCTGCTCTTCTGGGGTAGCTGGGAGTGTACTTGGAGGGATGGGGTACAAAGGGGCCTGAGGTCAGGACTGGTGTTGATCATCTGAGATAGAACCTGGAGCCTTTCTGGTTCCCTAGGACATAATGTAAAGTGACACACTCCACTTGGAAGGGATGGTTTTCTGCTTCGGTCCTGCACAGGCTTCTCTGGCTCCAAATTGCAAACATGAAAGGCAGTCACTGGTGGACGGTTGTTTGTTCTGTGACTTTCATTTTGTGTTGCCCTCTCTTTGATACAGGACCTGTGAGGCACCTGTAACTCTGGAATCTGTAGAGACGTGTGATCAGTTCTTGTCCTCAGAAGGTCCACAGGGGCAGGGAAACAGCCCCCAGTGCTCTCAGGAGCCATGGATATAACAAGAAGAAAGCCCAGGTTACTGAGAGTTGCCATGCTTTCTTCTAAAGAGAAAGCCTTTCCTTTAGAAGACGCTGGGAGTCTGGTTTTGTATTTAGTAGTAAGGAGAGGACACAGGACCTTGTGCATGTCAAGAAAGTACTCAATTACTGAGCCACACTTCCACCCCAAGTCTAGATTTTATAAGACCTCTCCTGATCTTCAACAGTTGGCATCTGATTTAAATGTTAAAATAGCAGCAGAGTTGGGCAGAGTAGACTTCTTATTTAGATTCTAGATATTGAACACTATTTCTGCAACCAAGTACAGAAGGTAGGTAATTTAAAAGAAGGGTTTCCCTACACACACACACACACACACACACACACACACACACACACACACACACACTTTGGAGGCTGGAACACTGCACAGTCTTATCAGTGTGGCATCTGGTGAGAGCCCCCTTGTCTGGGTTCCGCCGTTCAAGCAAAATAGAAAAAGACCTGGATGTGTGTTGAAGGGGCTCAGCACACAGCTGACTTTGCTCTCTAAAGGCTGCTCTGGGGGGAAATGACTCCATGAAACCAGCATCATTTCTTCCCCAAGGGTGGCATCCCAAGCACACGCTTTTCCCAAAAGCTCCCACCTCTTAAAGGTTACATCACCCCTCATGTCATAAACTGTGGACCAAGCCTCCAGCACGGGAACCTTATCTAAACCACAGCACACAAACACAGCCCTCCCCCCACCCCCAGATTATTAAAACTTGGTTATTTGTGGGGCTGGAGAGATAGCTCAGTGGTTCAGAGTACTGGCTGCTCTTCCAGAGGACACGGTTCAAATCCCAGCCCACCCTTATTTATATGCTTCTCACAACTGTCTGTAACTCTTGTTCCAGGGGACCTGATGTCCTCTTCTGGCCTCCACAGGCACTGCATACAAGCAGTGCACTGACACACGTGCAGACAAAACATCCATGCACATAAACTAAAAATCAAATGAAAGAGGAAAAAAAGCCAATTTCATCAATTGCAGCAAATCTACGTTGAAAAATCGTGAGCTCTGTTTCAACAGGGATCGAGTTCTAGGACCTCCCAGTGGATGCGCATGCGCACAATGGCTGGACGGAAGTGGAGCATGGAAGCAAGTCCAGCGATCCCAAGTCAGCTACCAAGTAATAGGAGACACAGTGACGAAGCAATGACACAGGGAGGGGGACTTGTATCAGTCAGGAAAAATCCAGGAGGCTGGAGGAAGGATTCAGGACGGCAAGGGATGTGTCCAGGCTCCTTATGTGAAGTCTCCACCCAGATGAGATGGTCTCATGTTTGACTCATCTCCCCCTCCCTGGGACCCCATCCCTGTCGCTCAGATGTTCTTGATGCGTGTTGGGTATCTTAGGCTTAAATGTTAACAGTCTTACTGTCAAACAAGTAGTTCAAGGACTGGGCCAATTGCTTTTTAGTAGCCTGAAACAGCACCAACAGGAGAAAAATTAATGCCATCAATGAATTCTCAGCAACCCAGTGAGGGTTTATCCAGTGAGGGCATCCTGGTTTGTACAACCCTGTAGAGGGGTTTCAAGAACATTCTGATGAGAGGAGGAAGAAGGATGTGACAGGGTTTATGCACTTTGATTCTATTTGGATGAAACTCGAGGAGAAATCTGACCTATGAGAATAGACACCAGAGCAAAGGTTGCCTTCATTGTTAGTTAGGGAAGATCAGCTACAAACCTTCTTGGGGAGTTGGACTTGTTCTGGATCTTGTTTGGGGCATGAGTAAATGTTTATTGTCAAAATCCACAGAAGGATACACTCAAGATCTGTCCATTTTACTGCTTACATATCAATTATTTATCTATTTTTATTTATTTGTGTATGAGTGTTCATGTGTGTGCTGGCCCACATGTGTCTACCCGTGGAAACCAGAAGACCCCCTTGGGTGTCCTTCCTCAGGCACCATCCACCTTTATTTTGAGACAGGGTCTCTCATTGGCTAAGCTGCTACCCAGTGAGCTCCAGGGAACCACCCTCTCATCCCCACCTCCCCAGCCCTGGGATTACCAGCATGTATCATCACGCCCAACTTTTTATTAATGTAGATTCTGCGGCAGGAACTTAGGTCTGTGTGTTCGCAAGGCAAACATTTTACCAACTGAGCTATCTCCCCAGGTCCCAACTTCAATATTTTGAGACACTAATTAAGAAGACAGAAAGCGTTGGGAGCTTTGCAGTCTCGCTCACTGAATGTCAGTAGTGGGATACATAGTACACGAGAAAGAAACAAATCTGACGTGGCCTTTGTGTGAAAGGAGCATGGCTCCTCATACTCTAAAATCAACTCCACAGATCTTCTGTCTTCTCACCCAGACCCTCAGACACACTTCTTCTCCCCTGGGTGGAAAGACCCCCAAGTACCTAGGGGCTCAGAATGGATCCTCTCCTTTTCTGCTTTTCCTTCTCCCTCTCTGTGTCTGCCCCACGGCGACAGAATCCATATCCCACAAACATCCACTTCACTCTCCCCACACAGAAAAACATGAATCCAGCAAGTCTCTACAAGTGACACCTGATAACACAGCTCCTTCCTCAAGGCCTCCACATGTTTAGCCATCAACCGGGTTCTTTCATTTTACCAGAGTGACCTTCGGAGTAGGCTGGCACCATGGTCCTGCAAAACCTTTCAGAGGTAGCAAGGCATGCTCAGAAACAGCCAGGGCACCTTGATGCAGTTGTCAAGGCCCTCATAGCTCTCCTCTGCCTGGCCCTTGAGCTCCACCCAGCTGGGTCAATGTTTACTTCACTCCCTGTGCTTGGATTTCTCACCTGTGAGCGTTGCTCTGCTGCCAATACAGACTCTTCACCTGGGTTAAAGCTGACACAGTTCTTGGAATGCAGCATGGAGGATGCAGTCCCTGCATGCCGTGCCTTCTCTGAGCATCAGTATCTCTTTTGCTCCCTGATCTACCCTGAGCACCTACAGCAGGGCAAGGTGTATAGCAGACACCCAGTAGGAGCTCCTGGATCAGATGAGTCATCTTCATTGACATTCAGAACCTCAGGAAGGGGTGGGTGGGTGTGTATGGGGTGGGGGGAGGGTGACTCAGTTCCTAAAGCACCTGTGTAATCACAAGGACCTAGGTTTGACTCTCCACAAACTCATGTAGAGCCAGGTATGTTTATTACCTGTATTTTTAATCCCAGTGCTGCCATGGAGAGATGAGAGGCTGAGAGAGCAAACTCCCTAGAACTAACTCAAGAGCCAGCCAGCCTGGTGCATATGGTGGTGAATGATAAGAGTGGCCCTGCCTCAGACAAAGTAGTAGATGAGGGCTAACACCCAAGGTTGCCCTCTTACCTCTGCTTGTGTACCGTGTCAGGCATGTACTCACACCCCCACTGACCTCTACACCTGATGGTGGAGCGCATGCATGAGAGAGAGGAAGAGGGCGGGGAGGTGCCAAACTAACTCCTGGAAGCATTTTGTTGTCAGCCATCAAAACACGAGAAATAAGAAACAATGCTAATGGTGGCCATTGGGGTCTACCCACAAAGAACTCACTCCACTGTCACCCTCACCCTGAGAGGGACTGAGGTACAGAAAGGTTCACTTGTCAGGTGCACTGATTTGCTCCACATACTCATCCAGATACCCAAGAATCAGTAAAAACTAAGCCAGCAAAGCCCTGCCCTCCGGAAGCTTACATTCCACTGTGAAGGAGAACAAAAATTGTGAGAGTAAGTCAGTAAGTCAGTGTGAAGAAAGCAAAGAAAGTGGGGACAGAAATTACTAGCAGCTGTTTCTGCACTGCAACTGGGAAGGGCTCTTCTGGAGGCTAAGCGGCTTTGGGGGAGTGAGCGCTAACTCTTCAGCAAATGCAAGATGAAGCATTTTTGGCAGCAGGTGACTCCGCTGTATGAGACACTTCCTATTGGCTACTGCGAAGCCTTGTAGGGAAGGAACCACCGTGGGTCTTCTAGGTGACAGATGGATGTTAACGGGTGGTGCTGATGGATAGGGAAATAAATCAATGAATTCCACAGCCCACGAGAAGGGAGACTTGGCAACCCCTGGACAAGAATGTAATTCAAGGGATAAAGAGAGAGAGAGATACAGGGACCCAGGACGGCCTCAACCTTGTAAATTTGTGGAAAAATGCACAGCCGTGCATTGCACAGGGTGGGTGCCTGGCTGTGGGAGCCACAGCATCTGCTGAGCCCACAAATCTTCCTACCAGAGTGTCCCCAGCCCTCATTCTGTGTTCTCTTCTTCCTCTAGAGAGCCAAGATTGGCCAAGGTACCAAGGCTCCAGAAGAAAAGACAGCGAACACTATATCCAAATTTGACAACAATGGCAACAGGGACCGGATGAAACTGACCGATTTTAACTTCCTGATGGTGCTGGGGAAAGGCAGCTTTGGCAAGGTACAGTATGGCTTGGTGGCTGCATCCACTTCGAAGGGAACAGCTGTTTCTATGGGTGGGGAAGGAAGGGCATAAATAAACTCAGACTGTAGCCTGTGCTGAATGTCATGAAGAAGATGAGCAAAGGTTTATGTCACCTACACACTGAGAGCTACCCACTCACGTGACCTGAGAAGGAGCCCTAAGGAGTGGGAATGAGCCAGCCATACATCCAGAACGAGAAGAAAGGGGCTGAGGATGCCGCTCGGTTTTCAGAGTCCTTGCCTACCCTGCACGAAGTTCCAATTTTGGTCCCTAGCATTGCATAAACCAGACATAAAATTTGGGGCTCAGGTGGTAGAGGCAGAATGATCCTCCTCAGCTGCATAGTGAGTTCAAGGACAGCCTGAGATACACGAGTCTCTAAATAGAAGTCAGAGCAAGGAAAGGCTGTTCCAGCAGGGGGAACAGCAGTGCCAGCATCCCGAGGTGGGAAGAGCTTGGTGCATTCTCAGTGCCATCAGAAGGCACCAAGCCCACAGTGACATGAGCAGAAGACCTTCTAGGGGTCATCAGGAGGCACTGAGCCCACAGTGACAGGAGCAGGATGATGAGGATGCAGAGGCCCGGTCTTGCTGACGCTGATGAGCGAGGAAGGTAAGTCTGGATTTTATTCACAGTGCAGTGGGGAGCCATTGAAAGTTTTTAAGCAGGGAAGTGACAGGATCGGGCTTGCTTTTGGAAGAGCTCACAGTGGCAGCTGAGAATGGGAACGCTTCCTTTTGAGCAGCAGCGCAGTTGAAGGATGACTGTGGGACTCATAGAGAGATCCTGGATGCTTTAATGGATACCGCGAGATGCTGTTTTACCAGAGTTGAGATTGTGTTATAAGTATTCTTGACTTGTTTAGTGTTGGTTGGAGTCTTTGGATCCCTTAGTGGGCCACAAATATGTCTGGTATAAATCTCATCCCGTGAACTCAGGTGTGCAAAAAATATAAATTTCTTTTTCTAATCTGAAACATAAACCAGAAAACTGAGTTATCCTTGAATTCCCCTCTGTTCCCCGTCTTTGCCCTCACACCACCCCTGCACCCATCCATGCTACATACAGTCCACTAGTCAGTCTTGTGGTCAATAGATCACCAGCATGGCCCTCAGCTAAACCTCCTCAGAAGCTCCTAACTGGTGTCCCTCTCCCCTCGCAACTGTAGTCAGTGCGCCCTTTGCTTAGCTAGAGTAATTGTTTACAAACGTACCTTAGGTTAGGCTTCTGCCAGCCATAATTCAGCTCTTTCTCTGCCCTGTTCTCACGCTTAGCTTACCCAACCCTCATGGCTCACATTGATCCTTCTTTGCTGCTTGACTTTTTGCTTTGTTTTCTCCTTGTCACCCAGCACATTTTAGATACAATGGTGGCTGTTGGATGCCTGAGTCGAGCCAATTTTTTCTTCCCATGGAGCTTTAATGACACCCTCAAATCTTTGCATGGCTGACTCCTTGTCCTAATTCACACTCTACTTGGACACCACTACTCTGAGGTCTTCCCTGACCAACCATTTGAAATAGCCACTCACTCATTCTGCTATGTGACATAGGGTCTTGCCTATGTCATAACCCAGGCTGGCCTCCTACCCATAATGCTCCTGTCTTAGCCCTCCCTCTGAGTGCTGGGATTATAGGCATGTGCCACCTTGCCCAGCCATCCTCCGTTCTATTTTCCCCTCTCAAGGAAACCATTAATGGATGCAACTCCGATATCCTTATCAGTCTATTTTCTTTCTGCTCTAAGGTCTATGTGACCGAAAAGGAAGACCTTTCCCTGTTGACTTCAACACTGGATTTCAGGCTCTGTGAACCCAGTTCATTCAGCATCTAGGATGCATGCTTGCATTTTTGTCTTGCCTATGGCTGGGTTTTCTGCAGAAATTCAGTAGAGTCTGAAAATGCTATCTCAGAGTCTGAAGAGCCCCAGCATGGAATGAGAATGAAAAGGAGGCATAGACCCCAAGGGGATGGCCAGCAGCACTGAGGCCCATGAGGTTAGACAACATGCAATGAGCTGTTTGTGGTCCACACCACTCTATGAGTTTCCAGGAAGCAATGAGCAAGTCGGATGGGGTGGAGAAAGGGGTGGTGAATTTGTTTAGGGCTGGATTAGGGGATCCAGTGAACTGATTATGGTAATAAAGAATCTAGAGATTCGGGAAGGATGCTGCAGTCCACAGGATGCTGGCATGTAGCAGGTGGCCAGGAAAATGTATTCAGTGAATGAGTGAGAACTGTGCCTATGCCGAGTTCGGAAGAAAAGCTAACAGGAAACGAGACACCACTTGGTGGGAAAGGAGGAATCTATAGCACCCTGGAGATGGGATATGAGGGGGAAGAGTTAGGGTGTTTTAAATGTTAGGAAGAATGGATTTCAAAGTGGAGCAGTTTCTTCAATGATGAAGAAGAAAGGAAGAGGAAATTCTGATAGGCTGAGGCCAGTGGGAAGTCTTGTTTTGTATCATCTTTGACCTGTATAACCTGGGCTGACCTTAAACCTTCAATCCTCTGCCTCAGCCTCTCAGGCACTGAGGTCATAAGGAAGCAACACCGTACTCAGCCTCATGAAGGAGTTTTAAAAATTAAGTTTTAAGTCGGGTGCCGTTATGTACACAGTTACTCAAGAAGCTGAGGGTTATTTGAGCTCAGGAGTCAGGCCGGATGGGCAGACCTCCAACTTGTAAAGAAAACTGAGTCACTCGAATGTATACTTGCATGTGTGTGAGCGAGCACACACACACACACACACACACACACTCACTCACTCACTCACTCACTCACTCACAGCTTTTTGAGATGTAATTCTTGTGTCATTATGCTCTCCCCATGAAAATGATATAATCCAGTGGTTTCTAATTTGTCACATCAATCAGCACAGCCTCAACATTGTTGCCACCCAAGAAACTCCGTAATCACTCACAGCCCTTTCTCATTTCTTTCCTCTCCAATTACATTTTAAGCCAGCCTTGTATTTATATGGCTCACAATTAAAATTACATTAAAAGGATAAACACAGGGAAGTCTTGCTTCCACCCAAGTTTGCCCACTTCTGTGGCCCCTCACTGACTCGGCCTCCGTATGTGAACTTTCACTAATTGAATTTGCTCCCTGGGCTCATTTACCATTCTTATTTTTGTCCTTGTTAACTCAAAAGTCAGTGTACCGTGCACATGCTTCGATCACTTAACAATGTAGGCTGGAGAATTGCTGGTGGGAAATGGAAGTTCTGTGGAGACTTCTGGAAAGAATTGAGGTTGGGCTGGGGTTGGGGAGGGTGGTGGGAGAGTGGATCATTGGGGGATAGTGAGCAAATAAGAGAGAATAGATCATATGTTTCCATGGAAACTGTTATAATAATTGAGAGTTCTCTTGCAGACTGGGGATGAAGCATTAAATAAATCGCAGACAGAATAACAGCCCATCATGAAAGCAAAACAGAATCACAAACACCTCTGTGATCATTTAAAGCAGAGTACTCTTGCAGAGTAAAGCGGAGCATGGCCACTCTCATGGTGCCAACGGTGGTTTGGAATTAATGCACTTTTGTATTCCAATGCCGACTTTGAACATTTTGCACAATCTGGCTAGTAACGTAGCTCAGTCCCCTTAACAGAAGAGCACGGCCACGAGTCTGCTTTCTCCCTTCAGAAGATGAAAAGAACCAGCCTTGGGGCTTCGCACCTCCCTCCCCCAGGTCCACAGGATCAGATCTGGCGCAGAAAAAAAAAAAAAAAACACACTCTCAACAAGCGCTGTGATCATTTGCAGAGTGACAACAGAGGGTGACACAAACATTTTGTTAAGACCTGTGAAAATGATATAAGGGCAAAAGCAAGTGTGAAGCCATTGCGTTCCAGATGTGTTGCTGTGAGGCCATTTGTGTTCCAGATGTGTCGCGCAGTCCTGCAAACTCATAAGAGAAGAGCCATTTGGAGAGTTAACTCATGGTTACCGGAAAGGTTGTCTTACCTGCAGGGCTTGTCGGCATGTCTGATTTACTTAGAGAAAGAGGTGTCTAGAAGTTCCTCTGAATATGTACCATGCATAAAGAAGGAAGAAACGTAGTGTTTGCCTTCTCATATTAGCATGGCAACCCCCCCCCAATACAATTCCCGCACAGCACAGACACAAGTCCTTTTTAAATAATGATATCTTCTATTTAGTCTTAGAAAGTTTATACATTTATATTTATATTTCATACAGTATATATTGATTGTGTTTGTCCACCGCTACCTTCCCCCAAATGCTTCAAGTGCTGCCACCCTACCCCCATCTCTTTTCTATCTTCATGTTCTTTTTTATTATTATTAATAACCTCCACCCTCCGGTTAATGTTCCCACATGTTTGGAGGGCCATCCACAGGGGCAGGAGCAACCTACCGGGGGCCATATCCCCTCAGCAGCCATCAGCTGCTGGTTGCTCCTTCTTTAGAAATGGGGCTTTGCTCCTCCATCCCCCATCCTTGCTGGTATTGTGACTGGCTTGATCTTGTGCAGGTAACCACAGCGTCTGTGAGTTGATATATGCAACAGTCATGCCGTGTCCAGATGTGAGCCTTTCCCAGTTGTCTTCCATCTACTGACTCTTACACATTCTCTGTGATGTCCCCTGAGCCTTGCATGGAGGAGGTCGATATAAATGACCAATGCATACCTGAGAACTCAGTTACTTACACTCAGCACTTAGGTCAGTTATAAGTCTCTCCATTAACCAGTACCTACAGCCAAAAGAAGCTTCTCTGACAAAATCTGAGAGCTTTATATGTCTGGAGGTATAAGTACAAGTGTTTAGAAGGCGGTTTGACAGTGTGAGCATGTAGCAAAACAACAGCATACTCCCCATGTGGCCTAAGAACTCCCTAGTCATGGGCTTTTGATCAGGTGAAGCTAGCCTCAAATCCAACCAGAAAGCAGTCGTTTACCTCGTTCTCGTGCTGCTACTGCATAAGTGGCACCTTTCTCTAGGATGGTTGGTATTATAGCATATAGTGTCTAGCACTGGGCAAGATTTCCACAACACCTTCTGCCACTGTGTAAGCTAGCCAGCAAGGAGGAAGTGTCATGGACAGTTTGAGGCAGACATAACTTTATACCACATATTTGATGTCTGTCACCCAAAAGTGACAAGTTTAAAACATCTGTTAAGTTATTAGGGCTAATATTGTTGTCTTCTGAGACCCAGGTATACTTATAGTAATGTTACATGTTGTTCAGAATAGTTTTTAAAGTTACACAGGGGCTAGAAAAATAGATTAGTTAATAAGTGTTTGTAATATAAGAATGAGGATCTAAGTTCACAATGGTGGCTTGAGCCTCTAAATCCAGCACCAGGGAGGCAGAGACACAAGGATCCCTAGGGATTGGCCAGCTAGTCTTGTCAAATGGGCAAGATCCGGGTTTGGTGGTTAGAAAAAAAAAGTGGAGAACAGTAGAGGAAGGTGCCAGACACCAATCTTTGGCCTATGCTTACATGTACACTCATGAGTACACACACACACACACACACGCACACACACACACATACACACGGGGGTGGGGGGGAGAGGGTCTCTGCCGCATCACATATGCATACCTCACTCACATGTATGAGTGCATAAACACACACACAAACACACACCACAAATATTTAAAAAGACCTCAAACCTGATACCATAAATATCTATGTAAAATGATATTTATTTCAATGATATTGATTGTTAAATAGAAAAGATGTAAGCAGCTTAAAGATCCATTCATTGAAGTGACGTTTAAATGATAGAGGTTGATCTGGGACACATTTAAACCAGGTACCTTTTTGTTAGTCTCTCTGTCTAACACTTACCCATTCACTAACAGGAAAAATGGAAGGAACTGTAATGAGCATCCATGATACCTGCCAACATAGATTCTGCAGTTAGCAATGGGCTTTCTTGGACTCATGGCATATCTGTATATCCATTTGCACCCCCTTCGCCAACACCTTCTCAGTGCCTTTCAGGGTCGGTGATAGACCTCCATGCATATGAGTCTAGACTCATGAAGCCCACTGAACCAGGACACCATCCTCGGAGGTCAAATTTACATTCAACTAAGTGCACATTTCTTAAGTGTATCGTTCTGTGCGTTTTGAAATAATGTGTGCTTTAAAGCACTGTGGGGCTGTAAACATTAGTCAAGAAAACCCGAAGGAGCAGATGTGAGCACAGCTGTGGTATGCTGTGGGAGCCTACAGGAGGCTGACTCCTAGATTAAGTCACCTTCCTGAGAAAGTGACTAGAGCTAGCCCGCAAGGATGAGTTAACCACGTAAAGAAAGAAATGATAACCTCAGGGTGCGTCCGCCTGGCTTGGGCTAGTTCGTGTAGCAGTCAGGACATGGACTCACCTGCTGTAACAAATAGACTCCCAGAGGTATACTGGCTCAGATACGAAAGAGGTGAATTTTAAGTCATAAATAGTACAAGATGGGTGTTCCTGGCCCTGCCCACCCTCGCCATATGATAATTAAGGGATAGAATTCTTTCTGCCTTATATGGCTCCATTAGTCCCGCCAGCCTATTCTCTACATTCAGAGGGTGGAGGGGGAGGAACAGGAGGAGGAGGCTCAAGCTGCTTTGTTCTGGAACTGACACACTTCACTTCTGCCCACACCCTATCAGAAGGATTTCAGTCCATGGCCACGCCTCGCAGCAAGGGTGTCTGGGAGAATAATTTTGGTGGCTAGCAAGTGGCCTCGCTCATCCTGGCTGCTCCTTAGCTCTGGCTGGAATTTTTCACAGTGTCCCAAAAGACCTTCTGACTTTTTCCCTTTAGAACACCGAGCTTCTCACACCCCACGAACACAAATCTTGAAGCGCCTCTTCCTGGTGACATTTCCTTGTGTTCAAATCATGGGACATACCAGGTGCTGGGGCTGCCGTTCCCGGGCCCAGCAAAAGCCAGGAATAAATCAAGTAGGATGCAGTCAGTGGCTTATGAAATTGAAAGAAGCAGCAAATGCTTGGGAACTGGGCACTCAGGTATCACATCCACAGCTGCTAAAAACAATTCTATCCTGTTCTGTGGCTGGGTGTGTACCCAAGACAGAAAGCGCCAACCTCCTCTGTGGCTGGAACTTCCTGGAACTGTGCCCAGGAAGTCCAGTGCCTGGATGTTCCCAGAGGTCAAAGATGTGGACCTGAAGTACCTGAATGTCCCTGGAGTCTAGGAAGGTGCCCTTCAACACTCAGAATTTAGCTGCTGTTGTCCAAGGTGAGGGTGCAGATTTTGCAGGTCAACGGTCAGAGCAAAGCAGCACACACAGATAAGATAATATTTATATTGTATATTGTTGTATGTTTATATTAATATGTTCTAGAGGAGTCTACCAGTGAAGGTAATTTTGTTCTTCTACTATGGCTAGTGCGAGAGCTAAAGTTATGTTTTAATTACTATGCCTAAGCGATCTGAACAACAAAATGCCTCTAGCCATAAGCCCCTTGCCCAAGGACAGATACTCCTGTGGAGGCTCTTGTTTATGTAAGATAATAAGCCACATGTTTTCACTCCTGTAAACAAGTTCGTTTGACCCAACTGCACCAGCTATGTTTGATATTTAGGAGGGAGTTACATAGGCAGGAAATACATGAAGATGTACGCTTGCCCCTGATTGGATGTAGGCAGGAGGTACGCAGATAGGAAGTACAACGAAATATATGCTTGGCCCTGATTGGACCTCATGGGAAGTACGTAGCCTTATGGGTGTAACTTTATAGACCTCTGCAAAAAAAAAATGAGACTCATTGCCATTTTCTGGGAGCCTAGAAATGGATCTGGCCAGAGTCCATCTTCCTGGCCGATATTTAATTAAAGCTTGCTTCAAATCTGGCTCTAAAACTGTGGTAGTGGTCTTATATGTGCATGGCAGGATTAGCATTAGTGCCAGTGATGCAGGTGGTGAAAATAGCCTTCACATCTTAGGCTCACATACAATTTGCCAGCTCGATGGCACTCGCTTTTGAAGCGCATGGAGTCTTCCTCTCTCACTCTGGTATGGCAAGTCCTCATCTCTCCTTTGCTCCGGATCTTCTCCTTTAGAGGAGATTCGTGCTTCAGGGTCCCACTGTTCTTTGAGCATCCTCTCTAGGGTCTTGGGAAGTGTGGCCTTGTTGGATTAGACATGGCAGTTACTAGGGGTGGGCTTTGAGGTTTCAGAGGCTCAAGCCAGACCTAGTGTCACTCTCTCTTCCTGCTGCCTGGGGATCCAATGTAGAACACTCAGCTATCTCTCCAGCACCACATCTGCCTGCATGTTGCCGTGCTTCCTGTCATGGTGACAGTAGAGTAAGCCTCTGAACCTGCAAGCCAGTCCCAGTTAAATGCTGCCCTCTGTAAGAGCTGCATGGTTACGTTGTCTCTTCACAGCAAGAGGAACTCTAGGACAGGATGGAACCCTAGGGCCTTGGACATGTTGGGTGAATGTCCTACTATTGTGGTACACCTTTGGCCTTGATTTTGGTCTCATACTGGCATGATACTGAGCCCACACATTCCGCCTTATCTTCATGTCTGGGGTGCCCATGTGTTTGAATAGGCAATTTCTCCACTTCTTTTCTCACTTACCCCTAAGTGCCAGTTTTCCTCCCTTCCTTTCACTGTGAGCTGCTGACCTCAGTGCTGGGAGGTCACCCTACCCGTCCCCTCACCCACTCGTCCACAAACCAGTGTGCATCAGTGGAATTCCCAAGAGCGCCCCGGAACTTGCCTTTACGTGCCTTCTGCTCTCCTGCACAGGCTTCAGAACTGTCAGACCCTCCAGATCTCCGAGGCATCTCTGGCCGGAGCAGTGCTGCTCAGTTGCTTCCTCTACAGCCTTTACAGTCTTGATTCCCCCATCCCAGTTTGTTCAATCCTCACAAACTGTACTACCTGCCCCGCCCACCCCTACCCCACCCACCTCTACCCTACCCTTCTCACCTCCATTCCATTCACACTCCCTTATCATCTCTCACCGTCATTGAACAGATATTAATTGTCATGAGAGGATTGTGCTTTGGACTGCCATGCCTTATGTGGTATTAATTAGTGCTGCAATTCCGTAAGTTAGTTGCTTAGGATAACTCTGTTGTCTCTGTGTGGGGATTATAAGTAAGGAAGGCTGGGCAACTTTGCCAAGATGTGATCTTTGAGAGGTGAATCAGGACTTGCAATCTGGTTTAATGATTCCAGTTGCTTCTTACCATCTTGTAACAGTGGTCTTTGCTACTTTGAGGTCTATACATCTTCCCAAACTTCCCCTTTCTTTCCTTCTCTTCACTCCATTTCTCCCTTTTCCTCCTCCTCTAGCTCCTCCTTCATGTCCTCCTCCTCTTCCTCCTAAGCACAGGGTCCCTCCATGTGGTCCAGTCTACCCTGAAACTGTATACTCCAGGCTGCCTTAAAACTCAGAATCCTCCTGTCTCAGCCTCTTGAGTACCAGGATTGCAGCTACAGCACTTCTGATTTTGAAATAGCATTTCCAAAATAGCTACCAGAGGCTCATAGTGGCATAAGCATATTCTTCCTCTTTCCATAGAAAAGAGTTAAAGATTGTGTCTTATGATTGCATTGGTATAAAGACAAATGCATTAATGTTGCATACTAGAATGTTTGCCTCAACCCCACTCCCCAGAGTTTCTCCCCTTGTGGTTTCAAAAACATTAAAATGTTTCACAAGGTCCCAAGATTGTGCCAGGCACAATTAAAGGAGAAGGCAGTCCTGATGCTCCCAACAGCCAGGTGCTCCTCTAGAGGCTCTGTGGACACAGGCGAACAGTCCAGATGCAGCATCTTGTGTCAAGTACAGGAGGAATTCTGACAGGAGGAAATGTCCTGAGGATATTAAAGGGGCATTAGTTCCTAGCAATAATGGAGACCTTCTCTCCTAAAGTCTTTGAGCTCCAGCTGTGGGAGGCGAGCCTAATTTTAATCTCATTAGTGGCGTGTATCCACACACACACATGCATGCGTACATTAGACGTGCTTATATAACCCTGCAGACAAAAGACTCCCCTTTCTTCCTCCTCTTTGCTATCTTCCTCTACCATATGTTAAATTGCTTTATCATATGGCTCACAGAGAGCTGAGAGTTGCTGCTACCTGTCCCCTAATCCTCTTCCAGGGAACCTTTGCTGTCTGATCTTGGCTTCCTGCCTGCTCTGTAGTTCTGTCCCAATTATGGTGTCTCTTCCCTCAGCCCCCAAGCTTCCATATGCAATTCTGACTGAGGTATGATTCGTGCAGGCTCATCTTTCTAAATCACTTTTCCCGATTTCCCAGGTCTCTGCTTGACAAAGTGACTTGACGCTTCAGTCTTCTGAAGATAGTGAATTGCAAAAGAGGATAAGGTCCTTTTTTTTTTTTTTGGTCTTCAACAAAATTAATTACACTGAGGAAAATTATCAGGAATTTCAAGCTTAAAATGCTTCATCTGTTGCAGATAGATAGTCAGGAGAGTAAAAGATGTTGAGGAATGGAGAGATGTGGTACCCAGCTGTTCATCCTGAAATGCCCAAAGGCAGGGCAAGATGGATTATTGACAAGAGCCCAGCAACTATGTCTCTGCCTCAAGGGAACTCACCCATCACCTTCCTTCCAATTACTGTCCCCCTCCCTGGCTGTTCATCAGTACTGCCTCCTTCAGCCTTTTCTGTGTCGAAATCCTAAATCTAGGCTATTCTAGAACTCTAAAATGCCAGAAAAGAGAAGCTAATGATATCCTTGCCTGTGCCCAAGAAGGAGGGGCAGCCACATAAGCAGAATAAAGACATGCTTTATGAGAGCATTTTTGGTATGAACAAGGGCTCTAACAGGAGAGTAGGAATGACTAACTTCTGTGGTCCACAGATCAAAGGAAAACTTTCCTCTTGGCCTATATATTCTTTTAAACACTTCCTGATTCTTTAAGGGTAAATACACAGTATTAAATCAGGCCATCTTATTGAAGATCCCCGACCCATGAACACAGAATCTGCACAGGGTTTAATGATCTAGGCATGGTGGAACATGTCTGTAAAGCCAGATCTCAAGAGATCACAAGCACAAGGCCAACTTGATCTACATAGTGGGACTTTTCTCTCATAGAGCTCAAGGACTGGGTATGTAACTCAGTAGTTAAGCAATTGGATGGCTTAAGAAAATGGTACTCTCAAGTTCAACTTTGGAACTTCCATAGTTCCTCTCCTGCCATCTATGCATCTCTTCCTACCACATCAGAAATTCACAGTGATGTGCTAATAGCACGACACATCTACAACTTTTTGTACAAAAATCATGGTAGCAGAAACCAGGGGACTGCAATCATCTAATACCCAGAGTAGGTATTTGGGATATTCAAATGAGGATGATACATAGGGTTAGAGGAGGCACGGTTTGCTCCACCCCATCCATGTCTCCCAGTGTTGTACTGTGCATTGTGTGCACTGTTGGAGAAGTCAGTCCTCTACTTCTGAGCACTGGGAGCGCATGTGAGTATTTCTAGTATTTCTAGTGTTGCTCATTTAATTTGCAGCATAGTCTAATGAGGTAGGGTTATTGTTATCTCCAGGTTAGAGATGCAGAAATAGAGGCTCGGGCAGTGAGAGACTTGCAGTCAAGCTGCAGAGGGAGTAGAGTGAAACCCAGTAAGTCCTCACAGCATCTCCTGTACCCTGCCCCAGAGAAGCTGCAGGCTCCAGCAGCAGTGATCTGTCACATCAACAGCAAAGCCAGTTTTGTGCTCACAAGGCAGATCAGATTATAAAGGAACAGGCTCTCTTTGTGCCACCTAATTGTTTAAATGAATGACAGACCCTTAAGAGTTTCATCTCATTGTCTTTTGGTAAAAGGCATCAATTACTGGCTTGTTTTCCAGAGAACCATCTATAAAACAGTGAAATTAAACCTGTTTTTATTTTAGCTATCTAGCTTTTGTCAAGCTTAACATACAACTCAAAGAAATGACTAAGCCAGACATGTTTCAGAGTTTGTTTGTTTGTTTGTTTGCCATCTCTGCTCTCAGTCCTTTCTGTTTTCTTCCTCTTTCTCTTTCTTTCTTACAAGAACTCTTAAGGCTTCTCTTAGCAAATTTCAAGTATACAGTCCAGTACTTTGTATGTGGCATACATGAAATCTCCCTAACTTTAGAATTGAAGCTGTAAGTGTCTCCCCATTTCCACACTGCCCATACCCCAGTTTTTGTTAGTGAACATCTTTCAGCTCTTTTATAGTTTAAGGATTTTTAGACTCCTCATATAAAAGCCTACAGTTTTTTGTCTTTCTATGTCTGGCTTGTTTCCCTTAGCATAAGGTCTTTCAAGTTAACTAATGTTTATTTTTAGCTCAAAAGAAGCCTTCAGTATCTATTACCAATCCATGCATTTCTAATAATGCCAGTAATGAGAGGTGATGTAGCCTCGAGGGTAGAGATAACACTTCTACATATTCTTACTGTAACTCAGTTAAGCATTTCCTATTAAGACTCAACCAAGCATCCTCATCAGGAACACAGGCAACAGTCTCGGGTTTAAGTCTCCTTGTTCACTCTCTACCTTTTTCTTACCGCCAGTGGAAGTCATCCCTCTCATTCTTTTGTGGCCTTTGTTTAATGAATTTGCAGGAGCCAGATATGACCAGTCTTTAAGGACCTCAGTTCTAAACTTCCCTCCGTAGTTTCTAGCTTTGTCTGTCTAAAGGGTAAAAACGCAACTAGATTAAACCTAAAGCATGATCTCCACAGCATCATTTAAAAAGGTTTAGAGGCTGAAGAGATAGCACTTGCTAAAAGTGTTTGCCAGGTAAACTCAAAATACATGAGTTCCATCCCCAGCCATCAAGCAAACATCTGGGCATGGGGAAGTACATTTGATGGGAGGTAGAGACAGGTGGTTCCCCAGTAAGCTAGACCAGTAAGAGACCCTGTCTCAAAAACAAAAGGCACCAATATGTCCTTTAATCCCAGCATTCAAGAGACAGAGGCAAGCAGATATCTATGATTTATTTTAAGGTCATCCTGATCTACACATTGAGTTTCAGACCAGCAAGGGCTATATCATGAAAACTTGTCTATAATTCCATCATTCTGGAGGTTGAGGCAGAAGAATCATAAGTTTGAGGCTGGAGAGAGAGAGAGAGAGAGAGAGAGAGAGAGAGAGAGAGAGAGAGAGAGAGAGGCTTAAAAATAAAGTAAAATAAAATGAAGTAAAAAAGCTCTGAACTTTCTGCAGGGATGACACTACGGTGACTTCCACAGTCACTGTGTATCCTCCAGATGAGCTCACACAGTGTGCCACAGCTTCCTCACATGGGCGTTTATATAAGCAGGCCTGCCAAATAAAAAGGGCATGTGTTCTTTTAAAACCAGCTAACAAAAGGGACAATTCCTGAGCACAGTCCTCTGGCCTCCACATATCTGTTCATGTGTATCTGCACACATGCAAATATGCACACACAATAAAAGTAATGAAGAAACGAAAAGGTTGAATTCTGGTTGCACCTGCTACCCTCACTGCTGACATGAAAATCAGCTCATTTCTGTCACAGGTCTATGCTTTACTAAAGAGATTTGTAGTTTTTTTTTTTATTTTATAAAGAAATTTTATTTGCTTCAAGACAGGAGCTCATCGTATGGTCCAGGCTGACCTTGAATTCTGCTGCAGCCTCGTGGGTACTGGGGTTACAGGTGCTCACCATCATGCTCAGCTGAGAGATTAGTTCATCTGCAGAAGCCTTGCATAAGAACCACGGAGTGGTTGATTTTATGTCCCCCACCTTACCGTGCATGGTGACTCTCATCTCTTTGTCGAGCAGACTTGAAAACTGCATGGAAGAAATGATTCGGTTCCACCCAGGTCTACACCCACTTCCAGTGCACAACAATTCCTCATTATTCCATTTTCCACTTTTCCTTTGAGCTTCGCTTCAGGAAGCTAAGCCGTTTTGGTTACCTTCTCCAAACAAGCTATTAAAGGCCCCGAATCAGACTGCTAACTTCCTCCCTGCTGGTTGAGGCAAACACACTGAGATCCTTGAGTCACGTGACTTCATATTAAACTGGAGCAGCCACCATATATTACATATTGAACACGTGCATGAGTGTGCACATACACTTAGAAAATTTGATCCAAAACTCAAGCCAAAGGAATATGCCTTGATAGATCAGAATTCAAGAACCTCGAGGTAGTATAGAACATCTCAGACATCTTCGTGCTGAGTGAAGCCAAGAATGGGCAGGCCTCATAAATTAAGAATTCGTAAGTATGATTCGTAAGTAAGTCAGCATCACCCTGAATGTCACTTTGTGACACTCTTCACAAACTATACATCACTGAATCATCACCTTGGCTCTGTGAGTCCTTGGGTTCTGTCACTGCCTTATCCCCACAGATAGCATGTTGAAAGAAAATCCCAGCTGGCATATTTTTTTCCTTCTACTCCAAGTCTTTGGTTATAAAGGATGTTGCTGTGATAACGTAGGTTAACAAAAAGCAATTTAGGAAAGAATAGGTTTATTTTAGCTTACAATTCCAAGTTACAGTCCATCACTGCAGGGAAATCATCAGTGAGAGCTTGAGAAAGTTGTTCACATAATATCCACAGTCTAGAAGAGAGAGGAAAATGCATGCATGCCTACATGCTTGCTTTCCTGCTTGCTTGAGTCCAGCTGGATTTCCCTACGATTAGACAGTTCAGGTACTCCTGCCTAGGGAATGGTGCTGCCCACACTGGACTGTGTCTTACCATATCATTTAACTTAATTAAGACAATATCCCATAGATAGTGTCACTTTTCCCAGGTGATTCTATTTTAGGTCACATTGACAAAGTTGACCACCACAAAAGATGAGGTTGTTTAAACCCCTCTCTTTGTCATTAGTTTGAAGATCCAGTCTGCAGGAGGATCTTGATATGTCTATATGGCAGACACCATGAAGTTGAGAGGCCTGGACATTGAGGGATATAGTTCCTTGCTCTCCATTGGAATTTTAGACATTAGTAGATGATCTGCTAATTCCACAGGAAAGCTCCGTTGGCTACTAAGTATGTACATTCCTTTACAAGACCCTTTTAAGACTCCCTAGAGGGGATACAGGTTTCTCCTTGGGGCCATGGCTTTCATTCTGGGCCTTGCACAAGACCTCCCAGAGCACATTTTACAATAGAATTCTGTCTTTTCAATTCATCTTGTCTTTCTCATGTATATGGAGAACGTGGGAAGGAATCCTTTATATCCAGGAAAGGAACTCTTTTTGTTCTTTTTGCTTTAATAATTAATGCTTACTTGGTGCAAAATACAGGTCTTTATTTGTGTTATGTCATTTAGTCTCAGTATGACCTTGCCAGGAAAAATATATCATTATGTCTCTCTATTAGATGGGGCAACAGAGACAAAGAAATTGAACTAACTTTCCCAACAATACAGAGAAAAACACTTGTCAAAGACAGAATTTGAATATGCAACTTGGGACCTTGAACTTGTACCTGTGTAAGTTTTCAGTTCTTGTTAGATAGAAATTTCTGGATCCTCAAAGTCCACTGGCACCATAATTCAATTCTTTTGAGACAGAGATCATTATGATGTCTACCATGTCGCAAAGGCAAGGGTGCTGAAGTTAGCTTTCATCCTAGAATCAGGATGCATCTAGATTTTTCTCAAAATCCTGTCCCTGAGTGACTGAGTGTCCTTGGAAGAGCAACTGGACAGTGTTTGGCCCACATTTAAGATCCTGACCATTATCCACATCCTGATGGATTTGGGCAGCTCACCTCCCTGTCATCTCCCCCACCATAGTCCTCTCACAGGAAGCACCCAGATATTTAGAAGATTCTGATTTAATTGGTCTGGAATGTGGCCCAACCATCCGCTCCGAAAAGCCCTGCAGAGAATTCTGATGTGCAGTGTAAAGACTCTAGCTCTTGCAAGCAGGTGGTGCGAAACCTGAGTACCAGGATTGCAGCTGCAGCACTCCTAATTTTGAAATAGCATTTCCAAAATGGCTACCAGAGGCTCGTAGTGGCATAAGCATATTCTTCCTCTTTCCATGGAAAAGAGTTAAAGATGTGTCTTATGATTGCATTGGTATAAAGTCAAACGCATTAATGTTGCATACTAGAATGTTTGCCTCAACCCCACTTCCCAGAGTTTCTCCCCTTGTGGTTTTAAAAACATTAAAATGTTTCACAAGCTCCCAAGATAGGGGTCTTTGGTCCTGTGCCAGGCACAATCAAAGGAGAAAGCAGTTCTGATTTTTACACTATCCTCTCAACAGCCAGGAGCTTCTCTAGCATGTTCCGTGGACACAGGAGAACAGATCCAGAGAACAACAGCTTTAGGACGATGTCCCATTTAGGCTCCCAACCTTGCCACACGTCTGTCACTTAGTAGATTTCTACTAAGGGATGTGGGGGCACAGGCCTCACAGGTTCCCTGTGGTGTCTTCATTGAGGTACAGGAGCTTTAACTCAATCCTTTACTCACCTCCCTTCTCTTCTGATTGCTGCTTGGACACTTTACTGACACGCTTTGTGCTCAATAGAATTCGGGGACCCTGACTCCCAGCATGCCTTTGTTCATTTTAGATGCATGTGTGCCAGCAGAAGTCATCAGGTTGAAACCTTTCTCTATCTCTGCTTGGTAGTGTCTCAGTTATAATTTGTATTGCTGTGATAAAAAAACACCAAGACTAAAAGCACCTTGGGGAGAAAAGGGTTTATTTCGGCTTACAGTTCTCAGGCCACACTCTTATAACTGAGGGAAGTCAGGAGGGAAACCCAAAGCAGAAACCTGGAGGCAGAAACTGATGCAGAGACTAGGGAGGAATGCTGCTGACTGGCTTGTGCCCTACAGCTTGTTTAGCCTGCTCTCTTTCACCATTCAAGACCACCAGTCCAAGGGTAGCCCCACCACAATGGGGGTAACCCTCCCATATCAGTCCCTAATGAAGGCACTATTCTACAGGCTTGCCCGAGGGCTGATCTTATGGAGGGATTTTCTCAGTCGAGGTCCCTCCTCCCTCACCTAACTCCAGCTTGTGTCAAGTTGACATGTAACAGCCAGCACAGCCAGCTCTCGGCCTCTGACGCTGCTGCATGTGTTGTTCCTGCTCCTCTGACCCATTATGGGAGTGATGGTAAGAACACCATTCACTACTCCTCTGCGTGTACAAAGCTCTGTGCAGGGAAGGAATTGTCTTCAGACCTCAGTTCCAGGAAGAACATGCTTTTCTGTTTGAAAACAAAATCACTTTCCCTATAGAAAATACCAATGTTATTACATTTCGTGTATGGCTGGTTGTTTTGGCTTCTAGGAAGAGAGACGAGGAGAGAGGGAGGGAGGGAGGATGAGGAGGAGAGGAGAGGCAGGCAGAATAATGCATTAAAATATGTACTATATACACATACTTGTATGGAAACACACAGACATAGGTGTTGGCTACACAGTGTATAATCATTTATAACCATCCGTGTTGAGGTATGTTTATGGGCCACACAATTCCCTTGTTTGTGTTACATAATCTTGAATAGTCTCTCAAGTTCTTTGGGAAATATGGGTTGAGTGATGTCATCTACACACATTAAGTAATTCCAAGTTCTAAGCACTTGAAGCCCTGAGCAAGTGACCTAGATCTAGGAGTTGTAGCTGTTTTTTTTTTTTTTTCTCACTCGGATCTGTTAACTCAATTAGTGAACAAATATTGGTTCACCGTTGACTGTGCTGGGTGTTAGGAGTATGAGCGACGGCAAACTGTCTGACCTCACAAAGGGGAAAGATAAGGCTGACGATCAGTGCGGAGGGAAGTGCCATGAGGGGAATGGGGAGACAGCTCAGTGGATAAGGTGTACCTGCTCCACAAGCCTGAGGACCCGGGTTCTAATCCCCGAAATCCATATAAAAGCCAGGCATAGCGGCATGCACTTGCAATCTCAGCCTTGGGGATTGAAGATGGGTGGACACAGGCAGATCCCTAGAGGTAGATGTCTAGAGCACAGTGGCCTATCAATCTAACCAAAATTGTGAGCTCTGTGTTTGGGAAAGACCCAGTCTCAAAAACTAAAACTAAAGTGGGGAAGATACCCGAACAGCTTCTGGCCTCCACGAGTACATTCACGAGAACACATACACTCACTTGATTACATCATGCATGTGCGCATACATACATACACACAAAGGAAAAGTGCTGTGACGAGAGATGAAGCCATGTCCTTGACATGAACACTGATGCTTAGGGAAGGTAGGCAGTCAGGACTTGGAGGGTGTCACAGTGAAATGTGAGCTGCCACTAGGAGGTCAGAGGGCAGAAGCTTGAAACCCTGGGGTAGTCCTGAAGGCTGGGGCCACCTGAGAGATAGAGGGGTTTGTAGGAAGTCTTATCTCAGGAAAACAGAGGGAGTGATGCTAGCTGGCTTGAGCTCTTCAGGCATCGTTTGGCTGTGTGGGTTGCAAGTGTATGGGGAGCTTGGGGTTAGGAAGACCAGAAGCAGAGCTGATAAAAAGCAACCATGGGAGCCTGGTTCACGGGCTAGCCATCCCTCAGGCTTTTCTCAGGAAAGATAAGGACTTTAAAAATCCCATCCACTGTCCTCCCTCTCACCATCCATAAACAAACAAACAAACAAACGAACAAACAAACAAACAAACAAGCAACCTCAAAATCTAACCCTGGTCTGTGTGGAGGTGACCTTCCTCAGACATCAGATGTCTGTAGATGGCATTGAGTTAAGATGAGGTCACTCTGGATTACAGTGGCCCTAATGTAATGTGTCCTTGTAAGAACACTGGGACACAGACACAGGACAACAGGGAGGGACACAGTGTGAAGAAAGAAGTAGAAATTGGAGAGATCTGTGTATCTACAAGCCAAGAGTACTAAGGCTAGCTGGCAGCTGCCAGAAGCTGGGAGAGGACATGGGATGGATTCTTTCTTGGTTTTCAGTAGCAGCTGACCCTGCTAGCATCTTGACTTTGAACTTCTGGCCTCCACATTTCTGAGAGGCTATGTTTCTGCTGTTTGAAGCCACCTCACTTTTTGTTCTTGGCTGCGCCCGACCTGGAAAACAGCCCAGTGCTGCATGTTAAGTGGTCATCAGTGCTAGTTAAGCTGCACTTTATACCCCCTGTCTCAGGCACCAGCTGAGGCCTTTATTTGGGCACATCCATTTAACAGATTCAGAAACTGAGGCTCAGAACAGCCAAGTGAACTTCCTAATGTCACACAGCTACTTTATGGCCTACCTTGGGTATACATCAGGCATTCTAACTCTCAAATCCACACATTCACCATTGCTGAGCACTACCCACTCCATGGCCAGAGGCCAGGATGCCGGGCATACCTCACCGTTGGGATCTGGCAGCAAAGTTCATCACCACAAGCTTCCCACCAGGGAGCCCTTGGGCTGCTTTTCTCTATTTTATTTGCTGTCGCTGGGGTTCTGCTATTTATCACATCTCTCCCTGAAGATTCTTGGGTAACAGATGTGGCTTGGAATTTGATAAGAACGCTACTTCAACACATCCTTCCAATCTGTGTGGAATCCTCACCCTGGAGACGCAGGGACAGCTGGGCAAACAACCCACGCCCTCTGTGCTGGTATTAAAGTTTCTGGAAGCTCCAGGAACTGCTCGATGCAATTAATAAGAGATTTATTTTCACTTCAGGAACACGGGGGGGGGGGGAGGGGCTGGGGGATGTGGCCATGGCCATTGCTAGTTCTGTGGCTAATGATTTGCATTTTGACTTTTGCTGTCTTTGTCTCCTGTGTAAGCATTAACCAAGTGTCTGGGATGTGCCAGGCGGTGACCAGATTCTTAAAAACAGTTAGCAAGTGTCAGTCTAGCCGTTGAGAAACAAACGTAGAAAAGGTACAGGAGAGCAGGCGAGGGGGCTCCGCTGTGTCACTGTGCCCTAGTTCTGGATGCTGTCGCTTCCAGTTTCTCCACTAAGGATAGACAGAGGGTCCTGAATTGTGAATGAAGGTCTGGGTGTGACAGGACATGTTAGCCTCTCAGGTAGGGGTTCTCCTCCCTTCCCTGGTCCTTCCACTCCCTTGCATCCAATCCAGATCACGTTACTGTTCCCTGTTTCTTCTCTCCCAGCTTTCTCTGCAATCAGAGAGCAGAAAACCCCACCTCCTCCTGATTCTCTGCCTCAGGACATTGATTCCCTTTAGTCATTGTCCCTACCTTGGCAAAGGCTAGGAACTTGAGTACCATGTAGAGAGCAGATAGAGGGGCTATACCAAAGACTCATCCTGACTCTGTAACTGGATTGCCACCTAATCCAGTAGCTATTCTGAGGGCCCAGTCAGTGTGACACAGGTAACAGCCACCGAGATGGGCAGCTCCGTAGAAGACAGAGGCAGAGAAAAGGCACACTGTGGTGAAACTGTGCTGGAAGCTTTCTTCCTAAAGCGTCCTACATGACCCTGAGTCTGTAGTGCCCATGGCCACCAGTGATTGGAAGGAGAGAGGAGACAGTAGAAGTAAGAGTCTGGGCGAGCTCAAGAAAGTTGGTGAGGTCTGCCTGAAAGCTTCAGTGTGTGAATGCTGAACCCTAGGAGCTTCCATGACTGAATCCAGTTGCACCATTTCTGTTAGGACAGGAGCTGAGTGGGTTTGCTGGCCCTTCTGTAAGCTCCTTGGTGTCCCTCCATACTCTGTGTGGTCCCAAGTCTCTGCTGCATTGCCTTGTTCATTTGCGTCAGGACTGAGCACTTTAGTCTTAATCTCTTAGCTTTAAAGACAGGAAGTTTGTGCTGGTGAGGTGGCTTCAGACTGGTAAAGCATTTGCTGTGCAAACCTGACGGGGTGAGCTTGACATCTGGATCCCTCGAAGAAGGGGAACCCACTCCTGAGAGTTGTCTGACCTCCACATGTGTGCCATGGCACCCCAGTACCTGCATACAATAACATAATATTAATATTAACATTTTAATAAAGGCAGGAACTTTAACCACATAAACCTAAGTTAAAATCCTGCCCTTGCTCCAAGTTGTACTTGGGGAAGGTATGTCCCAGTTTCTTATAAGATTCATAGCAGTGTCTACTTCCTAGAATCTTAGGCAAAGTAAATAAGAGATAACAAAGGAAAAAAAAACCCAATAATTGCTCGACACATCGATAAGCACTCAAAAATATGGTGCTGATGAGCGTTTCACACAAAACAGATAGCATAGTGTCTTTAGCAAATAGGCCAGTCAGATCACTTTGTCCTCAAGGAAGCCTTCTAAGGAAGGCTAGGTCTCCTTGGAATGTGATCCAGGCCTGCACTTCCCAAGAGCCCTCTGGAAAATAGCACATGCAAGGATAGTTCTTCTGACAGGGTCAAGAGCAAGGATAGTAATACCATAATGAAAATGACACTGTGTCCATAAGCCACCTGGTTTGCTGACCCTGCTTATGGCCACATCTGGTAGGAAGAAGCCCCAAGACAGCAGGTGAGGCTGTTAAAGCACTACCTCGGCTAATCCAATAGTTGTCTACTCTCTTCCTCCGTGTGTTCAGGGTGAGGGAGCATGACTGCTTCATTCTTGCTACATTCCCAGCAGGCTCTTACAGAACAGGACACAATGAAGCAATAGAGGAGAGAGTGTCTCGAACCCGGTGTCACCAAGCATTCATTCATTCCTGTGTTGTTAGTGTTTACTGATTATCTACCGCATGTCTGATCCTTTTGAAGATTTCAAGTTAAGAGAGTGAAATTTGGTTCCATGGTGGTGGTCGTCATTCTAGCCATGCTGGCTGCCATTGTCATCAATGAATGTGCCAAAGGGTTCAACACAAGTCTCGTCTTTCCTAGGACTGTCTTCTATTGATAGGACTTAACCATTCAAAGTGTGAGGTGGTTGCAAAGTGTTATTCATTGTCTCTGGGTTAACAACATGTCTTTCCAAAGCGGGGATTGGATTTGCATGGACTCCAGGTACCCATGGTTGTCCTCTAGGTCTCTTTTAACTGAGCTGATGTGTTTGCTGTCCTTCCCAGGTCATGCTCTCAGAGCGGAAGGGTACAGATGAACTCTATGCCGTGAAGATCCTGAAGAAAGATGTGGTGATCCAAGATGACGATGTGGAGTGCACAATGGTGGAGAAGAGGGTGCTGGCCCTGCCTGGGAAGCCCCCATTCCTGACTCAGCTCCATTCCTGCTTCCAGACCATGGTAATGGGTCCAGTGCTCAGGGTAGCCATGTCCAGGGTTTCCATGGGTTTGGGCCAATAATGCTTTCTTAATAGTAGCCATCCCAAGGAGATCCCTGGGCTGTTTGCCTTGTGGAAACTAAAGGATGCTGGGCCCACAGAAGTCAGCTGACAATTCCCAATGTTGCAACTGAACACTGTCCCCTGGGGCAAATGCTGTCCCAACTCAGGCAGATCGTTTAATACCCAGACAATCCAAATCTTTTCAAGCATTAAGAGGTGACTTAAGGACAGGGACTCAGCAAATCTTATAGCCTAGATAGTAACAGTTCGCCCTCCTAGCCCTTTGGAGGAGCATGTGCACGTCTCTGCAGGTTGCCTGAAGCCTTTGCTAGGGCCCTTCCCAGAAGAGGATTTCCTCAGAGCATAGCAATGAGAGAGTATCTGAGGCTGGGCAAAGGGTTGTAGGGAAGGGCTGATGATTTCAGAACATGGCTACTAGGATGAGTAGGAATCATTCATGCACTCTCTGCTGCTGCCCCAACAAGAGTTAAGTTGTCACTTGAGTGGATCCTGACCCTTCCCTGTTCCTGTCAGATGTTGACCTCCATGACCAGGAGAAGAGCCCAAGCACAAGTGCAAATTAAGAATTCATTCCGGAAGACATAGTTCTGTGAAAGGCCAATGGCTTTCGGGGATGGATTCTGTAGGATTCTTTTAGGATCCTTTGCCTTTTAACTTACACACTGACTTTACATCTCAACCTCTGTGTGAGATGGACTGGATGCTGTTGTAGTCTGCATTCAATTTGATTTACCTTTGGCGGCTAATCTAGTGAGTCCTCAAAGCCATTTTGTCACCTTCTTTTATCTGTGCTTTGATCTACTGAACATTCTGGGCTGTTTGGTCTGTAGTGTTTTCAGCCTAGTCTTTGCTTCCTGTACTCTCACAACATCCCTGCATGCTTCTCTCTCCCTTGTATTTTCTAGAAATGGGCAGCTGGGTCTAGAGGCTTGGTCAGACTCAGCTCCTATCCTTTAGTAAGACTGCAGGTGCCCCCAGGTTCCGGATGTATTCTTTCAGGAAATGCTTAAGGATGTTGATGATGCTGGCCCAGACTGATGCTCTCGGCACTAAGTCCATTAGCTCACTGAAAATTGTAAGATGGGAATATCTGTTTTACATTTGCTAGCTGGGGTGCTTTGTACAAAGCATTCTCCTTGCTTGTTTCCCGGCGGTCTGACTCAGACAGAAAAAGACAGAATCGATGCTCCATTTCTTCCCTTTGTTTACGCTTCTGGATAGTGAATTGGCTCACAGTTGCACTCTAAGGGAGGCTAAAACTTGGCTTTTAAAGTAAACCTTTAAGGGAAAGTGAGAGTGGCTGTAAAGAAAACTGTAAGTAAATGATAATTTATATCGTATGGGTACAGGCAGAGGCCAGTAACAAAAGATTTCAAATATCTTTAACACTACCTTGGGGAATTCAGTTCAGAAGGGGTCCACATGTTAACAGAGTTAGGACATAACCCTTGAGATGCCCCCTTCCCCCTTTCCATGGCTGGTTCCCAAACTTACTCAAGGGTAGCAGCACGCGAACGACTGACTGCCTGGTAAGTGGTGAACTTGGAATGACAGTTTGCAATTTCAGTTGTGTGTGTCGAAATGCAGAGGAATGAGCCATTTATGACTAATATTCATTGAACGAAGGATTGCATCATTACTAATAATGAACTGCTTTGAAAATGGCCGTGTGGAGTGGATTTGAGGTTATTCTTTTGATGGCAGGTGGCCTCCCTCATCTGTACTTCAGTTTTCTGACATCATAGATTCCAGAAGGAGCATGCATGTGGCAGCAGTACCAAGCACTAGGTTTTCCCCAACGAGTCATCGAGTGCCAAGGACAGACACTAAGAACCTCAAGAGTTAGTAGACTCTTGTCCTGCATGGGGAGAGGATCTGTGATTCCTTCCAGACAGTTTCCCACTCCAGAAAGTAGAGGGATCCAACAGACAATTTTCTCATTGGTTGACAATAACATGAAATGGCTAGTCCAGCTCTAGGGGCTGTGTTTTGTTTTGGGGGTAGGGTGATGGATGGGATACTTGGAGAAATGCACTTGCAAAAAGGCCTGGTGAGGCCATTTGAGAGAGGAGCAGACACCTAGCCATCTTACTTGTGTTGAAGTAGACACTCGGCCACCTCACCCGTGTTCAGATGGACATACTGACACCTCACCTGTACTCCAGACATCTTCTCATTGCATAAGATACCACAACACATGTTATTGTTTTCATTATAAATGATTTATGATTTTTTATTTTTCATTTTTTAAGACAGGGTCTCCTATGTAGTTTTATCTGTCCTGGAACTGTCTATGTAGACCAGGATGGACTCACCTTAAAGATATCCTTCCGCCTCTACCTCCTAAGTGCCAAGATTAAAGGCATGTGCCATCACATCCGGCCTGATTTTTAAAACTTTGTGCATGTGTGCATGTACATATGTGTGTTTATATATGTCTATGTAATCCAAGGTGGGGGGAGGCATCTGTGGAGATCAAAAGACCCTCAATCTGGAGGTACAGGTAGTTGTGAGTCACCCAATATGGATGCTGATAACTAGACTTGAGTCTTCTGAAAGAGCAGAAAGTGCCCATAACTGCTGAACTATCTTTCCAATACCATTTTCTAACTTTTGAAAATAATTATGTTAACATAATTTTTCATAAAATAAATATTATAATGTCTACTCTGTATGTGTATGAAAGTCACAAATTTAAGCTTCCTGGTAACTCTTAAATGGGTCTTACCATCATACCCAAGTTAGACAAGAAAACTGAAGCCATGCAGCTACATGTCAGGGCCCGGACTTGAACCAAGGCAGAGTAGCGGTAGTGCTAATACACTTAAGATACACACCGATACACGAGGAGGTTATCTGAGTGTGGATGACCTGGGTATCATTCTACCTGATGATTCCCAACACACAAATGTCCCCATTTGGCCTGAGCTCTAACCTCCCACCTGCTTAGTAAAGCCTCCCTTCCACCTCCGAGGTCTCCTCACCTCTAGGGTAAAACTGACTTTCTGTTAGAACATTTAACATATGTGAATCTTTAGAAGTGTTTCACCCCAGCTACACACTGATGCTACAATAGGGGTTGACCACAGCTGGAGGATTAAGGATTTGAGATACAGAACTCCTCTCTATGAACACAACGCTAAGCCCCCAGCTATTCCTACTCACCCCGAGTGCACCATGCTGAGATACGCACAAGGTGACCTCAGTAGGGACTGCCTTAGTTACTGTGCTGCTGCGGAGAACACCTTGACCAAGGCAACTTCTAGAAGGAAGGGTTTATTTTGGCTTGAGGTTCCAGAGGAATGAGATAATAGGAGAGCATGGAGTCCAGTAGAGGGTGTGCTGGCTGGAACAAGAAACCAAAGAGTTCATGTCTCAACCCCAAGCAGGAACCAGAGAGAGCAAACCGGAGGTTGGCGAGGCTTTTTAATCTTAAATCCCTCCCCCAGTGATGTACTTCCTCTAGCAGGGCTGTGCCACCCAAGCCTCCACAAGCAGTGCCACCAACTGGGAACCAAGCCTATGAGGAATGAGGACCCAAAGCAGCAGTGAGCAGCAACAAACATCCCACTTTGTGACTTGTTACCGTTTCTCACTGTCCCCTTCCAGCCCCTCTTTTAGGTTACATTACAAGAATGATAACAGTCAGAGAAGCTAACTAACTTGTGTACCGTCACACAGCTGGTTAGTCATAGAGCCTGTATTTATTCTGGAAGACTCCAGAATTCCAAGCCTTTGCTGTCCTCTCATGCCTGAATTCCACATTACTGCTTATGATTCGCAAACACTTTTTCCTTTTCTGGTTGTACCCACGCTTCACAACAATTGTCTGTTTTTCTGCCCAAAGGAAATTGACCTTAAGAAAAATCAAGTCACTCAGGTAACAGAATTGACAAGCGGGAAGCCCAGAATTAGAGACAGCGTTTCCTAACGGCCTATTAGGTGTTCTTGCTACTATAAAGCATCACTCCCACCCACCCCACCGTGGATTTCATAACAGTTAGCTAAAATTTTTCTCCTGGAGAGTGACTGAGGGTCAGAAGCATCATGGCTATTGTTACTGTGGCTTAGAAGAGCAGAAAAATTTCTGGGGAAAGCCTGTAGGGCTGGTCATCTAGCATAGTTCATGGGCTAGCAGTGTTGTGGTCTTGGTCGTGGAGGGATGCTGAGGGCATCCAGCAGCACTGGGACAGGCAGCACCTTGAAAGCCAGAACATTGTGGCTGATGTGTCAAAGGTTCCCATGCACAATTATTTGACCACATGTATACTTGTTTGTTGAACCCATTGTGTCAAGCCCCTGTAGTGCCAGTGTGTGCTGACATAGGGAACAAGAGAACAAGTGCCTTGTTCCCTTGGGATTTCCCACTCTGCCAGGGAGGCAGGAAAATGGCCACAACAACGAAAGCAGAGGTAGACTGGTATTGTGAGATGACTTTTTTTTTTTTTGATAGGATCATCAAGGAAAGCCTTGATGGTGAGGCTGACATTTGAGCAGAGACCAGAGCAGGCAGGGCTATTTGGGGGCAGCACAGTAGCTGAGAGCAGGAAGAATTCGTGTGAAGGCCTCAGGCAGGAACACGCTCCCTGTGTCTGAGGAGCAGCCAGAGGACCAGCTTAGCCTGAGCGGATTGTCATGTCATATTTTGTGACCCAGAATTCCTCTATGAATCAGCTCTCTTTAAAGGAACGACAAAGCTATTATAGCATACTACAACCTTGATAGGTTTTGTGTGTGTGTGTGTGTGTGTGTGTGTGTGTGTGTGTGTGTGTGTGTAGAATTTTAAAATTTAAGGTCCTTGATAGATTTTTTAAAAATCTGTAAAGTGGTTAAAACATATGAAAGTAAAATTCATCCAATAATACCCTAGATAGTTTCTGCCATTCTTGAAGTGACACAAAGCTTTTGTTTTGTTTTGGCTTTGTTTTGTTTTTTTGAAGCAGGGTTTCTTTGTGTATCCTTGGCTGTCCTGGAACTAGCCCTCTGTAGACCAGGCTGGCCTTAAACTCACAGAGATCCACCTGCCTCTCTCCACAGTGCTGGGATTAAAGGCGTGTTCCACCACCGTCTGGCCCCAAAGCTCATTATTTTAAAAGTTATTTAGAAAAGCAAAACTCTGTCAGAAATATCTTTACACTGTATTTTCAATGCTTTCAAAAATATGAGAGCCATTTTCCATGTTAGTGGAAACATAGAATATTAAATTTCATTTGATGTATTCTAAATGTGTTCAGCCTAAAACACGCACACAGGAAAGACTGACATGGCCAAATCAAGATATCGATTAGGTTCAGGGAAGGATTCATAGATAACTGTCTTCTCCTTGAGTTTCCAATATTTCAGCAGTGTCTCTAACAGGG
The DNA here is from genome assembly GCF_021556685.1 of Rattus norvegicus. NCBI lineage: Eukaryota > Metazoa > Chordata > Mammalia > Rodentia > Muridae > Rattus > Rattus norvegicus. The sequence continues at coordinate 190,031,997 of NC_141534.1, forward strand.
CAATTAAACTTTGGGGTGTGTGTGTTGCATACACACATGTGTATGCAGCCATGCACACAGTCCAGAGGAGGACATCGTGTGACCTTTTTTGTCCCTCGTTACCTTCAAACAAGGATCAGCACGCTCTGGTGCTTACAATATATCTTTTATCCTTTACAAAATTGAGATTACAGGTGCATTCACCTGCACTCCTCATGGTCTTACATGGGTGCTGGAGACTTGAACTTGGGTCCTCATGCTTACACAGCAAATGCAAGGTAATAACATATGAGCCATCTGCTCGGCCTCTTAGATTTTTAAAAAATTGCCCACAAGATGGCAAAATAGATGCAAAAGCTTTTGGAAGAGCGTTGAGTTTTAGGGAGTTACTCGTTAGATGAGCCAGTTTCAGGCAAGTGACTTCTAGTGAGCTGTCCCAGGAACATAGAGGGCAAAGCATGCATTCCCCAGGGAGATGGATATGAACCTGTGATTACCGGCCACAGGACTCCTAGAAAGTCACTAACAGTCGTGACTATGGGTTTTATCATCTCATAAAAGGAGCCCATTACATGGGGATTAAAAGAGACAGTAGAGCAAATCTAACAAACGCTAAGTGGAAGTCGGTTCCATGATTAGAACTGGGCTGGGGCCCCTTGCTGCACCAGCACAAAATAATTTCATTTCCTCTAATCTTTTTGCAGTTTTTCTCAGGGACAATTGTCAGCCAGGCACATTCATGTAATTTCCCAACTGCCAGTGGGCACAGGCAGTTAACTTTCTTCAGCAAAACATCTATTTTAACTGTTTTCTTTTCAATTGAACATATGCACCTCTTTTTTTTTTAAATAGAATTAGATTTCATGAGTCATTGAGGGACAGAAGTTACTTCCTCCCCAAATTTGCTGCCATGGCCCAGCTATAACTCAGCTGCAAGGCATGCTGGGAGAAGCATCAACCCAGAATACAAAGGAGGGCAGAGATGGAGACAGGGATGGTTTCCACTTATTGGCATCATGCACATTGAGGCTTCAGAGCATCCAAGGCGCCATAGTGACTCAGGCCATATCTGGTTTTTGTAGTAATGTCCAAGGCTGGGCTTGGACCTTAAGGCAATGCTGAAGAAGGTTCTGGGAGGGGTCTTGGTCAGAGATGACTGGGTTGTAAGAAATAGAATACTGCTCTCCCACACTAAACTACCTCATGCATAAACAGAAACAAGCAACTAACACTAAGGAAGTCTTCATGGGAGAGAAATAAAGGCACATGTGTGCTTGACCTTGGAAGGATCTAGAATTTGTAAATTTAAGGCAGATTTGTCTTCTTTCTTATTGTTTCTGTGTTTGTCACTGCTTTTGGCAAGCGTGGCTTCTCTAGTCCATATCCAGTAAATTTCCTGAGTCCCAACTCATAATCACAGGAGAAGGAATCTGATTGGTTCGGTTATATCAGGTGTTTCTTCATGGCCCAACCAAGTGTTCATTAGGTAACACTAACTCAGTGGGAACCTTATAAAAAGCGTTGCATCTACTGGGAAGGAATAATTGGTGCTTCTGATAACTGGGGGATGCCAATTGAGCCCATGGAGATTCAGACACAGATGCAGTCTGAAGTGCCTCACGGGAAAGAGAAGTAGTACCCAAGGGGTTCCTGGGAACTTGGCAGGTATCAGGGCTTCAGGGCACTAATGATTAGAGGCTCTTGGGTAGGGAAGGAACCAGAAATGCCAACTGAATATAAGTGCTAGGGCAGGTAGGGATGAAGATAGTTGGGTTTGCTCTATTCTCTTGATGGTAGCATTCGCATATTCATTTGATATTAAAAATCCTCGAAAGGTGGTTCCAGTCCCTGAGGACCTTTGTGTCTGCACCAAGGGCAATAGGAAGGCAGAACAACAACAACAAAAAAAAGCAGGTTGGTTTGGATTGGGATTCTCATGCTATAAAATGAGAGAAAGGAGAGCTGAGTGTGGACACACCTCCTTGACCACACATTCACCTCAATGAAGCTCTGTGAATTCACACAGACTTGGCATGCTTGTCTGATGTGGAAGCACCCCATATGGAGGAGAAGCTGCTATGACTCGACTCCATTTAAGAAGACAGAGGGTGCGAATAACCAACCGGAGGTCCCAGAGCAAGTATCCCGTATAACTAGGGTGTGAACCAGGACTGACTGATGCCAAAGCCAGAGCTCTTAATCACAGTATTTCATGGCTTCTCTGGAGAGAAGCAGATGGCTGGGCGTGATAAAGGGAGCAACTTATAGTCACACTGAATACACGGACAAGCCTTGAAAAAAATCATTAAAAACTGCTACGGGGACAACATAACACAACTCATCTTAGAACGCAGTACAAGAGCTGCCCACGTGGTTGGTATCTCCCCCCTCTCCCCAGGTCTTATTAAAAGTGGCAAGGGACCCGGGGAGACAGTTCAATGGATGACAGTGCTTTCCCCACATGCACAGGGAACTGAATTTGGAACCCAGCCCTCATGCACCTGTAACCCCTCATGCTGTGAGGGAGAGAACGGGAGCATCACTAGAGCTTGACGGCTGCCAGCTTCAGTGCAGTGAGAGACTCTAATGCGAATAAATGAGAGAGGCTGACAAAGCAGGCCCTCCAATGTCATTCTCTAGACTCTGTACACATGTGTGTGCCCATGTACCTGTACGTACACGTGTATACATGCCACTTACATATACCATAATCACAGAGAAAATGGCCGATATCATCACCACCACCACACAAGCCTCATGCCACACTCTATTTCAGACATGTTGGGGGAGGATTGCCTCTCTTGTGTTCCCTGACACCACATGCACAGCACAGATGAATTGTGCATGTGCGGTGCACTTATCATTTTAAATGGCCACCCCCTGTACTCGCATTCCAAATTTGGAAAATTCTGCCCAACTATTATACATGACACATATACATGAGATTCTTTTAGCTTTTTGAATTTACTGAGGGAATTTGGAAGAAAATGAAGCAAAGAATTGAAAATATCCAGAAGCCACTTTCAGCTTACAGGCCATAGCAGCATCACTTTGAAAGAGGCATTTTAAGGCTGAGCAGTCTGGTTAGTTTGAAGAGAAAGACGGTGAGTTTGCCTTTCTGGGCTTTTAATTGGAGACGACAGTGGAACGCCCACTTAGGAACATCCTGGAGTTGGCTGGAGCCGGCTGGAGCCAGCTGGAGCTCAGGAGAAATACAAGTCAACGTGCATCAGTCCAGAGAGAGCCTCTGAGCTGTGATTAGACGGGGAGAGGCACGCTCAGCTTGAAAGTGATCCTCAATAAGTACTTCTGTGATTCTTATATGGAGAGTCCATCAAGTAAATCCTTATCAAAAACCATGGGTGTGAGAACAAGGAGCTAACGAAGCAATGATTTTGTAAGAAGGGTGGGGAACAGAGTCAAATTCCAGGGTTGTGAAGGGGGCTAATTGGGTAAGAGCTGAGGTCCCAGGGTTCGCTCCTGGCTCTCTTAATGCTGTGCCTTCTATTGCATTTATTTTGAGCATGGTTTGAATTAGTTATATGTATATTTTAACCAAGATTTGGATGCTCTAGGGAAAAGTTCTGTATCTTACTCTTTATTTTGGCCCCTGGAATGACTAATACCATGACTCACTCATACACACACACACACACACACACACACACACACACACACACACACACACACGTTCAAAGGAAGCTCTCAAATTTGCCTCTACTCAAGGTTTGCTCTGGTTGACCCCCAGTTGGACTTTTGAAACTTTTGCATTCCTGACTACTGCTGGGTAGGAACTTTGTGATATGGACAAATGGTGTTTGTTTGTATTTTAAATAAAGTAAATTCTTTAAAATATTGATGCACCAAAGTCAAATTTGATATAGACTGGAAATAGCAGAGTCCAGACTGAGTTTATAGTTTTTACAAGGACAATGACTTTCCATTTATGAAGATTTAACATATTTAAGTAATTATGTTTCAGTTTTTCAAGTGAATTTCAACTTACATACTTATTTTAGTCTTGCTATGTAGTACAAGATGGTCTTAGAATCTTTCTGCCTCAGCTTCCCAAGTGCTTCACTGTAGGACTGTCCCACCATGCTCAGAAAAAACAAAAGACAAAACCAAACAAATGAATAAACAAAAATCAAACCAACTAACCAACCAAACGATGACAATAACAAAACTCATAAACTGATCTCTAAGACTGATCTTTAAGGTGAGGAAGTATAGCTCTTTGAAAAGCTGCTTGTGTTTAATATTTTCTTTCCATAATTCATTTTTCACCTTACATCCCAATTGCAAAACCCTCTCTCCTCCCAGTCCTGCCCTTACAAATCCCTGCCCCTATTACTCCTTGCCCTTCTCCTCAGAGAAGAGGAAGCCCCATTGGGTACCACCTCACCCTAAGACTAATTTTTAAATAGGTGTATTTTGGTAGAGGAGTAAAGTTTAGTGAAAAGCTTGAATTCATCCAGGAGGATGGCTGAAGCCCCCTCTCGTCCTTTGTCATCTTCCAGCCATGATCTGGTCCCACCCATGACTTCTTGTCACATCTGACTCCGTGTACCTTATTCTTTCTGTTCAGCGATAACACCCGTGACATAAAGAAGCTTCCTATATTTAAATTTAACTATATTTCAAACTCCACAAACATAAGTTATAAAACGTATAGACCTATACACCTATGATTATCTAGAATTGTCCGCTACCCTGCTTTGAGAAACATTGCCATTTGGAAAGGTGTCCAGTGATCCCTCCACACTAGCACTGTGGGTTCCTTCCAGCAGCATGGCTGGCAGTGGAGAGACATCTGACACAGAGTGGGCATCATTAAGTGTCCAGAGGCTAAGGGACAGCAAGATGCCAGCCATAACATTTAGTAACCAAGACACTGGCCAGCCAAAGCTAGCCTGGTACAGTTCAGTGATGGTTGGGTCAGCATCCTCCCATGTACAGTTAGCAGTGGAAACAGATCATAAAGCACCAGCCTTAACAGGGCTGTCATGGGACTGGGATCCTGACTATTGGGTCTGGGGAGAGGGGACAAGTTAAACTAATCCAGCCAGAAATCAAGCAAGTAAAGTCTCTCCCTCACTTCTCCCTCTGTGGCCAATGCCATCTGCTAGTTTTAAAAATAATTTTTAAAAGCAAGTGTTTTGGTTCTCTTCAGTGTGCAGCAAAGACAGATGCTATTTTAGGTTTGTTTTCTATCACCCCCCCCAACCAAGAACCAGGGGCTGAGTGTCGTTGGGCTCTGGTGTACTGTCTGCTTTATGCTACCAGCTTCGGTGTGACCTTTGAGCTAACTGCATATTCCACCTCCCCATTCCCCCCTCTGCCTCTCATTAGGTTGTTAGAAAGAGGAAGTAGTATTGATCCGAGAAAAAGATTTTTTTCCCCAAAAAATATATAATTGGTTGATTTGTGCTGCTCGCTGTAAACCTGCAGCTCCAGCTGGATGCAAGGATAGAACACTGCGAACTTTCCCTGCTGCTGGGCTAGAGGCTTTGAAGGAAGGATGCATCCATATATCCCTTCCAGAACCTTCCACACTGCTTGTTCTCATGGGGGGCAGTGTAGTGAGAGACTCTGAGTGCTGGCCCTAGATCTGATCCGTCTTGGTTCAAACCCTGGCTCCGCCACTTACTAGCTGAGTGATGCTTCGCCAGCCACCTTCCTCTGTATCTCCTTTCACATGTGAAGAGAGAGGAGAACGATCTAGTACTTGTCGTGCTGGGTTGTTTAGAGATGTAAAAGAGATGGAGCATACACAGAGCACTTAACTCAGACAGACATCAGGTGTTTGATGATGGTGGCTTTGTGTCATCCTCATCTGTGTAACGACTATTAGAATGCACCCTTGACCACCTTGGTACCTTTTATATACAGTAATATAAACACCTATGCACTGGAAGGAATTATTTCCTTAGACGTTGGATTATACATTTGTTCTATGGCCAGAATTCTCCTAGGCAGTGTGTCTGTGCCATCTTGTATCTGGTTTAGTACCCTGTGGGTGGGTGATGAGTGTCCACTGTATAAGTGAAGAGAATCCTGGAGATCAGACAGGTTCATTGCATGGAAGTCGCATGGCTAGTAAGCGGCAGAATGACATTCCTGACACCCAGGATGCTGGCCTTGAACTCTCAAGCACAATCCTGCCCCAGCCTCCCAAGCTACTGGGATTACAGGCGCGCGCCACCACGCTCGACATTCCAACGCAGTGTTCGCTATGGCTTTGGGATCTCTGCCCTGCGGTGTCCCTCTTGCACTGATCCTCCCAGCGTTCTAGCCCTCCCAGTAGGCTTTGCAACGTTTCACGCAAAGCCGACTTTTACATCCCCCCTCAGCGTTACCAACATCTTAAACAACCCAACCCACAGTTTACAAAAAGACACCCAGTGCTCTGGACAATGGGATTCTGACACCTTCTGTTCCATTCCTAAGTACCATTTCATTCTAATTCTTGCTTAATTTTCTCTTTAAAAAATGGCTATGACCCACCAAGTTCACGAGGTGACCAGTAAGAGTGAGATACAGTGCTGGCCTGGCTTGAGAAGCCAGGTGATGCTCTTCATCCGGGTCAGAGTCGAAGCATACAGCACTGTGTCTGACAGGAGCCACTGTGTGTCTGACGGGAGCCACTGTGTTGGAGATACTGTCCTTGTCACACACAGAGGACACAGGCCCAGGGACATAGAGTGATCTTGAGGCCTGTCCCCACAGAAACATCTTTTCCAACTTTTGAACTCATGATGGTGCTTCAGGTGCCCATGGATTCCTGTGGCATTCACCCTTAATTTACACAGATGGATTGGTTTTGGCCGGAGATGGCAGACATTCAGTACTATCCATCACTAGACTGTCACTCACAAAATGAAGCTCCCAAATCTTTACGTTTTCCCATGTACAGATCCCCTTAACATGATCTGAGTCAGTCTGTCTCTGGTCTCTTCTCCCGCCCTGTCTCCTTTCTTCTCTGTTTGGACACTCTCACTGGTTCCTTGGTGGGTCCTAAGGTATGGTAAGTAAACTCTCTGCCCATGGTCTTTGCTAGGCTGTTTCCTCCACCAGACACATGCCTGCTCTGGGTGGGTTTGCTCAAGGGTCTCCTCGGTGATGTTTACGCTGAGCACTTTACTGCAGTTGACAGCCTCTACCCTGTCTCCTTCACCAGCACCCCAGTCTCTTTAACCTGGACCTTTCACACGGCACCCAATACCTTTTGACACTTTTTATAACCTCTAGTATTATCTTTAGCAATATCACTCTGCTGAGTTGAGACATAGATGGCAGGGGTTTTTGTTGGCTTTGTTCATTGCTTTTTCTCTCCTGTATCTGTAACCTGGTACCTAGTAGGGCTCTGAAAATAGTTCTTTATTTATTAAAGGACAAATGGATTAAACAGTGAGATAGACTGCTGTCAGGTTGAACATGTAATTACAAACTGTTGTGTCATCAGAGGGGTCATCTGCAGAGTCTCGCAGAAGACTATAGCAAGCAGACTTGACTTAGATTGGGTGGGTTAATTTAGAGGAAACGTTTTTTTAGGCTGGGAACATGAGGGGGATTTAAGTTTCCTGCAAATAGCGTGAGCGCTGCCATGGCAGGCCAAAAGAAAGCAGATTAAAGAAACAATGACGCCCAGGCAGAGCTAAGGGACTAAGCAGACTGAAGGAGCAATGACACCCAGTCAGAGCTAACGGGTGGGGTTGGGGGGATCGTTCATTCATTTAGCAAAGCCCTTTGACAGAAGGAAAGACGTCAAATCTCAAGTGGGCATTTCTCCAGGACCATGATACCTTCTGCCTCACTAGCCTTACAGACAGCACCATGGATCTGATTCCCTCCACTGTTCAGATGAAGAAACCCTGACATCAACACTTCAAATACACCCAGCTACTAAGAGCTAGAGCTGTGCTCCTAAATAAAGCCTCTTTGGCTTCCAAGCATGTAGTCTTTCACTCTCTGGACACCTCCTGTGTGTTGCTCAAATGCCAGAAACAGGCTTACCCAGAGCCTGGCCTGAAAGAGCTTACAGCCTTGAAAGTGCAAAGTCCCCTAGGTTGAGATATAGATTTGTTTTCCAGGTCCCAGTTGCTTTACTTCTGTATATGTCCTTGTTTTAGGTTCTTGTTGTTATATATAAAAACATGATCCTCAAAGGTACATAAAGCAGCCAAAGAAGGGAGATTAGATTATTCAATATGGCCACTTTGGAAAGAAGGAATCTGTCTTCAGAGTTATGGGCATGGCTTGGCTTTAGATAGAGGGCAAGACATATGAATAATGAAGCTGTCCTGGTCAAGATGTGGTCCTGCCCTTCATTGCCTCATCACTGTCTTGGCTCGGGTCTGTCCTGCGGGGTGGTCTGACTGTGTGTAATCACTTCCTGGGAGACACATGCCTCCTCTAGATAGGCTGGTTCTTCTGTCTCTTTTCTTCTTTTAGTATGAGACTTCTGGAGGATTTTTAATTTGGTGTGGAGCATTGTCTCCACTGTCTGATAGCTGATGGGAAAGATGCAGGTGTCTCTGTAGAACATCATGTCTTCCAATCAGGAGGTTACAGCTTCACTCACCTTGCTTTTAAATTTTAGTCTTGAGGGATTTAGGCCAATCTTCTGGATTTGTAATGAAAATTCCTGAAATATGCCTGTGCACACATCAGCACTTGCTGTAACGAAATGTCTGAGGAAAACAATTTAAAGGGAAGAAAGGTCAGTTGGCTCATGGCTTCACGGGTGTCAGTCTATGGTTACCTGGGCCCATCCACTATTACTCTCATCCATGAGGCAGAATGGTGGAATGCCCTGATGGTGCCGAGGAAGGAAGGGAGGGAGGCTAAGGAAGCAATTAGAGACAAAATATACCCTTTAAGATCATGTCCTAGTGACCCACTTCCTTCGGTAGCTACCGTCTCCTAAAGTTTCCACTGCCTCTCAGTAGCTTACTAAGTTATGAACCCATAAGAATTATCTCATTAATGAGAAACCTCATGTTCCAACCACTTCCTCAAGTCCCACCTCTGGACTCTGCTGTGCTGTTCTGGTTTGAATATGATGTGTCCTCATGGGTTATATATTGGGGCCTTGACTGAAAGCTGATGGACTTGTGGGAAGTGATTGGGTCCTAAGAGCTCTGGCCAAAATAGGCTTGTCTTCCCCTTAAGTTGCAATCTCAGGTTTTTAGTCACAGTGTCAAGAAAGGTAACTACCAGTCAGGGCTCCAGCCTTCCACATGCGAATATTTGGGGAGATTTCCAAGCCCAAAGTGCAGCGATGTCTTCCTGTTGCTTTTGAAACTCTGCTAAATGATGGATTTTGCCAGTCAACAGGTTAGTTCTCTGTCATCTCAAAACTCCGTGGCTTAAAGCAGCAGTAAACATTGATCACTGTACAGTTTCTGTAAGGGATTTATGCCAGCACAACTCCCTAAAAGTCTAATTCCTGGTCTCAAAAGAAGTGCCAGTCAAGTGGCTACTGCAGTCCTCAGATGGCTTAGACAAGGAAGGTGATTCAGTAATGTGACTAGCGTGCTGGTGCTGGTGTGTTGAAACTTTGAGGCTTCGTCAAAAGGCCTCTGCATAGTGCTGGTTGAGGGTCTGCCCATCATGGCTGCTGTAGAAGGTGCAGAATAGAAGCCATAAGGTCTTTTGTGACCTCATCCTAAAGTCATGCAACCTTATTGGTTACACAAATTAACCCAGTCATTGAGGGAAGATAGTACAGGTCAGCATGCACATTAGAAGGTGAAATCACTAGAGAGCCAACATGGAGACAGGCTCCCACAAATTACCACAAATTATATACCCAATATTTACTACTTTTTTTCCAGCAAACTCTGTACTAGAGAATAATACCAATTAAGTAGTAAGATCTATGTGTTAATTATATTTTCCAGCACAGATGAATTTCAATTTGTAGTTATTAATTAAAAGTGATTTCATTCCACCTGTGCTAGCCTGCATGCTTACAGTGGCACAGAGGTTACCCTTAAGGGGATGCTGGGCCCTGCCTGAAAGAACATGCTGGAGTTCTGGTAGTTCTCATCATAAATCATAGCTACTTCCTGCTCCCCATTTGGGTCCTGAGAAAGTATGGGGTGCTGACTTTGGTGTTTGCTCTCTTTCCTCAGGACCGCCTCTACTTTGTGATGGAGTATGTGAACGGGGGTGACCTCATGTACCACATCCAACAAGTTGGCCGTTTCAAGGAGCCCCATGCTGTGTAAGACAGACCTCCTGCTGTGCCCTTTCCTTGGGATAAATGGGTGTCAGTTCCTTTGGCGTTTTTTTTAGTCTACTAGGGATTTTTTCCCCCAACATCCCAGGCTTCCTCTTTGTGAGCAGTACTTGTCTAAGGAGGACTGTATTCTGCTTGCTTTGAGATGTTTCTTTATGTTCCTGAATCCCAAGTAAGAACTCATAGCTCTAAACTGATGGCCATTTCATAATCTCTAATTTTTTTGTCCCTCCATCCTGAGAAAGGTCTTCTAACTTCCTTGGGGAATGTCTTTGCAGGTTTTTGTTTGTTCATTTGCTAATATTTATTGAGAGCTTTCTTTGTGCGAGACCCTTGAGTACTGAACAAACACTATCTCATTTCATCCTGAGCAGTATGGGGAGAGAGATAGTCTCACCCAAGCTTTACAAACAAGTGAAATGAGACCCTGAGGGTGGGAATGGCCAAGATTCTAGACCTAGTGGAGGATCTGTGTGGGTGAGACCCACCTGTTTTGTTTTTCTGTTTCCTACGCCCCCTTCCCTCTCATTTTTGGGGAGATGAAGGTTCCAGTTGACTTGAAGCTGTGGTCCATGGGTTCTCCATTTTGTCCCCTCCAATCCATAAACCAGTAAGTGGTCATTTATAAAACAAAGATCTCACCAAGCTTCTCCTTTGCTTAGAACCCTGTGGGTGAGCAGACACAGAAAAAGCCATGGGAATGAATGTCAATTCTCCTTCCTGGGTGTCTGCTTAGGTTTTATTGCTTCTCCTGAGAGCCCCCAGAGCCCATGCAGGGACCCACCCCCCTGTTTTGTTCAGCCTGCTTCCTGTCTTCCCACCTCCTGAAGCCAGGAACACTGTTCTGTTTAGCCCTGTATTTCCTAATCAAGCTTTGTGATGGGATCATAAGACAGCTTTTCCTTGTCTCTCTGACATCAAGTTGACCGAGGTTTGAGTCATCATTACATGACACATACTATTAGGACTGAGCACAGTCCCCCGAGGTCTTGCCAACCCATGTGGCATAACTGGCAGGGTTTTCTTTGTTTTGTTTTAGTTTGGTTTTGTGCTCTTAAGATCTCTTTAGGAGCCAGACACAATGGCCAGCCCTTGAGATGCTGAGGCAGGGAGATTTCAAGTTTGAGGCAAGCCTGGGTTATATGACAAGTTACAGAGTTACAGGCCAGCTGAGCTGCATATGGAGTGAAGTTTGGCCTCAAGAAATACGAAAACAAAATAGGAACTGGGCTGTGCCTAGATACACACTGCTCTGGGTTCTCCTACTATCCCTAGCAGCATAAGAAAAAGCAAACTCCTCTTCCTTCTTGGTGGACTTCCACCAAGAGGTTACACATTAGACGCCAGCTGTTTCCAGTCCGGGCTGGACCATTCATCTGATGAATGTCTTCTCCAGGCCCTTCACAGATTTCATCTCTAAGCCTTAGTTTCCCTATTTGAACAACAAAGCTGTACTAGTAGGACCTATGTCATGGACTCTAGGTGGTATTAAAACAGATAACCCCCAAAACAATGTCAAGCACAGGCTAAGTTTTCAATGGCTTCCAGAGGCTGACACTAAAGCCTTCGAACTTGTACTATATTGAAACGATCCTTCTCCACCAGCCCATCCACCCCCACTGCCCCTCCCCACTATGCAGTTGCTGACCCTTTACCCACCCCACACATGTCACTCTGAACCATCCTGGTCACCCATCCATGTACTCTGCATTTTAGGAGACATAGAACTGACTATCCACTGTGGGCTTTATATGCCAAGTGCCTCGTTCAATATTCTATTGACTTCTGAGCTAAGTGTATGGTGCCCTTGACTTTCTCCATCACCATTTTTTTTTTAATTTCAGATTTTACGCTGCAGAGATTGCCATCGGTCTTTTCTTCTTGCAGAGCAAGGGCATCATTTACCGGTAAGTGAGCATGGCTGTTCTTTCTGTCTCCTCAGCTCCCTCAGCTCCTCCCTTCCTGCCTCTTTCTTCAACTGCTTTTAAAATTAGAATCTGTGGTGGGGGAGGAATCCTCCAGTACTAACTTGGGCATGTGTTCTGCTAGGCAGCATCGCCCACTGCCCTGGCAAAGTTTGGGCAGCTGTATATGGTGATAGCGAAATCTTGATGGACTGTGTCACCCATGATTCTCTGGGACCTCCAGCATGAGGACACTTAAGTCTCTGAGAAGAGGCAGCTCTGTGTAGAGGGCTCCAGCAGCACTTTCCTCCTGGACCCCACATCCGGGAAGCATGTAAAGAATCGACTGCAGCGCGTGTCAGGATCGTATTATTATGCAACCCTTTTTCTTGTATGTAGCTGCAATTTGGAAATAGATCTCTGAGTTGCTCTCCCTGAAAGACAGGATTAACTTCAGAAGTTGGCATTTGCCGGTTTGGGGAGAAACAAGTGTGTGATCATAGCTGTATGAGTCACACCATTTTATATTTCATGCAAGGCAGGATAGCGAGCCTGAGGCTGCTACTTGTCAGTGAGTCCAGGGTGTACGGTTCCTCTTGCGCTGTGCAGATGAGATGGCACAGGCGATGGGGGATTCGACTGACTGTTATGTAATAGGAGCTGGTGGGGAGTGTGTTTCTCTCAGCTCTTGGGTCTATTTAAAGGCCCGTGAAGAGTCATATAAGCCCATTTCATTCATTTATTTACAAATATTCATCAAAAGCCTACTGTGTGCTATATACTGTTCCAAAGGGAGGGAACGGAGAAGAGGCAAAAGACTGTAAAGCAAGAGACCAAGAAGGGAACTATGGAGAATAGAGTTTATTGGAGTGCGGTAAACAGTGTGTAGAAAGGGTAAGATGGGGCGGCTGGTTCAGATGCTAACTTCTCTACTGTGGAAATGATGGAAATGCTGGCCTGCAGTTAGTGACACTTGGGTGTCCTGAACCCCTTGCTGTAGAGCTGAAGGGTGCGTGAGAAGCTGCAGGGAGACACTAACCAAAGACGGTGGGTTAAGTTTCACACAAGACTTTCACCTGAGGTCTCGACAGTAGGTTCCAACTCCTTCCCAGGATGCGCCTCCCAAAGAATATAACCAACCAGGCTCCTGCGAAGATTAAGTATGAGCTGCGCATGTGTTAGAAGGAAACCCAGCCCCAGGAAAGAAACTGAGTTCTCCTTAGCTGGGCTGGGGGTTCAGGACTCATTTTCAGCAGAGTGGGGCATGGATTGAGATTTGGAATTGAGGGCTGGAGAGATGGCTCAGCCGTTAAAGGCTAGGCTCACAACCAAAAATATGAGATTTGGAATTGATAAGCAAGCAATTGGGGTGCTAAGATAATCCCTACTCTAAAATGATCTATCTATCTATCTATCTATCTATCTATCTATCTATCTATCTATCTATCTATATCTATCTATCATCTATCTATTCTCTTTCTCCTCTCTCCATTTCCTCTCTCCTTGATTTTTCTTTTCATTCTCCATTTTTAATGCAGGATTTTTTTTTTAAACAAAGTCCACTTCTTTCTTTTACTTGGATATTTTTATTTACATTTCAAATGTTATTCCCTTTCCCAGTTTCCCCATCTATAAGCCCCCAATCCCATTCCCTCTCCCCCTTCTTCTATGAGAGTGTTCCCCCTCCCCAGCCATTTCCCCTTCCCGCCCTGACATTCCCCTACACTGGGGGAATCCATCAAGGGCTTCTTCTCCCATTGGTGCCCAACAAGGCCATCCTCTGCTACATATGCATCTGGAGCCATGGGTCAGTCCATGTGTATTCTTCAGGTAGTGGTTTAGTCCCTGGGAGTTCTGGCTGGTTGGTATTGTTTTTCTTATGGGGTCGCAAGCCCCCTCAGCTCCTTCAAACCTTTCTTTAACTCCTCCAATGGGGACCTAGTTCTCAGTTCAATGGTTTGCTGCTGGCATTCGCCTCTGTATTTGTCATGCTGTGGCTGAGCCTCTCAGGAGACAGCTGTATCAGGCTCCTGTCAGCATGCACTTCTTGGCTTCATCAATATTGTCTAGATTTGGTGGCTGTATATATATGGGCTGGATCCCCAGGTGGGGCAGGCTCTGAACGGTCATTCCTTCAGTCTCTGTTCCAAACAGATAGTTAGAGGGTAGTTAGGGATTGCTCTGATTTAGTCAAGGGTACATGATTTAGAAGTCCAACTGAATAGGGCAGTTCTTAAGGATCTAAGATGACAAAGTTTTTTATTTTTCCTTTTCTGAGGAACATGCTACACATGGATGGGGGCAGAGATGACTCAAAGATCCTTTCTGTCAAACGTAGTATCTGGTTTATTGGTCATTGATGCTGAAGTCTGTGCTAACTTTCCTTAGTGGAGTTCTTCAAGATAATTTTTCTAGCCCTCTTTTGACACAGAATGAGAGTATCTTACACAGAAAAAGAGCAACCAAAGCAACTCAAGGCTGAAGTGATAGCTCAGTGGGTAAAGCACAAACATGAAGTCCTGAGTTCGGATCCTCAATACCCACATACAAAAACTGGTTGTGGTAGCCTATGTCTAGAACAGAGGCCAGTGACTCAGCTGCTTGTTTCTGGGCATATAGTCAACTTGAGGGGTGTCATGTATAATTAATTCATTCATATATTTGGTATATAGTTGCTGCACAGTACAGCACATACCTTGCCTTGAAAACAAGCATGAGTGCTGTCTAAGATTGGGTCTATGGATGGTGACAAAGATACTTTGGATGGGGAATGTTGCTGTCTGCAGTGGATGCAAGTGGATGGATCTCCTCTTGAATGAAGAGACCTCATAGACAAATAGGAGGTGTCCGGATATGTTGTCAAGATATCTATTCAGCTGATAACGATAACAGCAACACTCAGTTCAGCTTTACTTAACTTGGCTGCCAGTAAGAAGTCCAAGGACACATCTGAAAGGTTAATCTATCACATTCCTTGTAGCCTCTGATTATTATTAGCTTTCTGGACCTCTGGAGCTTTCAGACTTATATTATTGTTTCTGAATCAGCTCCGTGTACAAGAGCTTGCCTCTTTGTTGGTGATAACCAAGAGGGTTTCAAAATTTTGATGGTTCTCCATTGGCTCCCATGCCTGCTATTGAACCAGTCACTGTGAGTACGATTTCTAATGGCAAAGTACAGGCCAGTAAAACCACTCCTGTGACCAGAAGTCAGGTTCATCATCATCCCTATAACATGGCCTAAAGAGAGGCCAGGAAAGAGTTGTACCAGACATTCAGATCCAATCAAGATGATGCAGGAGAGAACTCCAAGTTAGGAAGTGGGTTCCATACCTCCTAGAGAACTAGACTTCCATGCCTTCTATTAGAATCAGATCAGTCTGAGACATCAAGCATCAATACTCACTGGTACTCAAAATGTTGACATTGGAGTAGACATTTAAGAAGAAGCAAGTTGGAAAGATACCCCACGGGATATGAGAACAATCTTACATTGCTGATGTCAGTTTTCCAGACTATGAAGCTCTCCTCATCCACACAGATGCCAATATTAGGATGAGAGCAAAGGACAAATTCTTTAAAGCCCAGATGTCACTGTCTTAGAGACCCATCTTATAGTGGCATCCCCTTCCACTCTTACTATCTCTTTGTCACTTTCCTATTCACCAAATTGCTGCACAGAGGTCAAATAGCCATGATCATAAGGAGAAATATTACTTATTTTTGCTCAACACTGGGGCTTAATTGGAATATAAAAGAACCATTCTTACTTATTTTGTTCATAGTTAATGTTTTTAGCTCCAGGAATAGTGCCTGACACATAGCAGACATGCAACAGACCCCTATTGATTGAAGGAACAGTTGGAGCTCCCAAGTACTGTCCCACAAAGTAGGAGAGCAAGAAATACTTAGAGTTAGGTAAATTCTCTGAATCTTTTTTTGCTAGCTCCATGATCTTCAGAGACACATCAAAAGTAATATTTTCATGAAAAAATACCTTTTTATATAATGGAAGAGACCTCAGGTGTAAAGGTTAACTTGTGGACTTCTCTTGGATTCTGGAATCATCCATGGTTCTGTGTTCTTTCCTTATCTTCCTATGGTTTCTTTATTCCCTGAAATAATGTCTCCTTGTATCTTTGTGAGACATGTAGCACAGTTCACTCTTTAGAAAAAGAAAGTGCAGAAGTTCATGAGAGCTTTTTGTTATAATCTCCCTGCTAGATTGTAAACCACTGTAGAAAAAAGTGGATTTTATGTTAACGTTGTGTCCTCGAAGCTCCTAGCACAGGGGTGTGATGTATACATAGCAAGTGACTATTGGCTGAGTTGAAATAAGCAGCATGCAAACTAAACTTCCAAATCCTTATGTCTGCCACAGTGACCTGAAACTTGACAACGTGATGCTGGATTCCGAGGGGCACATCAAAATCGCTGACTTTGGCATGTGTAAAGAGAATATCTGGGATGGGGTGACAACCAAGACATTCTGTGGCACTCCAGACTACATTGCCCCAGAGGTGAGAGCATACGTCCACCTGCAGTAATGTTTCTCCTGCTCACAGATAGCTGTGAGAAGGCTGAGAAGGGTGGAGGGTGTTGCCTGGGAACCTTGGGCTGGCCTCGATCCTGCTTTCTAAGTCATTCCTCTGAGCTCTCACTTGCAGATTAGTTTAGCACATCCAGACGCTCTAGAAAGCCAAATATGTCAAGATGCAGGGAGGATTTTTTTAAATAAAACTCAAAAGAACGATCCATCACACATCAGTAAGAACACATCTATCATCAAGCTGCCGTGGCTCGAGGCCATATGATGCCTCCTAATTATGACATTGAAATGTTGGTTGCGAGAGTGAGAGACAGAAAGGGAACGAATCCTCTGGGCTGACAAGACACATCGTGGTGCACCGCACAGTGGAGATGCATTCTTGGAGACTCCAAATTTGTCTTCCTGTGTTAAAGATATTGGTTAAAGGGTGAAAGCTCATCAAAGTAGCCTCCATCCTCTCACAGGAGGCAGCCAATCACTGGCTTTTCACAACACGATATGACACAATGATTTGAGAGTACATCACACAGAGTCTTGGAGAGAGGGACGTCCGAGGATTGCTCTTTTCCTTGGCTAGCTGTCAGTCACTTGCTATACGAGACTTGTCTAGAAGGTTTCTCATGGAGGTTTAAAACTAAGCATAATGTTTAAACCTGCATGTTCTGTGCCCAAACAACCCCTTCCTAGAAACCTAGGTTGCACACACAGATAAATGTGCACGCACAGAGAAGGGAGCACATTCAAAGCCCTTCTTTCATTCCAGCGTTAGTTACTTCTTCATAATGAAAACTAAGAGAGAATCTCAGTATTTATGACTACCAGTAAAGGAGTTAGTCACTAGTACACACCATATTTGTGTCAGGAAGTCACATATAACCTTGAAAAGATCAGATCGTGTCTCCATGAACTAACTGGAAGTAATGTTCCTCCACAGGGGTGAGGGCAGAAGACTGTGGTTTAATTGTGGTAGAAAACATAAAAAAAAAAGTAAACATCATTATTCACCAAATCAAGAGAGTGAGTTAAATGTATATGAAAATACGGATGTGTTTCCAAGACATACGGATAAAAGGAAAACTAAAATCAAATGAGGCGTGGTCACACCCACCTGCCATCCAAGCACTCGGGAGGCTGAGGCAGGGGAAACAAGTTCGAGGCCAGGTTGAGCTACCTAGCAAGGCTGCTCCACAAATGAAATATTAAAAATAAGACAAATGCAAATGAGAAATAACAAATATGACAGCACTGTTTATAGACAGTGGCGGTAGCACCCAGGACGCTGCTGTGTGTTTTCTCTGAGTATGCAAATGCTCATGAAAAAGTGCAGACAGTCTGCCTGGGAGATGACACACAGATTTCAAACACCGCAGAGGGTAAGAATGCTCCAGTCTCTCTGCGTGTCATTGATAGCTGTGTGTCATTGATCCTCCCGCAGAGTAAGAGGTGTATTTGTGTATCCCAGTGTGGCACACAGCTCCTGGGTGTGTCCTTTGTTCAATGAGTTCTAGTTCCCATATCAATCTATACTCAGAGTCACAGGGGAGGTTTAAACTTTTTAGGATGCCCAAATGTCACCCTTTTGACCATTAAATCCGAATCCCTGTAGTGTCATGGTCTTCAACAGCTTCTGGGTTACTGAGCACACTGTGCCCTGAGCAGACCGCCTCTTCCTTCAGCTCGCCGCTGTCCTTGGTCAGCTTTGTTGTTAACTAACCACACCACCTCTGGCAACTTTTCTCACCTTCCGGGCTCTATTTTCCTTGGTAAAAGGTTTAACTTTCTTGGATTGTCAGAGCAAATGAAACACCAAGTGCCTTAAAGGTGTGAAGACACGTTCACTGAGAAGCTTCTCGCGGAGACTGTCTTGCAGTCACTTCTGTTCCGAGTACATTTCTTATTCATTTATTCTTTTGTTTCATTATTTGCCTGTCTTAAACTTCCAAATTAAAAATGCATATCTACAGTGTACAAAGTGTTTCAGGCAAGCGGAAAGGTTGACTTGAATTAATTTGTATATGTATAATCTCGGGTGCGTAACCTTTATTGTTAAAGTCAACACTCAGTAGCTTCAAAAATACTACTATTGTGTGTATATGTATGCATGCATATGCCATAACACATACGCACGCACGTGCGCGCGCACGCACACACACACACACACACGCACGCACGCACGCACGCACGCACGCACTTCAAAGTAAAAATAAAATCTTAAAAAGTAACCACTGTGCCGGTACACAAATCTGATAGAAATGTAGAGTGAAGAGCACACTCCATGGCGTGTCCACCTCTGAAGTGCCCGAGCTTAAGTAGAACACACACCAGTTTAATGTACAGTTGTCGGAAAGAGTCTAGCAGGAAAAATGTCTCGACACAGAATTATAGATGGTTTTCACAGAATCCTTTTTACCATATATACTTTCCAAATCAAAACAGAGGTAAAAGAATCACAAATACTTTTACACTTTAGGGTGTTGTATTTTTAATCATGGTTCAAAAGAACCACACTGAACTGTGGTTGTGGGTCAGACAGAGACGAAGTCACCCAGCAAGCATGAGGCCCTGAGTTGAATCCCTGGCTCCGTGAGCAAACAGATGAAAAACAAAACAAATGCCCACATGTTGTAAATTTTACCATCTTTAAATATGCGGTTCAGCAGTGTTAAGTATAGCCACATTATTGTGTAAATGTTTCTACTCCATAGTGAGAAACAAAAATAACCACTCTTAGTTAAAATGACATACACAGAAAATTGAAACATCACACCATACCCAGTGCCTTAAAAAGGCAGGGTGGCATTCAGATGTTTGCCCAGCGGCAGGTGCTTTTGTCAAGCTTCAAATGGGAGGAAACAGTACGGGTGCACCCTAACCTCTTTGTCCACTCTCTGAGACCCTGCTTGAATCTGGGACGGTAGCAGCCATTGTAATCTTGCACAGAAGGCCAGGACCATACCTGAGACTCCTCACCCGAGTGCTAGTCCACTCTTCCTATAAATGTGAATTCAGTCTCTGGCCACTCTGATGGGATGTCCTCTGTTTTCCAGATCATTGCTTATCAGCCCTACGGGAAGTCTGTGGACTGGTGGGCGTTTGGAGTCCTGCTGTATGAAATGTTGGCTGGCCAGGTAATTGAATTTTAAGTGATCGGTAAGAAAATTATTCTCCACCTTCGGCCACATGGTCTCTGGAGGAAGTAACAATTTGGTCACAGCTCATGAATCGAAGTACTTCTGACTTTTCTGGCCTTGGGGTTACTTAAAGTTTGTTGATCATCTTTTCTCATGAACATTCCAGAGGGTAATGTAGTCTTGGGATTGGGGGGTGGGGAGAAGGAAGCCCTCCCGGACAGAGAAAGCTGGGAAGAGGGCCTGGCAGGGGCTCTTCTCCCACCCTGCCCTCTGCTCCACAGGCACCTTTTGAAGGGGAGGATGAGGATGAACTCTTCCAGTCAATCATGGAGCACAACGTGGCGTATCCCAAGTCCATGTCTAAGGAAGCTGTGGCAATCTGCAAAGGGGTAAGTTGTCTGTCCTTTGGGCCCAAAACTACCATGCAAGGAATATTGGTTATGCCACAATTAGTTAGAAGCAGAGGATTACTATTACCTCTGGCTCTGCTTCAAACACCAGAATCCTGCTATGACACCATTCTCTTCTGGAAAAGAGAGTTCCCTTCTCATTTGCACCAAGGTCTGTAGAGGTAGCCATGTACTGGAGTCTCACTTTTAGCTGGGCACCAGCCCTAAGCCTTACACAAAGAAACCCAGAGACATTGCTCAAGAGCTGGAAGCATGGGAAGAAGGCCGAGGGTGTCCTGCTCTACTGCATATGTCTTTAGTTAACATTAAAATTTTATGACGTTTGTTGTAAGTAAATTTCAAACAGTATTGATTCTAAGTGATCACCTGGATAAGCTGAATTAAATTCAGTGTCCCCAGACTTGCATGATCTCCCTCAGCTTGTAGTACACAGGTGTGCACATAGCTATGTACACACATGCACACAGTTCATAGAGCACAGGTACACACCTATAGCTTATGGAAATAAGTCCCATGAAGAAAGGCAAGCAAGAGCTTTCAGGTAAGGCTTCTTTGTGCTACTTTTATGTTGGATCCAATCTGCTTTTAAGACTGTGCAGACCTAGGCCCCAGACCAGGATTAGGTCTACATACTGGTGTTCTGAAAAATACCCCCACGTAGCTCAAAATGCACTGCCTTTTAACACAGTTGTCCAAAGGATGCAGTTTCTCAACCACCAATGGAAGTGTGAAAGCTTCACTCTGAGACTGAGGGAACAGCATGCAAGGATAGCAGTTTTAGAAAGGCTTTCCCACCAGCTAACACAGAGGGAAAGTTCTAAAGGTTAGACCCTGGGCTATGCCTGAGCACAAGGCTCCTACTGTGTGTCCAAATATACCAGGGCTGTCATCATAGATCTCTAGGATGCTTGTATATTTTCCAGAGCCCACCCAGCCCTGCTCTTCCTGATCCGAGTCCGATGCCATCTATGTGGCTCTGGTTAAGGAAATCGGCAACAGTCAAGGCAGCTCAGCATAAGTTTTGGTCCCGGTGACGGGAGCTGGGCCAAACTCATAACGTGAAAATACCTTGTAAGACTGACTGAACTCTCGCCCGCTGAATCACCTGAGCATTGTGTTTGAGCTACACCAGCGAGGAGGCAGACATCTCTGGGGAAGCCATGTGTGAATTAGCCTCAGTCCCTAACATCTTCAGGTTAAATCGGTTACAAAATTTTTCTTGGAGGGTGTGAGGCAGAGAAAGAATGAAAACAAGGAGCTCAGAGAAGACTTAAGGGTTCATCGGGAACACTGGCAAAGCCCATAGTTAAAGGAGGATGCAGACAGAGGCCGAGGTCGGTGAGGCTCCTGGAGGCATCGTGCTAAGAGAGGAGCGGGAGGAGTCCATGGTGGGCTTTAATTTGTTTAATGATTCCCAACATGTGAAGATCTAGATATTTTCCCATAAATGCTCAGCTTTCCGGCTGCCACATTGTCCTTTCCTACAGAGCATCAGTCAGCAAGACTGGAAGTCACATCCCCTTTAGATAGGACTGCCCTCTCCAGTTTGTAAAAAAAATAAATAAAAATAAACCAGATTCTGTGTGAGTTCCCATCCCAGTCCAAGGATATAAGCCACTAGGCTCATGAGGGAGTTATTTGACCTGATTTGCGGATGGAGGCCAATAGCAGCACTGCACATAGGGTCCTTTGATGATTAAACCAGTTAATACCTAGAAATCACTTAGACCAGAGCCTGGGTTCTGCTCCAGAACCCTAAGGCCATCTCCAATATGAGTAATGCTGTCACGGCTCTGTTTGCTGTCAGGCTTCTCTTGGCATTTGAGCCTGTGTCCCTCTGTGACAGGAGAATTTGGAGAGGGAAGGATTTAGGAGATCAAAAGGCCCCTGCAACTCCTCGTCACACCCTCTCCTTCCTTAGGTGTGTGGTTTTGAGCGATTTCCTCGAATCTTTGGCCTGCTGCTTCTTCATCTCCAAAAGCAGAATAAAAGTACTTGATGAGTCATTTCCCAGACATTAAGTGAGGCCGTAGAAGGGGACTCTTGTGTGGCTTGTGCATAGTAGGTGTTCAGGGCATGCTCATGGACTTCCCCTTCCCAACCCATCTCTGCCTGGACAGCTCGGGGTAGGGGTTCTAAGTGGGTCATGGAGGAGAGAAATTTTTCCAGGTCAGCTGCCTTCAGCTTCAGCTCCAATTAGCACTTTGCCTGGTGGAGTTGTTTTCTATCAATTCAGGATCCATAACCTTCACAGTGAGAGGGAGTGACTCTCTTCGCTGTGTGTGCTGGGATGCCATTCTGAGTTGAGTGGGCTGAGTGCAGCCTGGACTCTCTCTTTAAGGCGGACACTCCTTCAAAGGAGGAGTGATGTGTAAGCTTAGAGCCAAATGCTTCCTCCTGAGCAGAGGGGCCCCTGGAGATGCGTCTGGGAGGTGATCCGAAATGGGAACAGTGATTACATCCAGCTGTCTACATGGCTTCAGGCACAAGAGAGTGGAGTGTGGGAACCCGGCACTCCTGACTGCTCTGTGTGTCTACCGTGGCACTTCTTTGCCTGCAGTCTTCCTGCCTCCAAAGAATCTGAAAACAGCCCTCTTTCCCACATACACCATCTTCTCTAGATGCCTAGCTCATTAAGGAAAAACCCTATTCTCCACCATGAAAACAGCAAAAGCTTGCTCTGATTTCCATGGCCAGGATGCTGGAAGAAGACAGAAGCCGAGACTAGCAAGTTAGAGTGAAAATAAAGAGAGACTGAATTACAGAGGCTGAGAGAGCTGAGCTATTCAGAACCTGACCCTGGGGCTGGGGAGGAGGCTCCACTGGCAAAGCGCCTGCTGCACTTGAAGACCTGAGCACAGTCTCCAGGACTCACATGAAAAGAGCCAGCGGCAGCAGCACACAGCCTAGCTCAGAAATGGGGAAGTTGAGACCAGAGGATTTCTGGGTCTCACTGACTAGCTAGCTTAGCTAAATTGGGCAAGTTCCAGGTAAAAATGAGAGACTCTGTCTCAACCAAACAAGGTAAAGAGTGATTGAGGAAGACATGGGTGGTCTGGACTTGACATACACATGTACACACACACACACACACACACACACACACACAGACACACACAGAGAGAGAGAGAGAGAGAGAGAGAGAGAGAGAGAGAGAGAGAGAGAGAGAGAGCGCTTTCCTCCTTGATTTTGTGACCTTGGGCAGATGACTTTACTCTCTGGACTAGTTTGCTTATAGGGAAAATAGTTGCTGAAGCCTCAGAGCGTTGCTATAGGATTCAAGAGTTAAAATAATGGCTGGGCTGCCTTTAGCCCAGAAACCAGACACATAATGCTCTCGGTCCATGGAAACATAATTGGTGTTGATGTTATTATTATCAGAGTTAATGGAGACGTCCTAGACCAGCAGTTCTCAACCTGTGGGTCATGACCTCTTTGGGGGATGAACTACCCTTTCACAGGGGTCACCTAAGGCCATTGAAAGTCACAGATATTTATATTATGGATCATAACAGTAGCAAAATTACAGTTATAAGGTAGCAATAAAAATAATTTTATGGTTGGGGGGGGTCACCATAACATGAAGAACTGTATTAAAGAGTTGTAACATTAGGAAGATTGAGAATCGCTGTCCCAGACTTTCTACCCATCCAAACCCCATACAAATGTCAAGTCTTGCCCTCCATTGACTTTTCCTGACCAAGTGAGACCACGGATATCTCTGGGAAAACCACATACAGCGTGTATAAAGTGGAGACATGACTGTACGGTTCCAAGGTGTAGCCAAAGAGATGTTTTTTATTGTAGATATGAGGGAGAGTACAGCCAGAGGCCTCAGGAGGAGTCCAGAGCAAGGAGAGAAAGCAGTAGACTGAACGTGACCAGCAGCCTGAACTGGGCCATGAGAGGAGAGAGAGAGGAAGGGAGGGAGGAAGAGAAGAACATGTGGACAAAGGTGACCAAGAGAAAGGAGGCCAAGGAGCACATGGTTGAAATGGCAGGATTATGTAGGAATCAGAAGCTGAGAGAGAAAGCGCATAAGCAGGAGAGCAAGGTGAGAAACTCAGGTACTGAGTGAGCCTGGAGGCCAGTATGTGCTCTGCGTGCCAAGAGGCATCGCAGTTGGCCATTCTGTGTCAGGTTCCGTTTCTTTTGGACCTGACATCAGAGACCAGAGATCTTCTCCCTCTCTCCCCCTCCCCCTCCCTCTCTCCTCCTCTCCCTCTCCTCCCCCTCTTTCTCTCTCCCTCCCCCTCCCCCTCCCCCTCCCCCTCCGTATCCCTCTCCCTTTTCCTCTCCCTCCCTCTATCTCTCCCCCACTTTGATACAGGCTTTCTTTATTGAGCCCAAACTGTCCTTGGCCTCTTCCAACAGTAATCCTCCTGTCTCGGTTTATGAAGTGCTGGGATTACAAGCATACACCATAAGGCCTGGCTCCTATTTCTCCTAAAAGCCCCAATTTTGGTGCTATGCTGAAGTGGGACTGGATCCCACCATAATTAGAAGTCCTTGTGTTTGTCTGAGTTCTCTGAGTGTCATTTGCTTCACCATTTCAAGAGGGAAAAGGAAAAGACTCCCCTCATTGGGGTTACTATGACAGTCGAGTAGGGTCATTCATGCCTGTAAGAAGGAGCTAAGAACACTGAGTTTGTGGGACTTTCGCTCCTGGGAAGACAGAGCACACACGGAAAGTGTATGCTTGTAACGGTGGCTCTGGGGCATCCTGGAAGCAGGATTCATGTCACGTACACGGCAGTTCTGAACTGCTGGGTTCCACCTTTACCCACTGGGCAAAACCGGGGGTGTTTGGTGTCACAGTTCATTCTTCCCTGTTTTTCTGCCCTCTTCCTTTTTTTCTGAATCACCAACTCCTCCATATTTCTTCTTGGTTCATTCGCTAACATCTTGCCATCAGAGATGCTTCGGGTTCATTTCTAAGAGCAAGTCTATTTAGTGGTTTCATCCTAGTGCATATCTATTCATCTTGTTTTTTTAGCACTGGCTCACAGACCCAAAGATGGAGAGTTTTGATAATTAAGTAATTTGAACAGAACACCAGAGAAACCTCAGCGGAGCAGAGGGAACTTGTGATACAGGGAATGAGCTGGGCTAGCTTTGGACTATTTAATGAGCTTTCTGAAACTAATTACTTGAAACTTGAGTCCACTTGACTAATATTTTTCTTCTTCTTTTTTTTAATTTTCACAAGTGCTTTGCTGAGAAATTAAAGTGGCATCCGAATGAACGTATCCTTCGAGTTGGTCAAACACCAGTGTTTCTTATGACAGAAGAAAGGGGGCTTGAACATGCAGAAACTGGCTTCATTAGGGGCACCAGTAATCACATAAAGCTCATTCTTGAACCCAAATGACAGCCTGTGACATTTTTAGTGTGACATTCAAGGCCACATTTACGCTTTGGTTTGATTCTCCCCGAGGGACTTTGCTCTGGGGTGGGTAGCATTTCAGTCTTTCCTACAGAGGCCTGGCTGAGAAACCATCACTAGGAGGAAACTCAGACAGTAAGATTGGTTGATACTCCGCACTGACTTTCCTAAGTCATTGGAATAATAAACTCTCAGCAGCTCTCATTTCCTAGTCTGCAATCTGTTCAAGGTTTTTCTTTCCTTTTTAGCTAATGACCAAACACCCAGGCAAGCGCCTGGGTTGTGGGCCTGAAGGGGAACGAGACATTAAGGAGCATGCATTTTTCCGGTATATCGACTGGGAGAAACTCGAACGCAAGGAGATTCAGCCACCTTATAAACCAAAAGCTGTAAGTAAGCCTCTCCGAGGCTGGCCGGTCCTTGGACACAATATGCTCTTTCTTTTGTGTGTGCATGTTCTGACTGCTCATCGAGGTGTGGACATGCGTGAATCAACTTGAATATAGACATAGGCGCCTCCCTCCCTGTGTGCACCAAGTCACTGCATGCCAACATGGCAATTATTGTGGAGCCAGGCCTCTGTACATAAAGGAGAGACACTTGATACGGAGCTCTGTTGTTGCTGTTGTTGCCTTGATTCAATTACTGTAACTGTCTGAGCTGCCACCTCCTGGGTGTGGGGAGGGGATGGTTCTTGGGCGAGCAGAGTCCAGACTTACTTCGGAATTGTGATGAAGAATCTAATTTTGCCCTCCTTCCTTCCCCAGTTCAACTGTGTCATTTTCTCTTCAGACTGACATTGAAAAGGTCATGTTGTTTATCTCAATGGTATTTAAATTGAATTCTGAAACCTACAGTGATACTACCTCTGAGTTGGTAACTGAGAATGGTTCTCCAGCCAGCCCTTTCTCCAAGTGAAGGAGAAGGAAGCAGAACCACAGACCTCCATGAGGTTGGGGTGTAGACGAGGTTATCATGAAGTTGTGATGTCAGAATAAATCGTTCTTCTATAGTCGCTGGGGAAAATTCCCAGCTCCAAAGACCCAGCAGGGTCCTTGTGAGCTTCTTTAGAGGAGGAGGGGGAGTTTGCACCTGGATGAATCAGAATGGTGGTTTTATGAGGTGGATGTTTCTTTGTTGATGTTAAGTAATGCGCAGACCTGGTGACTTTGTTAAGTGTTGCGAAATCACTGAGGCTGTAAAGGGAACATAAACATTGTCTGAGGGTCTCAGTGTTCAGATGAGAAAGGTGGTGATGATAGTTATTTTAGTGTGATAATTGCTAATTTCCTGAGCATTTATTATGTACTAGGTGCCATGTTGAGCATTTCATTTACAGCATTAATTAAACCCTCACAACATCCTACAAGGTGGGAGCCATTATCCTGGCATGTGGGAGTAGAAAGGGAAGACTCAGAGAGGTTCAGGCACTCTCACCACAGTTACCCAGCGGCTGTGGTGTGGGGTGAAGGGAGGATCCATGTCCTGAAGAGTCCAACTCTATTGGAAGCTTTCTATGTTTAGGGAAAGGGACAGTAGTAAAAGAAAATCTCTCAAGTGATTCTCACAACTCTGTAACTGCCCCATCTCTGCCGCCCCCCTGCTGAGCCTCGTTCTGGATATATCTGAGTGCTAAGAAGCCAGCTCCAATGGAAGCAGCCAATTCCATTGTTGAATATTCTATATTAATATCCAATCAATCTTCCCAGAAAGACCAGCAGAGACCCACTCTCTCTAGATCCTTCTGGAAGTTTGTGGGATTATGTCTGGAGTTTAGGCATCTGGATTAAACGCCTCCTGAGAGCACAACCATATGACATCACTTCTGAGTGTCATCATTCATCTTAAAACAAAGACACAGACTGGAGCATGGCATTCCTAATAGCATCTGACCATCAGCGAGTAGACTCTGTGTCCTGACTATTTCCTCGCTTGTGACCTTGGACCAGTCAAGTTCTCTCTGACCTAGTTACTTCTTCATCCTCTGTAGTGTAGCAAGATTTCTGCCTCGGAGGATCATTATGATACAGAAAGCACTTGGGATGAGTCTGATTCATGACAAATTCTCGAGGATAGTTGAGTATGGTGGTCAACAATGTCATTGAGTAGTTAGCTTTGGGTTTAGGGTCTTTGAGGGACAAGTTAGTAGTAGCACTATTTCCTAAAGGCAGTGTCTGTGTTCAGTGTTAGGGTGAAGAAGGGGCTACATGTCCTTGGCAGCACTGAACCCTTTGGGAATAAATTGAAAGGTAACTTGGGAGGGAAGAGCTGGCTCTTTGTTCAGGAAACTGGTGAAACAATGACTCACTTGAGTGTGCGTGTGTGTGTGTGTGCATATGTATATATGTTTGAGTGTGTGTGTTTAAATGCTGAGTATGTGTGTGCATGTATATGAGTATG